>NC_139257.1:38970229-39550229 GCF_977018435.1 Lepisma saccharinum | reverse complement strand
AGAAGAAAAGGAAGAAGTCGGAAGGGAGGGTGAGGGCGGTGGAGAGCGAAGTTGACAGGGGACAAGGGATTTTTCCTTTCTCTTCCTTCATTGAGAGAAAGAGAGAAGGCACCCCCATCCCCCAGAGGAGGGAGGAGAGAGGAAAGAGGGGGATGTAGGGATCTCTCTCGCTCTCTCTCTAGGTGGAGGGACAGTGGGCGAGGGGGGGCTGCTCCCTTCCCTGTCTCCCTTTAAACTCCGCTTTCCTCTCTCTGTGTTCTCTCTCTTTTCCCCCCTCTCTTTTCTCTTTCCCTCTCTCTCTCTCACTCTCTCCCTCTCTCTTTTGCATCGCTGCTCTCTTTCCTAGCACCCAGCCTTGGCCCTGACAGAGAGAGAGAGAGAAGGAGGAGGGAAGAGCAGGTTGGGTGGGTCCCTTTTCTTTCTTTCTGTAGGGGAAGAAATGGGAGAGAGAGAGAGAGAGAGAGCATCACCCATTCCCTTCCCCCTCTCTCTCTCTGAGCACTTCTTCAACCACCCCTTCCCACACCCGACTGAGAATTCTGAATAAGTCTAGGCGTACTGGAAACTATCTCACTTTCATACTGGTTCTGATTCAGGTTTTATCAATGGAACATTGTAGTAATTTAAAATTGTCCCAAAATGTTTTAAGTATTTGCATTACTTAACATACTTGTTACAACTAAGCTATGTAGAGCTAAGCTGATCCAACCAGATGCATCACCAGAATTTTTTGTAGGCGGAGGGAGTCCGCCTGTTGATAAGATGAATAGCTGAAACAATAACAATAAATTATTATTATTGTATTGTAAATAATAAAAATAAACCCATTATATTAAAAATTTATTATTGTTATAATTAGTAGTAGTAGTAGTAATAGTAACAGTTGGGCTGAAAAGTTCGTAGGCTGACTCATAGATGGCGTTACTAGAATTAAATCCATGTGATTTTTACTTAGTACCAACCTTCAAAAGATACGTGTATAAATTTCACAGCTGCCGGATAATTAGTTCGTGAGATATAGCATTGTGAGTGAAGCAGCTTTTGTTATTGTGAAAAAATGGATAAAAAAGAATTTCGTGTGTTAATAAAGCATTGCTTTTTGGCGAAAAAAAAATACTGTTGAAGCCATGGCTTGGCTTGATAAACATTATTCGGACTCTGCACCAGGAAAATCAACCGTTGAGAAGTGGTTTGCTAAATTTAAACGAGGCGAAATGAGCATCGAAGACGATGCACGCAGTGGACGCCCCAAAGAGGCTGTTACCGACGAAAACATAAAAAAAGTCCACAAAATAATTTTAAATGATCGTAAAGTGAAGTTGATCGAGATAGCTGAGACTTTAAAAATATCAAAGGAACGTGTTGGACATATTGTGGATGAATATTTGAACATGCGAAAGCTGTGTGCAAAATGGGTGCCGCGCGTGCTCACAATCGATCAAAAGCAACAACGTTTTGATGATTCGGAGCAATGTTTAGCGATATTCAACAGTAATAAACACGAATTTTTCCGTCGATATATTACAATGGATGAAACATGGCTCCATAACTACACTCCAGAGTCCAATCGACAGTCAGCCGAGTGGACTGCACGTGATGAACCGAATCCAAAGCGTGGAAAGACGGAACAGTCGGCTGGCAAGGTTATGGCATCAGTATTCTGGGATGCGCATGGTATTATATTCATCGATTACCTCAAAAAGGGCCAGACCATCAACAGCGATTATTACATAGCGTTGTTGGAGCGTTTAAAGGATGAAATCACGAAAAAAACGGCCCCATTTGAAGAAGAAAAAAGTGCTGTTTCATCAAGACAATGCACCGTGTCACAAATCAATGAAAACGATGGCAAAATTATATGAATTAGACTACAAATTGCTTCCCCATCCACCATATTCTCCAGATCTGGCCCCCAGTGACTTTTTCCTGTTTGCAGACCTTAAAAGAATGCTCGCTGGAAAGAAATTTAGCACTGATGAAGAGGTAATCGCCGAAACTGAGGCCTATTTTGAGGCTAAAGAGAAATCGAACTATAAAAATGGCATCGAAAAATTGTATGACCGCTATAATCGTTGTATCGCCCTCGAAGGCAACTATATTGAATAATAAAATCGAATTTTGTCAAAAAAATATTTTTTACTATGTTAGCCTACGAACTTTTCAGCCCAACTGTTAATATATTATTGGGAAAACTTTCATACTCTTGCACCAGATGAGTGTAAATTCAACACAAGTGCTTTTCATTATTTTATTTACATTTGATACAGTTAGTGCATTATTATATTTTGTTATTAACCTTTACACACCTTGATCACGGATAAATCTGAAAGTTAATGGGAAATTGTGGTAATGTATGGTGTGTTACCTCTCACAAAAGTAAAATAATAATAAAAAAAAGTATCCCGTGCATATAGCACCGTGCTCTGCCCATCTTCCCCCCACCCCCAGGGTTGCCCCCAGGTACCCATTGATTTGAGGCTAGCTTTAGATCACCTACCCTGGGAATTGAACTCGGGTCTCCTGTATGGCAGCCAGACACACTACCGACTAGACCACTGGGGGTTAAAAATACTCATTTCTGAAATTTTTAAAACTGCAGAACTATTTATTATTTGGATTAAACATAACCAGATTCCTGTAACCTGTATTTCAGTCATATTTTCTAGTTTTTCTTGTATGTACGCATTGATTGCATTGTAGAATTATTTTCCTGTAGTTTACGGTTATTACAAGCACAAGAAGACAGTTTTTCGTTGTGACATTTCGGGAGAACACACGCTCCCTTCATCAGACATTTATTTTCATTTTGACTAAAGATACAGTTACAACAATGGTTAGCAATTTTTGAAACGAAAAGAATCCGTTATATAATATAGCAACTTAACTGTGAAAAGAAGCAGTCTGAATTTTTCTCTCGTTCTTTCTTTCTTTCCTCTTTCTCTCTCTCTCTCTCTCTCTCTCTTCCTTTTTTAAAGAATGAAAGAGGGAAAGAAAAACAAAGAAAGAAGGAAAAAAGAAAGAACTTTTATTTTTGTTTGAGATAAAAAAAAAATTTCACATTATTTTTTTATTTAAAATTATGAATCCCAAATATCATCAGGTAATTCAAATTCATCATTGTTTTCACAAGGTCTCTTGATGTTTTCTGTTATATTAAATTTTAAAGATGGTGGCTTACGCCATTTGTGGAAAAGAAAACTCCATACAGGATCTATGTTACTATTTTCATTATTTAATTTATTCCATTGTTCTTCTGCAATGAACGAAGCTTCCCAGACATTCAACTCTATGTTTCCCGTCAATCTTTTTAAAATCCTTCTCTTTTTAATCAAATGCTTCTCTTTGATGATGTGAGCTGACAAACCTGTTCTTGGGTTTAGATTTAAAATGTCCAAATCGTGTTCGTGCCATCTTATTGCCATTTTCCTTGCTGTTTGTCCTACATAATCCTTTGAACATGAACAACTTATATTATATATTCCTGTGGTTTCCACATCTGGTAGAGAGTTTTTCATTTTGAATTCATTACATGTACATTCCAAACTTCTTGGTGATCTAAAAACAATTTTGAAATTAAATCTTCTAAAAATTTTGGCAATTTTATGTGAGAATCCCTTGTGGAATGGAATGCATACAAATTTTATTTCACCATATTTTCTACTTTGGTTATTCTGTTAAAACACTAACTCAACTTTATTTCAGTTATTAACTGTAATAAATAGCTTTTTCATCTTTTGTAACTTGGATTGAAGGATGCCAATATCCTCCCTCCTTCCCAATACCCAAGTATACCACTGCCAACACTATTAATTCTTACCATGTATCAAATATTGTTGAACCTCAATGTGAGGATTAAGTGCATTGGGCTGGAAAATTTGAATTCTGCGAGTGTAATATTGCTTTTCCATATAGTAGTTGTTTCAAAGTGAATTGCCTCAAATGTTTGATCTAATTGCACTTAGTCATTTGTTGATACATGTGACTTACCAATATTTCCAAAACTGCTCCCTGAAACTGCAAAAAGATAATTTATTGGACTGGAATCATTATCAAATATTAGTACACATTGTAATAAATGATATAAGTGTGTTTCTTTGAGTGTCTGGGAATCAGCATTTTATGTTTGTGTCTTTGACAGGACTCAGTATGTAGATGGACCTATTGATACTACAATCAGCAACATAAGAATGGATTCTGCTACAGTTTCAAATACAGGACAAGGTCAGGCAACATATGTTGAAGAATGTAGATGTCCAGCAGGATACACAGGGTTGTCATGCGAGGTTTGTTATATTTTTCCTTCCAAGTATTATCATTAGTTCTAAGGTTCAGCAAATTCTTGAACCATAATGGTTTGGATCCCACTTTAAACTGTAGGTCCAGTCTCGATTAGCCCTACTGTGCATAAAGTGAACAACACTAAATTAATCAGATTCTTGAACTTGTATGATCATTTTTCAAGTGTCGGCACTGTTCAACAGAATACAGGAGGGTTGCTTTTGTAATAGTTTAACAACACCAGACTTATAATAATAATAATAATAATAATAATTCCTTTATTTAGTGGGTGAGGTTCACCCGTAGGCTGCTCTACCACCTAATCCTTGTCATGAGCTACATAAGAAAATATAAGTATATATAATATAATATGATAATATATGAGTACAGATGGAATAATTGATTACACTAAAGAGAAATAAAAATTTTAAATTTTTTTTAAAAAATTCACTTTGCCTACAATTACGAATATTCTCATTTCAGTAATACCGTGCATCCATTTCGATCTTCAGCCGAGAGATCGGGAGAAGCGTGGCGGGTGGTGCTGACGGACATGCCGACATTTGCGGCCTGTAATGCCTGCTTATTTTTATGGACATATGCAGACATTTATATAAATATTGCAAAACGAGCACTAACCTGTGTTATAAGAGTTGCTCAAACTGATATCCACCAAGTGCCAAGTGTGTAGACTTTCGGGGAGAATACATTGAATAGCCTGAAACTTTCGTGCCTGTAGCTAAAGTCCTTCTGGGTCGAGCCGAGAACTTATCAGTCCCCCTCGTAACGTGAACCTTGCGGCTGGCATTCCAATCCTCTTACTGACACAACACACATACACACTGCAATAACACAAACAAGGAATGGCAAGTAACCAATAATAACACTCTTGAGCACAGTACGAAATTAACACGCTCTTGGTTTACATCTGCTCGCCACTATATTCACAGCTCTGTCGCGAAGGAACAAAAAACTCGAGCTCGGAGATTTCGGATTGCAAGGAAGCTCACGAACAACATTGACTTTTAACGGTTTCGTCTGCAGCGTAATCTTGATACAGTGTTGCACATTCGAAACATCCAAACGATCCCCATCGACACAAAACTCTTTCAAGGATATAAACTTAAGCAGGACGTTACTGGTCAAAACTATGATTAAAATGTTTTATTATCTGTGGCTCTTAACATCGTTTCTAAAGCGTATTTTTTTGTGTATGTAAGGGCAGAACTTGGATGAATTACAGATGATAAATTATAACACAGGTTAGTGCTAGTTTTGCAATATTTATATAAATATCTGCATATGTCCATAAAAATAAGCAGGCATTACAGGCCACAAATGTCGGCATCTTCGCCAGCGCCGCACGCCACGCTTCTCCCGATCTCTCGGCTGAAGATCGAAATGGACGCGCTGTATTAGTCATAATATAATTTAAATGTGAAAGAACAAGAAAATATTTATAAAAAAAAATACAAATGTGAAGAGAAAAAATATAAATGTGAATGTTAACATAAGGTTGCATTTAAGTAAATAATAATAATTTAAAGATATTAATAAAATTCCAATTGTTACGATTATAGAATATGAGTGTTTTGTCATTTGTTGAGTGCCAGTTTACTGCTAGTATGTGCTACTGTTCTGCTGCTGTTCCTGTAGAAACATTTCTTTCAATTTAATTTTGAAACTCTTATCCACACTAGTGTAAGCAATCACTTCAAAAGTATGTACTAAGTGATCTAGGACTATTTTACAACGTATGAAATTTATTAGAACTTCAAATTATATTGTGACTTTTAAAAGACAGTTCCAAAACTCAACCTACTTTTAATATTATATGAACGAAAATTTCTTGAATTGTTTCATTGTATACCACTATCTCAACTGGATAATTGGGTTTATCTAGTGGCAGACTTAACAGTGTAGCTTCATAACATCTAGTTATGAATGATGAGAGGAAGTGTTTGATGTAACTCTTAGTATATTTATTTCTGTTTCTGTTCTTATGCATCACTTTTCTGCCTCTTTGTTATTTGTGATGAATGGTGAATTGATGAAACAGACACAAACACAATGAAACTAACACACTATGCTAACCATGCAAGCATTGGGGCTTGACATATAACGGCAAGTAAACTTGCAGTTAAGGAGCTAATCTCTAGTTAGTTATATATGCATGCACTTGTTATGTGCTCAAAAGTTAAGGAGCTAATCTCTAGTTAGTTATATATGCATGCACTTGTAATTTGCTCACAAGTTAAGGAGCTAATCTCTAGTTAGTTATATATGCATGCACTTGTAATTTGCTCACAAGTTAAGGAGCTAATCTCTAGTTAGTTATATATGCATGCACTTGTAATGTGCTCAAAAGTTAAGGAGCTAATCTCTAGTTAGTTATATATGCATGCACTTGTAATTTGCTCACAAGTTAAGGAGCTAATCTCTAGTTAGTTATATATGCATGCACTTGTAATTTGCTCACAAGTTAAGGAGCTAATCTCTAGTTATATATGCATGCACTTGTAATTTGCTCACAAGTTAAGGAGCTAATCTCTAGTTAGTTATATATGCATGCACTTGTAATTTGCTCACACATTGCAAAGCTATCCAATGGACTTCCTAAGCATGTCGTCACCAGAGCCAGTGTCCCACATGTATGTTTCCAAACAAAAGTTTCACAGGTCAAAGCCCCTAAGCTTCGACATTGCAAAATTATTATGAAGGTGTGACTTTTATTACAGTGACAGCAGTTAGGAAACAGGAAAATGATGCGTTTCATACTTCAATGGAGAGACTAGATTCTGGGGAATTCCTGGTTATTTTACTAATTTTTTCATGGATAAAGGGTTAGTGAAGAAATAACTTAAGAAAATCAAGTAGTTTTTCAAGAAACATGTCAACAATTTACTACAGGGACATCAATATAGTCTTTACACCAATAGAAATCAGTATTTTTTTCTTCCTAACTGCTGTCACAGTAACAAACGATAACATTCTACAATCAGTTTTCACCATGCAAGATATTTTCATATATATTTTTTTAAAGTATGGTCTAAACTGCCAGTGTTCTGAGGGCTTCAATTTTCCATGCATTTCCTAAAAAAATATCAGATTTTCTTATGTTATTTCTTAATTAACCCCTCATCTGCAAGTAATTAGTAAAATATGTATATATTCAACAGAATCTAATCTTTACACTGATGTGCAATACACCTCACCTCGCATGGTAACTGTGTCACTGTCACAAAAGTTATCCCTTTCCAGTACATTTTCAATGCAAAAGGGTAGGAGCAAGCAGGTTGAAAGTTTTGTTTGGAAATATACATCCAGGACATCGGCTGCTAGAGATGTCACTGTTTAGCCAGTCCAGTAATACGCCATGGAAGTCAGTTTGTATTTGCCACACTATTCACATATTACAATTAATTTATCCCGAGTATATCTACTCAGATGTTTTTATTACTTTTCTGCTTCTGTAAATTTTCACTCGAACGTTGAACTTTACAGAGATGTGCACCAGGATACACAAGAAGGCAATCAGGACCATGGCTAGGACTGTGCACTCGAGGTGAAGAACCTTGTTCAGCAGGTTACTATGGAGATCCAAGCAGAAATATTCCATGCCAAGTCTGCCCATGCCCTCTTACAAATCCATCTAACCAGTGAGTATATGTGAACCAGAAGTATAAATCATATTTATACAAAGGCTGTCGCAGAGAATTAGAGACTAATTCCTGTATAGGAAAACAGCGACCTCCATTGGATAGAAAATGTACTAGGGTGAAAATTTGGTTCATTAGACCAAAATGAGCGCAATAGGTCAAAAAGTCGTTCCTGCGTAGCAGTTAAAAGACAAGCATGTACATGGACCCCTCCAAGAATCATTAAAATGAAACAAAAAAAATTACAAACCACAAAATTTTTATTCAGAATCAGCCATATCGAGTAGACGTACATCTTTTTTTCAAAATAGGCACCATTGACAGCTAAGCAAGCATCCATACATTCCTGCCACTTTGTGAATGTCTTTCAAAATTTGTCGTCAGGTAGCGAACTGAAGAAAACTTGCGCTGCGGTGATCACTTTATTCATCATGAAATGACGACCATACAGCCTTTAAAAATGGAAATAGCCAAAAGTCGCAGGGTGCAAGGTGCGGGCTGTATGCTGTATGCAGGAAAATTTATATTTTTCTCTTTGTCGCGTAATCCTTAAAAGCCTATCATCACGAATAATTGCTACAACAGTATTCACTAGCATCTCGTTAATCACGAACGGTCTTTGTCCAGGATGCGGAAGCAAAGCACCTGATTCTCACCCATCTTCGAACAACTTCTGCCATCGGTACACTGTGGCTCTACTCAGTCTGTCTTGATCAGCATATGCCTGTTGAAATATTGCAAATGTTTCCACAGCACTTTTCCCTAAGTGCCAAAAAAATTTTATGTCGCTGTTCATGTTGAATACTCATCGCGAAAAGCAATGTTATACACAAAAACCTGGAGAGGTAAACGAACCATGTTCCACGTAAATCAACACATCTGCTCACTAACGTGGTTTTGCAACATGTGACAACTTGCTACGGAAACAGAATGAGTCATCCTACACGATGCGACTAGTGCCGAAGCCATAGGCAGTGTTGCCAAGCCAGGAAAAAAATCTGTCTCCTTCTCTGCGACAGCCTTTGTAATTCATAGCACGGAATGGTTACTCCAAGCTTGAGCATCTTGCTTACTTTTGTACAAGCCAGCCACCACTCCATTCAGTGAGAGCTTTCTTTAAGGACCTCCCTGATGGTGCAGTGGTTGCGTCGTTGCCTTGTAATCAATGGGTCCCGGGTTCGATACCCGGTGGAGGCACATAGTGGTTCGGATCCCACTTTAAACTGTAGGTCCAGTCCCGATTAGCCTTACTGTGCATAAAGTGGACTTAAACACCAAATCAATCAATAAAGTGAGAGCTTTCCCACTTTGAACAATTCACAGAAAATTGTCCAGCACTGATTGCACGCCCATTTTTAAAAATTTTCATTTCCTTCGTGTTGTAACCCCTGTGCAAGAGTATTTCAACACAAGTGTTATTTTTCTAAAACTTGACTTCGTTTGAAAATGGCTGCCATTTTTCTTTAATGACTTGCTGTGCTTTTGCTCTTTGCAGAGTTGTGATAATTCTGGTAGCTAAGACAAATTATAGAAAGCTGGTTAAAAAAAATGTTTTCAGCCCATTTCAAGCTACATTTTATGTTCTATACCTTTTTTCACTTTCTCTAATGCAAATGGCTAAAAGTTAGGGCCAAAAGTGATACACAATTTTGAAGTTCAGAATTTTTTTTAGTAGGGAAACAGCTATGATTTCTGTAAACATATACTTCCAAAGTTTTAGCAAGAAATATTTAAGCTCTGTTTCAGGTTTCTTCTTTGAGTTATAGCTAGCTCTTTGAAAATGCTAGTTTTTAATTTTTGGGAGACCTAATAAAAATTTGGTATTTACAGCATAAAGAGTACTCTACAAGAGCTACCTGCTAAAAAAATTGAGATTGATATTCCATGGATAAGAAAGTTACAACAGGGGGACGTTGGACAAAAGCAGGAACATTTATGTTACCGAGTGGCATAGTAAACCCATTAGTATCTATTAGGGATGGGCCAATATGAAATTTTGGCCGATACCGATGAAGTACCGATATAAAATTTACCGATCCGATATAAAATTAGAAATGGTCCTTGAAGAATGGTCACTGACCTTAATAAATTTGTATTTCAAGGTGACTAGTGAAAAAGAAATTGCATATTTAGACATTTACCGTTTAGAGAGTAGGGCATGGAGATTATTCATAAAAATTACAACAAAATGACAGGATTTTGCACTAAATTATCAAATATTTATCGATATATTGGATCGGTAAAATAATCGGTAATTTTACCGATAAACTGATACATCGATATGCCTATATCGGCCGATACTGATAGAGAACCGATTAATTGGTCCCATCTCTATTATCTAGTATGAATGAAAAAAGTATGTAAGACTGAGGGGATCCCTTGCATTGAGAGTTTTTTTGTCACCATACATATAGTTACATGTTTTTTTTTTATGTATAGAGAAGCTTTTTCTAGTAAATGCTCCTGTGAATTCATTTTTCTGTTTGATACTGTATATGAACCTACTATGGAAATGTTTGTCGAGTGTGTTATTGAAACTATAAAAATTTCAGTAACTTTTCTTCCAATGAAAATTACATTGTGGATGTACTATATAATTGTAACTTAAAATATTTTTTGTAGCTGAATTTTGGCAATTTTTTTAATGATTGTTTAATGTTTATTTACAGTTTAATGATAATGACACTATTTACAGCTTAACATGATTAGTATTTTGTATATTTTTCTATACAAAAAGATTGCTATTTTTGCCTACAAAAGTTATTGAATTTTAAATGAAGAGATATGTAAGTGTTTTAGATCTTACATTTTCTTTCATATGAGCTTCACCCCATCAGTACATATATTTTGTTTCCTTTCTTTTCCTTTCTTAGAGCCTAATAAATACCATTCAATAAATATGAGATTAATGTATTGTACTTTCACCAAAAGTGATTCTTGAGATCTACAAAATCCTTCAGTAAATTATTTCTTTGAAGTGATTGATAATCGTTTTTTTTCTTAAATCACCTGATTTAAATCAACCTCTTCTACAGTGGTTGCTAATTTCAACGAGAGAGAATTCATAAAATTACTATTGATTACACTTGGAAACTTTAGAACAATATGTATGTTATAATTACTTGTGTCAAAGTATATTCTAATTTGAACCTTCTAGTTCAAGAAAAAGACAATGGTGTTTAATACCAGCTTCCTCAAATCTCAGCATAATGTTTACACTATTAGAAGCCTACAATAGTAGCCAATGAATGATTTGTTTAATGTAAATTTGAAAATAGCTACATTAGTCTCACGTTTCCCCCCAGTAATTGAAAGTATAGTACTAGATCAACATTTTTGATAGTAATGTAATAGTTTTAAAATCTATTTAATTACATAATTTGGTGAGTAATGTATTCTTTCATTATTTTGTTGTAGTTTACAATTATTACAGGCATAAGAAAACAGTTTTTTGTTGCAACATTTCAGGAGAACACACACTCCCTTTATCAGACATTTATTTCTATTTTGATATTTATTTGATATTATAATTCTACAATGCAAGCAATGCGTACATACAAGAAAAACTATTATTTATTCTTTCTTTCAATAGATTTGGAAGAACATGCTATTTGGATTCAGATGGCCAAGTTACCTGCAACTGCCCTCCTGGTTATGTAGGACGTCGATGCGAGCAGTGTGACAGTGGCTACACTGGGAATCCACTGATAGCAGGAGATTCGTGCGTGAGAGGTATCTCAAGTTTATATGTTCAATTGTGGAAATTCAAAAATGGTAGTCTTTTTTTCAACAGTTTTTTTTTAAAAGTATATACCATAGGGAGGAGGCAGATTAATCTAAACTCTTTCTGTATGTATAATAATAATAACAGGCATTGGTAAAAATTATTGATAAGTTTACTGACCCGATAAGAGCAAGAGCCTGTAATTTAATGTAAAGTTGTTCCATTTTTGTTATTACTTTTGAGCTGCACTGCTGAATGGTTAGCGCTCTTTTGGTGTTAGTGGTCCTAGGTTTGATCCCTGGTGTGATCTACAAAATGTCGGGGTTGATCCATCATCAGGAGGACATTTTGGGAACTACTTGAAATCAATCCAGTCTCAAAAGCCAGAAAACAGCAGCACAGACCCAGTGTAACCCTGTGAAAAGCCATCTCGAGACCAAAGATCTGTTACACCGTGTACTTTTTAGTTATCTCTTTTGTAGATATAAACACATATTATTTATATATTGTGATTAAATATGCAAAATGGACTATTCATATTCTTCAAGAAACATTTGCAATTTTATATCTCATTGGGTGAATATCGGTTATTAATATTGGTTAATTTTATGTTTGTAGTTTATTGGTATCAGAAGAAATCTCATACTGATTCCTCCCTGATATAAAATAATGAATCTTTCATATTATTCTATAAATACTGAACTTACTGAGAAATATTATGTTCTACATTAATAATATACATCCAAACTGCTTTTTTGGCATTAAAACAATTTTTTTCTAATGTTTCATAATTTTGTCGGGCCAATATTTAAATTTTAACCAATTCTGATGGATACATTTGAAACTCGAGAGGGTTGAATCTAGGATTAAGCCAATGCTGATACCAATGTATTGATATTACTGATGATTGGTATTGGTATCAGAAAGTTTCACTTTATCCGCAAAACTGTTTTTGATTCCTCATTTTAATAATTTCAGTGGCCAGTGCCACCATCCTCGTTGGAACTTGCTGTACTGTTGCTTGGCATGCGTCTTTTGTTTATAGTTCTCTGGCTGCCGCTAGGTGCGCTGTTGTCATAGGCACCGACTCCATGGGGCTTGGGGGGCTCCAGCCCCCCCCCCCCCCAATGTTAATGATGTGGGTGCAGAACCCCTCAAATAATTTTGCTTAAGAGGATCTAATGTATTATTTTGCTTCTCTTGTAAAGTTTACTCTGAATTGTGAAACATGAACTTAACTTTAAATATGCATTTGAAATGTTCTAGATCATCAAATTTTAGTGAATTCTGAACAATTTGAGTTCGTAAACACGACTTTCAGGCAGTATTGATATGTACGATATTTAGTTATCCTCGAAATCTCTTCCTCTAGTCCAGAGAATAAGGGGAAAATAATTCTAAAGTCTTTGAGTTTATTTAACACTGGCTTGCAGTAAAGTACTCAAGGAAAGCTTATGAAAAGTCTGTATTGCGAAAGCGGGAACGGCTATGATCAAAGGCATTATTGCTAAAGCATCGCGTGCTATGTGTTTATTTATTATTGCAAAACTAAATTTAAAAAGTAAAATATTGTAGCAAGAACAAAAAAGTAAAACTAATTGCCTGCGATTTGTGTTAGAATTTATGTAAATAATTAAATAAAACTGTTAAATATTGTAAATATTGTAAATATTTTTTTATGGGTACGTCAACACTAAGGTTGTTTGTACCCGTCACATGTCCTTTCTTTACAAGTCTGTTGCGGACATTAAAACACACCCATGCCCTCGCCGCGACTTGAACCCGAGACCTCCGGATCAAAGCGAGTTGAGCCGACCACCCAACAAGCTCGGCTACCGAGGCTGGCATAAAACTGTTATGTTGGCCTCTTAATGTAAATACGTAGCCTAATTTTAAATAAAAATGTTAATTGTTATCTAAAAAACAAATGAGCAGAGACACGTTTTTCTTGTTACATTTCATTTGCATGAGGAATATAATAGCTGCTTAAAAACTGCTATACGAAGACGTAATTTTTATTTTTAAAAAAGGGAGGGAGTGAGTAATTCATTCATTCATTTCAGTGAACAGAGCCTCACCAATAATTTTGACAAGTCGGCGCCCCTGGCTGTTGTTAACTGTACGTCTGCATCCATGTTGTCTGCTATCTCCTGGTGAGAACTGTTGTAGTAGGAGAATCTAAGTATGGTGTGCCTGTCTGCTATCGATGTTCAGCTCGCACCACACTTAGATTCTCCTACTACAACAGTTATCACCAGAAAATAACAGACAGCATAGATGCAGTCATACAGTTAACAACAGCACACCTAGAGGCAGCCAAAGAACCACAAACAAAAGACGTTTCTCTGTATCTATATACTACTTGCCTCCCTCTTTCCGCAATTATGAAGAAAGTTTCATTTGGAATTAATATTTTTGATTTGGACAATACTTTCTAGAGACCAGTGCTGATTGGTATTGGTATCAGAAGGTTTCAGTTGGAATTAATCTTTGATTTGGACAATACTTATGTGTATTTCGTGGGGAAAATTGCTTTTTGTTTACATGCTACATGTTTTATTTTGTTCCAGGTCAGTGTGACCCGTATGGAAGTGAATCACCACGTGCAGATCCAGTCACAGGGCAGTGCTTCTGCAAGGTTAGTATTTTGTTCTGGACACAAATTTATGCTCCTGTTGTTCCTCATCTATGATTTTTCCCATTTAACATCTTGCATACCAGTAACTTATTATGTAGTAAGGAGACCGATTTATTCATATTAACTCAAGATTAATCTATAGGCAATTATGCTTGATTGTATACAAAACTTTTATTTTTGTGATCAATCGTGAGTGAATGTGCAGATTAGGATCACATTTTTTTCATTTACGGTACTTATTAAAATAATATTTTCTGATTTATGACCTATAGTTTCAAGATTTTATAAATACAGAAATAGTAAATGTTTTTGATCGTATTAAGTTAAACTATTCTTACAGATTAGAATGAAAAAATCCATGTGGAATGCCATTACACTCTATTGTAGGTGTTCTATTTTTTCGTAACCAGAATTTTTGTAAAATTAGATTAAAATAATCTGTTTTTAAAACAAATTGTTGGCTGAATAATATTGATGTATTGCTATCAGAAAGTATTTCTGTGAATTACTTCATTCATACCAGTCAATACTTTTTCATGGTACGGGTGTGTTGTGGAATTTGCAAAATCTTATGTGACAATTTCACAATCTAATTTATTTTGCACTGGTATTTTGTTGAAAATGAATACCTTTGTTGATTTATAGCTATTGTGCTATGGTAATTATCATACATGGGAACTCGTAAAATTCTGCTAGATTGATATAATATTCCTCGACTGGAATACTTATATAGTAACATTTGGAAATATTCTGGACAATGTGAAAGTGTTACGATGTTGATGTATTGGCATTGGTTCAGTGTGTTAAAAATCTTGTCTTTCTGTTCACCCTACTGTTCAAAATTATCTCCTGTAACAAAATTTGAATTTAGAAGAATACATGGTTGGCCTAAAAGAAATCGACACTTTGAAAGTTTTACAGAAAAGAGTTTCAATAATAGGGCTGAAATAATTACATGGTTTGAAGCGTACACCCTGAAGTTTACATTGGTAAGTTACAAGTATTCTATGCGTGACCCTTTTGTAACATGACATATATCAATGCTATAGTCCAGTTCTTCTCTACCAGGACCCTTGCACAGACAGCCAGTTTCCTCAAATTTCTTTCTCCGATCGTAGATTGACTGCCTTGTGGGTGGTTGCTTGCCATACCTTGTTCTAAAACGATGCTGTACGGCAGTAACAGAATTTGTTTTTGTAAATTCAATCATGCAGAAAGCCTTCTGCACCTGGCTAGCGGCCATACTGCTCAACTTACGTCAAGGGTGCTCACGTGATGCTGACGTTACGAAGACAAATGATACGCGGAGGTCTCTATACAACAGTACTAAATGCTTTCTGATGTAACAAACAAATTTCAATTTGTAATGCGTTTGAACTGTCTATTTCTTTTAGGCTAACCCTGTATAATTGGCATAAAGTAATCGGTGTTAATTTGTTTAACTGGTTTCTTTTCACGCTTTCATATATCTTTCGTGGTAAGTGCTCCTTTGTAAGTTGGGTGTTAGATAGTTTCAGACCTAAATTGCATAAATGTATGTGCTGTCAGTTCTCAATATGTGGTGTGATGTTTGCTGCTTTTTGTTTTACATTGCCATTTTTTACTTTCAGCTTTTTAGAAAAAAATAGTATTAGGATGATTTTTTCTTTGTGATTAAATCTTTAAAAAAATTTCTCTCTCCATCTAGTCATGCGAAGAAAGAACATTCATCATCATTGTACTGCAATACAGGTGATATAATTGTTTGCAGATTGTCTGTGTTGTGACATTCACAGTAGCACTACTTAAAACTATACTTTTTCCTCGAAGTAATTAAATTTTATTATCACTCAGTATTACATGTAAAATTGTGTTAAGACATTGAGTAATAAGAAATTTAGTCACTTCAAAGAAAATGTACAGTTTGAATTAGTACAGTGTCTTTCAAATGAAATGCCCTGATAACAAAAATTCATTATTAATTTTATTTTAATCCCACAGGCAAAGCAACTACATTTGTCGAAAGAGCATGGTTCAAAATTTTTAACAAGTTTTATATATATTGTGGAATGAAACAAGTGAACGCATCAATATATAAAACCATCAGAAAAAGGCAACAAAGTTGTCTGTTAAACAGAAAAATAATGTCATCACTTGGTTTATTGAGTTCAAGTCAGCAATCACAGTCCTTTTCAGTGAAAGTTCAAACACAAAACTTGTGCATACACACAAGATGAGATAGGTGATGTGGAAGGTCACCCCAAAACAACTAACAGCTAGAACACACGTTCCATGTTGCAAAAGTGTGTCAAACTGTCGTCAAGAGTATGTGAAAGAATTCTTTGTGGTGATATCAGTTAGGACTGACATGTTGGTGACAGCAGTGTGGTGTATTTTGCAGCAAGATCTACCCATGTTCCTGTAATATCCGTGTGTGTCAGGCATTGAGAAACGTTGGAAAAGAAAATGTTGCCTTCGTATTTGATTTTCCAACTTGATCGAACAGCAACCTGATGTGTGCTATGCTGGACAACCTTTGGTGCAGTGATGATGTTTATTGTCAGTTGGCATTTTTTAAAGCAGCAAGAAGTATTTAAACAAGCACTAAGGACACTAGGCAAACTGACACTGAAGGTGGACCTGTCAACCATGAAACTCTGAATGTACAAAGGCTGTCGCAGAGAAGGTGAGACTTAATTCCTGTATAGGAAAACAGCGACCTCCATTGTCTAGCAAATGTACTAGGGTGAAAATTTGGTTCATTAGCTGCCGATTGAGACCAAAATGAGCGCAATAGGTCAAAAAGTCGTGACTGCGTAGCAATTAAAAGACAAGCATGTACATGGACCCCTCCAAGAATCATTAAAATGAAACAAAAAAAATTACAAACCACAAAATTTTTATGCAGAATCAGCCATATCGAGTAGACGTACATCTTTTTCAAAATAGACACCATTGACAGCTAAGCAAGCGTCCATATGCTCCTGCCACTTTGTTAATGTGAAAGTTCATCGTCAGGTAGTGAACTGAAGAAAACTTGCGCTGCGGTGATCACTTCTTTGTTCGTCATGAAATGACGACCACATAAAGCGGCCTTTAAAAGTGGAAATAGCCAAAAGTCGCAGGGTGCAATGTCCAGCCTGTATGCTGGATGTGGATATATTTCTATTTTTCTCTTCGTCGCGTAATCCTGAAAAGCCTGCGCAGTATGCGGGCGTGAGTTATTGTGTTGCAATATGAAGGAGTTCTTCAAATGTGGCCTCTTTTTTGCTACGTGCTGGCACAGAGTCTCAATGACTCCTTGGTAATACTGTGGCTCTACTCAGTCTGTCTTGATCGGCATATGCCTGTTGAAACATTGCACATGTTTCCACAGCACTTTTCCCTAAGCGCCAAAAAAATTTTATGCCATGTCGCTGTTCATCTTGAATACTCATCGCGAAAAGTAATGTGGTACACAAAAACCTGGAGGTAAAAATGAAACACGTTCCACGTAAATCAACACAGCTGCTCACTAACGTGGTTTCGCAACATGTGACATTGCTACGGAAACAGAATGAGTCATCCTACACGACACGTCTAGTAACGAAACCATAGGCAGTATTGCCAAGCCAGGAAAAAATCTGTCTCACCTTCTCTGTGACAGGTTTTTTACTTTTTGACATGTTATTTGAATACTGAATGTGTTGAACAGACATGGTGGATACTTGAACATGTTATGTAAATAAATTTTAACCTATGCTCTTTCGACAATTATAGTTGTTTTGCCTTTGGGATGAAAATAAAATTAATTATAAATTTTGTTATTGGGGTGTTTCATTCAAAAGATCCTAAAAATTCATGTGATTTTTCTGTTTTATGATTGCCCTTCTCTGAATCGTAAAGTAAAAATCTGTGTGATCCTACACAGAAAGATTGTCATTTCAGCCTCTATCGTAAATACTGCTGTCTATTCATTACAGGATTATGCCACTGGTCCGACATGTAATCAATGTAAGCCAAATTCATTCTACTTGGACGAGAACAATCAGTTCGGATGCATTAGCTGTTTCTGCATGGGAATTACGAATCAGTGCACAAGTTCTAACTGGTACCGTGAGCAGGTAATTTTTTTATTGTTTGTATGTTGTAGAATTCTGTGAAAACCAATTGTTGCCAAGTCAAAACTTCCTGTTTTCTTGTTATCACTGCATTCTGATGATAAAAATCAGAGATGTGCCTAAATATGAAGCTGAGATAATCACCAAGGGAGGAAACTAATGAATTCAAACAGAAGTAGCCATTAATATATATCTTGAAAATATTTTGAAATTGATTCATTCATTCATTCTCTCTCTCTCTTTTTCTTATCTAGTGGATATCTATCTGTAAATAGGATTTCACAAGTTTGCAGCATTAAGTCTTTGATGTCCACGTGCAGTCACTTATGAGCCATTGTGGAATTTTTTCCTCTATTAGTAAACTTGCTGGTGTCGTAAACATGCACAGAGATATTGAATTTACATTAGGCGAGAAATATCTTAAGTTTTAGGCTGACAGAGGGCAAGAAATTGCTCCTCTTCACTGGTGCAAGTGTGTAGAGGAGGTGCCATCTTTAAAATAACAAAAATGCCATTTTGAAGTTCACGTGATTAATATTCCAGCCTTGAAGTGTTTTAGTAAATAACAGTTGATATATCATGTAAGTTTGAGCTGTATACAGTCTGCCCTACAATTTCTATTGGAGTTTTAAGGTTTTAATGTAATATATAAGGTGAGTATGGAGAACACTGTAAGTATTACATCTGTTAAGAATTGTAGAAATGTTAAGGCCTTGTAGAATCCAATGTAAATACATATGGCTAACCAATAGAGTGGTTAAGCACCACATTAAAGTTTAAATACATAATTGTTAACTGTTTTAATCTTCCCATAACTGGCCACTGAATTATAGTAGATGATCTTTTCCATGTGCATTTGTTAGTAGAATAAATGCCAATTGTAATAACACTTTTTTTGTTGCAGGTGTCTGTAGCTTTTGGGAGTTCGATTCATGACTTCAAGCTGGTAGAAGCATCCAACAGAGAAGTTTCAATATCTGATGGCATTGAACTAAATCCTCTTACAAGACAGATTGTATACCAAGACTTCTCAACCAGAAGCCCCGATGTAAGTATATAGTATCCGTACTAGGGCTCTAGGATACCCATACAATGATTGATTTGACTTAATTGTAGCATCAGGTCCAACCTTCCCGTGGGCCAGTTCTCGAGAGTTAATTATGTAAAACAAGAGCATAAGCATCAAGAACACAAGTTATACAAGGGATGAGTCCATAAAACTCTGGGTCGGATCTGTCACGCTGTTACTCATGGGTGAGCGTGGCTCTCACCCCATGTACTTTCATATTTGTAAAGATTTTGTTTGCTAAATTTGATTCAGTTCGGGAAGTTTATACAATATATGTATACATTGTGTATGAATACAGTAGTGTGTCGTTTATCCAACCTTCGCTTATCTGACATTCCGTATTATCAGACATACCACCGGAAAAAAAAATCATTAATCGGCAACAAGAACTGCAAGTAGCGAGCGAGCGTAGTCTATTTTTAGTTTCTCCCGACTACCATGTGGCATTCCTGCCTACACTGACTCATGTGTCTGTTCATTCGCTACTCAGTGCAGTGCAGATTATCATTGTATGCGGATTGGTTTATTGTCTCTTACATGCGTATGTGTCGAGGCTGTGTGTTAATTTGACAAACGTTGTTGTGGTGTTTAAAAGTTGAAATTTACACAAGTACAGAAGGGGTACGAAAAGAAAGAAAGTTGTGCTATCGATGGAACAAAAACTTGAGGCAATCAAGAGACAGGGCAAGGGAGAGACAATGCAAAAGGTAGCTGACGACTTCTTAACACCTCCCTATTATACGACATTTTCGCTAATCTGACGTTCTGCCGGCCCGTTTATGTTGGATAAGCGAGTCTCTACTGTATTATACGTTTTAATGCTTTACTTACTTTATTTAAGCAGTAAATAAAATCTATTTTAACTCATTACCAGGCCATAATACAGTTGCTTGTGGGTGAGGGCCGTCCTCGCTTTTTCTTGTGTCTCCGACAACTGAAACTCAAATGACTCTTATTTCAAATTGTGGTATCTTATTGAAGGGAATACTCAGAAAGGTAGGTAGACAAGAACTTGGCTCTCACACTTCCACGAAGATCGAATTACAAGCATTTGAAAATTAAAGTTAGCGCAGAGCTCACCCGCTAGTAACGGCAGGTTAAAAAATAGATTTTGTTGCAACACAGAAGTCCCATGCTTAGAAATGTTGAAAAATTATGGATAAATTAATCCCGTAGACTTCATATCGTAGTTATTTCCATTGTTTAGAACAATCATTCATGTAATAGTTTTGATATTTTTTCGTCTTCCAGGTATACTACTGGCAGCTACCTCCTCGCTTTTTAGGAGACAAAGTGACATCTTATGGTGGAGTTTTGAATTACACAATTCGTTATGTGCCAGCACCAGGAGGACAGAGTTCAAGAAATAATGCACCAGATGTGGAACTGAGTGTGAGTAGTTTTATAATTTCTTATTGTATGTGTGTGTGTATCTTCTTTTTTTTATTGCCCTTTTTCTAACTGGTGATGCTTCACACAATATCTGCGCCTTTGCAATAGCAGAAATCTAGGTATTCCAGGTTTGATACTCAGTGGATCAACATTCTGCAGTGGTCTAGGATACTAGATGTTTTGGTTTTGCCAGGACAGTCCCTGTTTTTAATACAGAAGTGAAATAATCTTTTCTGTGATAAATATAACAAATTTTAAAGTGAAAGTACTTATGTGCAAGACAAGGACTGTTCAATACTTCCATTGTATTTAACACTAGCTGATTACTAGAGGCACATATTTTTGGTAAATAAAAAAGCAAAATTTTGGTACAAAAACTGAGTCAATTTCGGGTGCAAAAGCGGTAAATAAAATAAAATATCGGTGTTATAGCGGTGAAAAATTGGATGAAAAGTGATATATAAAAATACATTTTGGTTTTAAAATTCTGAATATAATCCTAAATTTGATTTAAAAACTACACTTATTCCACAGAATTAACATTTCACTTCTAACAGCACATTTATGTAGTTATCAGAGTATTAAGTTTATTTCTGTGTAAAGGAGTACATTTTCGCTTCTCCAACATTAACAGCAGAATTAATCAATTTTCCGGGAATTGCATAACTCTCAGGATAATTCAGACCTCAGAAGGTGTCGCGTCGGTGAATAAACCCCGAATTTCGTGTTTAAGAGTTAATTTCGCTTTTTGCAGTTCATTTCGCACTATTTTGTGACAAAACATGGTCACAAAATGCACCTCACACCTTTCAAAAACATGAAAAATTAACACTACAATGTGTTTTTCAAATTTCGTTTTTTCGTCAAAAACAAAATATGCATGCCCCTAATGATTACCCAGCATTGCCCGGGTATTTTTTTTTCCCAATCTTGTATTAGACAGGAAAATAATGAATTCTAACTATAGTGTAAAATGTAACTAATTTTAAATGTGATCATGAATGTCACCAATTAGCTTAGCGACTCCGAAAACAATGGATTCGACACTAATCTAGCTCATTTGTGGCATTTTATTTTTCACCCCCTCTCACCCCCCATGCCGATAAGTGATGAACTTGGAGTTGAATCACTTTGGGAGTGTCATGAAAACTATGGATTCCACACGTTTTCGCAACACAAAATCATATCAGCCTGAATGTTAGACAACCCGAGAAACACTTATCGTTGTGCGGTATTGCATAGACCTAGGGGTGTCTTACCCCCAAAGTATTCTTTCCAGATTGCAAGTGATACGTGTACTAAGTTTGGTTGAAATTGCTCCAGGTGTTCAAGAGTTATGCCGGAACAAACAAACATACATACGCACCCACACACATACATCCATTTTTATATATAGAGAGATTGTGCAAGAAGACAGCAATGCAATACAACTAATGTACACTAGCTTTGGAAACATTAAATTGATGCTGAAGCAAAGTATAAGAGTCCTGCTTTTCTTTGAGAATCTGGTCAGCCTATTCAGATATTCACTTAAACTTTGTCTTGCACCGTGACCATGAGGTGTAAGGTGACAGTCTTTCGGCCTAGGCTATGGGATGCATCCTGATGCAACTTTCCTATGGAAAGTATAACAACTTTTCTTCAGAGATTTCACCTGACATATGGGACTGGTGGCCCGCCCACCCACCATAGTGAGGAAATTGGGGAACTAGAATGAGTAGCGTAACCTGGTCATGGAAACCGACGACGACGGGTTTCGTAGTGCTGACCACATGTCACCCATAACTTTTTGGATGATTACCTCCACTAAAGCATGTGATAGTGGGACTGGCAGTCAGTAAGTAGGTCCTGACCCTCAGGAGCAGTTTTTTTTTTTTTGTTGTTGTTTTTTTATTATTATTATTATTAGTTTAAACTTTAAGTCCAGTTCCAAGTAGCCTGTCTGAGCATATAGTTGACTGAAGACAAATGACAAACTTTGATACACTTCCTATTTGTATCATCAGAACCAACATCGTTAAAAGAATGAAAAAATTGCACAAGGAACTATCTATCTATTCTACTGATTCAGATCAAAGTTTCTTGAAACAGGAATTTGGATCTCATTCCATACAATATAAAGCAGACCCCCGTGGTGGAGTGGTTAGCACATCGCACTATGATGCCGGGGGTCCCAGGTTCGAATCCTGGTGTGGGCATGGATCTCTGTGAGTGTTCATTCATCAATTTCATCATATCATCACCCATCCCCATCTTTGCAAATTAGCCAAAAGTTGCTCAAGAAGTGAAGTAAAATAAAGTAAATGAATCAATCCATAGTATAAAGTTGAGTGCACTGTTTTCTCCTTGTAATTCAATTAGATTTGATGTTACGAGGTGTGGCTAGAAAAAAACCGGACTGTTGCTACGAAATCTTTTATTGGTTATTTTGTGCAATATGAACATTATCCCCTTCAAAGTACTCCCCTGCACTATCGATACACCGCTCCATACGAACCTTCCATTGCTGGAGACAGTACTGGAAATCATTTTCCGAAACCATGTCCATGACCTCCGTCGCTTTTGTTTTCACACATTCTATGGTCTTAAATCTGGTTCCTTTCAGTGCTGATTTGACCTTTAGGAATAAAAAAAAGTCACACAAAACGAGATCCTGCGAATAGGGTGGATGTTCTAACACTGGGATCCCATACTTGTCCAATAAAGCCTTGACTGAGAATACCGTGCGGGCAGAAACATTGTCCTGATGAAGATTCCATGACTTGCTTTTTCACAAATCAGGTCGTCGTTTTCGTACTCGCCCACGAAGGCTCGTCAGCATCGTAATGAAATATTGTTGGTTGACAGTTTGACCTTCGGGTACACAATTCGAATCAATTCACTGACGTTTGCAATGTTTGATTCCGTTTTTGACGGGCAAGATCATCCAGGATACCTGTCGTTCGCAATCACTTCTCGTCCCTCTCTAAACCTTTGAAATCACTCAAATACTTGAGTGCGTGATAAACACACATCTCCGTACACTTCCTTCAACAAACCATAAGTTTCTGCGGTGCATTTTCCGAGTTTGATAAGAAACTTCAGATTGATACGCTGTTCCATTTTTACACTTAATTTCCGACGGATCACAGATGTACGGTTCATTTTGTCCACAAACTACAGAAGAACTGAGCACCGTGCACCCGGGGCAATCACACAGCCGGTAGGCAAGATATCATGTTATACACCCAAGCACCGCTTATCCTTGACGCGCTTGCCGTTTGTCGACAGCAACATCAATCCGGTTTTTTTCTAGCCACACCTTGTATAAATGAGAAATTCATGAAGTGTCACCACCTGTAATAATATATATGCTATTATGATAACATGATTTGATTATAGTTTAAAGCCTAATATTGATTATTTTTGTGTTCCAGGGCAATGATATCAGGTTACTCTACTTCAGCCGGGAGCAAATAGAACCAAACAGGCCACAAACTATTGTTGTATCCTTGTACGAGCAACACTGGCAACGTCCAGATGGCCAGACAGCCAACAGAGAACACATGCTGATGGCTCTCGCAGACTTGGATGCAATACTTATCAAGGCAACATACACAACGAACACTAGAGAAGCTGCGTGAGTATATATTTTTTTTGTTGGGCAAATAGTGTTTGTACAGGGTGGCTACTCACCAGGAATTCATTGAATTCCAGGAATTTTGCGTGAATTATTAGGTCCGGGAATTATGCGTGAATTCTGCTTGAATTTTTCTCCGTAGACGTGAAAAAATTGCAACTTTTATTAATCTACTGTAGATCCCATTGAATTTATACATATTTATTAATGCTCTGAGGCACGTTTTTTACACTTTAGCTTTTATTTGTATCAGGGAAAAAAGAGAGGAAAACTGTGTGCAAAATAAAACCTGTATCTCTCAATCCGTTTGGTTTGTTAGTGTTCTTTACAGAAAAATCGATCTTATTTAGGGAAGATTATTGCAATGGGAGGGGCAAACAATATATAAAGAGAGAAAGAATCGAGGAGAGAGAGAGAGGAGAGAGAAAGAGAAGTTTAGGTGAGAGAGAGAGAGAGATAGAGGCCATAGAGAGAGAGAGGGGGGGTGGG
Organism: Lepisma saccharinum; assembly: GCF_977018435.1. Classification (NCBI taxonomy): domain Eukaryota; kingdom Metazoa; phylum Arthropoda; class Insecta; order Zygentoma; family Lepismatidae; genus Lepisma; species Lepisma saccharinum. The sequence goes on along the minus strand of NC_139257.1, from coordinate 39,525,282 downwards.
AAGAGAGAGAGAATTTGACTCTCTCTCTATTTCTCTCTCACACCTAGAGAGAGAGAGAGAGAGAGAGAGAGCAGAGAACAAAGAAAAAGAGAGAGAAGGACGAAGAGAGGAGAGGGGTTACCAGTGGGTGTGGGTGTGCGTGGGTGTCCTTTCCTTTCTCTTTTTCTCTCTATCCCTTTCTCCTCTCTCTCCCTCCCTCCCTCCCCCCACTGTGAGGTAACCGAGGAAGGAAGAGGGAGGTTAATTGCAAGATAAGATATTTGCTTAGGTAAATTTGAAATTCTTGTACAATGAACAGTTTTTTATAGAATATCCCGTAAAAGGTGTGACTTGTGTGTATACCGTTCAATTGTATTGATTTATAATTTTTGGATACGTTGGAATTGCACAGAACATGTATATTGTTAATATATTTGTGTGTGTGGTGAGAGGCGGTAAGGTTAAAATAGAGAAATCATATGCTTGTATGCCCTTGAATTTTTGCAAAGTTCGCCTTGAAAACCAGGAATTATACTTTAATTTTATGACTATCCTAGAGAGACCACCCTGTTGTAAGACTCATGGTAGTTTGGTCTGTAGGGCATGTGACTGCTGTGTGGAAGCTCCTGGTTTGATTCTTAGGGACAGTGATCCAAGGTAGGAATGTTGCTATTATAAGAAGCTCCTCTTTAGTTGGTAACATGGTGCTAAGATTAAGAATGTGTAGGATCCATGTCATGAAAATTCAGAAGGCAGTGCCGTAACCCAGTTGCGATGTTTGAATACCAAAATGGGGGACCAAGAACCAAGACAATGCTCAGCATTACAGGGTCAAAAAGTGGGAAAATAAGGTGGAGGCAACTGGCCTCCAACCCCTGATTGCTTCCACTGACATTACCTGTAGCTTTTTTAAGCTGGTCCCCATGGCAGAGTGGTTAGCACATTGTGCTACAATGCCAGGGGTCCCGGGTTCGAATCCCAGCCCAGGCATGGATATTTGTGAGTGTCCATTCCTTAATTTCATTATGTCATCACTAGGGCCCAGGACTTTATGTTATAACATATTTTTCATTTGGCTTCGACTCTACTATTGGCGTGATATCTTTACATATCTGATGAAAATCAACCGAAATAGACAAACTTGACAAAGCATATTTTGACATATTTCACCAATTTTGTGTTTTTACAACAAATTTTTCTCCAATTTTGTTGTAATAAGATATATTTCTGTATAATTCCGTAATTCTCTTGCACATAATCGGTTATTTCATAATTTTTTGTTCGTAGCTTTAGCACAACAGATAGTTCATATTGTCGATGGCAGGATATGGAAATTACGTAGGAAGAAAGATGCCATCTTTTCTTAGTACAAAACAATAGTGCCCCACTTTTTCTTATCCCGCCGACAATTGATAGCCATGCAATTATTATTGAAAAAAAAATGTTCTCTCTCATTGTTGTGTGGGAAGTGAAGAAGTTTCGTTCTCATTTCTTTGCCTTTTTCGCTTTTCACAAAAATCATTCAAAAGTAAAAATAACATTCAGTCCATTACAGCCCCTACTCTACTCTATCGGGTATGGGAGAAATTCGAGAGTACTGTTGTGCATATTTTTGGCTTTACTGGAAATATTACTGCATTTTTCTGACATATTTTCCAATTTATGTGACATTATTACATACATATTTTTCCGTTTTATAGGACATAAAGTCCTGGATCCTAGTCATCACTTATCCCCATCTTTGCAAATTAGCCAACGGTGGCACAAAAGCGAAGTGAAATAAAGCAAATCAATCAACCTGTAACTTTTAATTAGGTTCCAGTGGCATCCAAGCTATGCTTTGCAGTTAGGTGCCAGGAGGAATAAACCTAATTTTATGTATGACATCAATTGCTGTGGAACCAATCGCAGGCCTCCATTGACATGCCATGTTTTGAAATTAGAGGGAGAGGAACTCGTTCAGCTCTAGAAATATCAGATAAGTAAAATTATCAATAACTCACTGTGTGTGTAGACTATTTCTGAGTTTTTATACATAATGCTCTATTTTGCAGGATAATAAGGGTTTCACTGGATATTTCTGAAGAAAGAAACACAGGACAATCTCGAGCTCTGGCCGTAGAGCAGTGCAGTTGTCCTGTTGGGTACCGCGGTCTCTCGTGTGAAGACTGTGATGTGGGCTACACAAGATCGTTGGAAGGTTTGTACCTGGGACTCTGCGAATCATGCAACTGCAATCGCCACTCCACAGAATGTGACCCGGAAACTGGAGTTTGTTTCGTAAGTGCAAGTTTTTTTCTTTCCTTTCGAATTCAGTAGAATAGAATAGAATTGTCTTCATTGAGCGGTCATGTTTCAGCCTCATAGGCCACTCTCATAACAAACACTTGTCAAATACATATTGCAATTCCCATTTACTTTCTGAAAATCACTGTTACAATACAAAAAAAATAGGAACATAAAACATACAATGAATATACTGAAGTTACAGAGTTAGAATACTGTTACAGCAAAACCTCGTTAATCCGGACACTGATAAGCCGGACTTTTCTTAGTCCGGACAGGCAAAAGGATGGGGGGGGGGGGGAGCAGAATGCAAGGTATTAAACGTGGCTGGCTACAAGTCAACAAGAGAACTTATCAAAGAAAAGGCAGTCAACCACTGATGAAATTCTGTTTCCCGCAGACTTTGTACTGTATAGTGTATTTAGGCCTAGACAAAGACAGGCACTATTAGGAAAGTAGTTGATTTCTTAAGCTTAATTTGTGTGTTTCAGGTGGAGAGCTTCCCCTGAGATCAGTGGTGGGGGGAGTTCAATTCAATTGATTGATCATTTACACCCGGCACAGTTTAAACAATGGGATAAAACTAAGAAATTATTATATTATAAATAGACCTATTACTCAGAATTTAGAATATCTGTCTTGTTTTTTGAAGTGAAATTCATATTTGAAAGAATCATATGGACATGTCCAAGACAGCAAAAATAACGTATTACTTCATAAAGCTGTTTTTGTGACATGATTTGTATTGTATCTAAAGATGTCTGGTGGTTACAGGGAGATAGTTAATTAGCTCTGATAAACTTACTTTTCATTTTTCCGCGTAAATTTCTTTCGCAATGGATTTCGCCACCCGTCTGGTGGCTTCGTCAGGCGTGTACTATCTTGCTGCGGGCGGCGTGGTACCTTCTTCTTCCGCTTGTGCTCATGGTGGCGCTAGTTGATGTAGTCCTTTCGCTTTCAGCTGTTCCTGTGCGGACGTAGTGCTTCATTCTTTTACCTTGCAACAGGGTTTTGGCGCTGTAAGCGGCGGTTCTTGCTCTCATCGTCTGCTTTTGTGGAGCAGCACTTATTCGCATTTGCAGGTGGGTTTTTTTGTGAATGCTTGAGGTCCGTGCTTGGTTTCTTGTCGTGGGGGAGGAGCAGGTTGGGTAGGTGCGCATATTCCTGATAGCAGGAAGCCAAGTAATAATGAGGGCCCCGGGGTTAGGGTTGAGGTCGGCGGGCGTGGTCACTACTTCATAGGTTTCCTTTGAAAACCTTTCCAATGGGGAGTTTGCTTGCATGACTATTTTGGCTAAGTCTATGTTATGTTTTTCGTCTATGAGGTGGCAGGAAAGGCCTGTTCTTCTCCTCCCATGTTGGTGGTCAGCATCATGCTCCTTGAACCTATCATCGAGCCGGCACTTTGTCATACCTACGTACTTGCCTCCACATGTGCAGGTGATCATGTAGATGCCACTTCTTGCATTGGGGTTGGTGTAATATCATTTGAAATGGGTTAGAGGGGAGGCTATGGAAAGAGGGGGTTGGTCTGCTATCTTGAAATTGTGCCTGGTAGAACTTTTTGAATTTCCTTGGTTAGGCCAGGATGTCGAGGGAGGCCGATCCATTTTTCTCTAGTCTGTTCTTTCTGGGGGCGTGGTTGGTTCATTTTTCTTCTTTTGGTAGTGTCCAGGAGGTGGAGGAGTTCCTGTTGGCTAAACCCGTTGCTGATGCCAAGGGAGATATGATTGAATTCAGTTTGCAGGTCTTTGGGTTCCGAGGTAAGGTTGATGTCCCTCTGGAAGAAGTTGATCCAAATGTTCTTTTTCTGCCGTGCAGAGTGACCGGAAAGTTTGTGGATGTATTGCGTTCCTGAGTTGGGTTTCCTGTACACATTGATATTTAATTTGTCATTCTTTCTGCTTATGGCGAGATCCAGGTAGTTTAGTGTGCTATCCTTTTCTTCCTCTGGTATGAAGTGGATGCTTGCGTGGGCCGAGTTAAATAATCGTACAGCTTCTTGCAATTGCTCGTGGTTTTTGTAAAGAAGAATGGAGTCGTCAGCATACCATCTGTAGCCAATTCCGGAAAGGAGTGGTGAGGACAAGACATTGGTTTCTATTGCATTCATAACTATGTTGGAGAGGATAGGGGAAAGGGGGTTTCCCATGGCCAGGCCTCCCTCTCGATAGAAGTATTGGCCTTCGAACGGTAGGGCAGAGGTTTCCAGGCAAACTTTCAGGAGGGATATGATTAGTTCAGTCTTACAAGAGTATTTTTTGTTAGTTAATAGCCACTTCCTGTTCTCACTTATTGCAAGGCTTCTTGGTATGGATGGGTACATTTCCTGGACATCTATGCTGGCCATTTTTATTTTGTGAGCCCCCACGTATCCAGTGACCATTTCTTTTACAGAAGATTGATCCGCGTATATGTGTCCAATTTTGAACCATCACGCCTGTGCACAGAATAGACCGATCCAACCGGTTAAAAGCATGGCTCCACAGGTGAACCGTTTTTGGGAAAGGTACGTAGTTGCACTTTTCCACGCCAAATATTCTGTGTCAAAAATTCAGAAACAGTGCAAAGAACATGGATGCACCTTGGGTTCGACGACTATCAAGAACATAATCAAGCGGCATAAAAACCACGAGGTTCCAGCTATTTAGTCGCCCACTAGGGGGACAAGGAAGGGAACATGCACTGCAGTGATGCCACCCGTGTCTCGGAACTGCATCGAATGGCACTAAAGGAAACCTCCCGATGCAACGTGTGATGGCCACACGACTCCACGTGGCCCAGTCAACTGTGAACCACACCCTGTGTGAGAAATTAAACCTCCGGAAGGATTTAAAAGCCATGAACATTACCTCAGTGAGGCCTATCGGTGTAAAGTCTCATCACATACATCTCGTTCTACTAAGAACTTTCTGCCACATATGGCAACAGACATCGGCATTCGGGGTATTCCATTTCTCAATAGACTGGTGAAGTCACCGGGTGCGAGTCCCATGAATTTCTGTGGGTTTGGTCTACTGAAACGGGCACTTTCCTCTCATCGTGTCACCACTCTAAGGGGCCTATGGAAAGCCTGTCAGGAGGACTGGCAGAAGATTCCACTTCCTGTACTTCATCGTAGCCTCCTACAATGGAAGTTACGGTGCAGGGCTATTGCCAAGACACACGGTGATCACATTGAGGCCCACCGATGGTGATCCCGTGGATTTTCATAAGGTAAGTGCTAGTCCAAAATCAGACACATATACGCGGATTGACCTTCTGTATTTCCTGGCTATTTCGGACACAGTATTTCAGATGGTGGTTGTGCTGACTGATCTCTTGCTGTAACTAGTTAGCAAAGCGGTTTCCTGGATGTTTGAAGCCGGCAACTATTATACGGAGGGGGGGGGGTTCCAGGTTTGTGGGTTTTTGGAATGCCGTAGATAGAAGGGATATGCGGGTCGTGAACTTTTAGGTTTTCCTCTCCTCCTTTGTGAATAGGGGGAATGAGTCGACAACTGTTTTGATTTCTTGGTGTATTTTGTTCAAGGGGGGAGGAGTCAAGCATTCTGTAACCTTCAGAGTTGAGTTTTTCTGTCATTTTTGCTGAATAAGCTTCCTTGGGGATTATTACATATTGGTTTCCTTTGTCCGCACACATGCACCAGTGGTTGTTGGAGGAGAGCCATTTTTTGCATTTCCGAAGTTTGTTGCTAAGTTTGGAGTGTAGCTTAAGCATACCACGGGAAGCAGGGGCAGGGGGGGGGGGGGGGGGGGGCACGTAGGTGCTCTTCAAGGATGGCTGCGCACAACTGTCTCATGTTTTGCCCCTCTTCTGGCATTTTAGCAAGGAATGCAGCTTTTTCCACAGAGGCTATGATGCCCAGCACTGAGTTTTTTTTTCTTGTGCAAACTTGAAGCCAAATTTTAGGATACACTCGATCTCAATGAGGAATTCACAATTCGATAGGTTTTATGATCTTTGGGTGGCTGTCTGGCTCGTGAAATGAGGTGGAGGGGGTTGCAGGGGGGGGGGGTATGGATACTAGGTTCCACCAAGCTTCGAGATTATTTTTTTTTTAGGGTGTATAGCTTGTCGTATGTCAATTTTCTTAGCTTGCTCTGCAAAATTTTGTCGAAGTCACAGCAGCCCATGTGGTTGCTAAACTCGTATAAACTGAACCACAACTTGTAACACACTTCACTAGGGCACCAATTTCACTATGCATCTGGTTTATTAGGGATCGTAACACCCAAAACTGGCCAATTTTTTGCACTTTTGTTGCAGACCAGGAGCGAGATATGATTTCCACGCAAGAATGTCGGGGAGCACTCTTTGTTTGTAGCACTTCCGACGGAACAAAAGTTCGAGCTCACGTACTTTCACTACGCCCGCACGGGAACGGCAGAAAGTGAAAGGACTATGTCAACTACCGCCACCACGAGCACAAGCGGAAGAAGAAGGAACCACACCACCTGCAGAAAGACAGTACACGCCTAACGAAGCCACCAGACAGGTGGCGAAATCGATCGCGAAAGAAATTCACGTGTAAAAATGGAAAATAAGTTTTGTCAGAGTTAATGATTTGTAGTAAATTTTAAAAGTTCACAAAAATATTTTTCCATTGCTGTAATCAATATTTAATATTTTATTATCTGAAATGGGCACGCATTGAAATAATCGAGGTGGGTATTTGTTGTAATGTGAAACACTTTGGGATTTATTTATTTATTATCTCAGAGATAATATTAATTTCATATACAAAAAATATATGTGCAATCATATTTCACAAAGAAAGTAACCATACTTCTTGTTCTAGGAATGTAAAACTTTTTGTGAAAGAATTGGAAAATTCGAAGATAGTTACAAAATATTTATTATGTCTTGAAAAAATAATGAGCAGCAGCATTCTTGGCTACCTAGAGTTCAAATAATACAAAAAAATCACAAAATTAATTCTTAAAAAACTTTGCTACATTTGTATGGGAGATATTTCCTATTCCTATTAGTAAGTACTTGTCTAATTTCCAACATTAGAAGCTGGCTTTCTTGTATGTGAATCTATAATTAATTAAGATGCAAACATAATGTTGAACAAGATTTTTAGTACTGTTTATTTGCAGAAGGTATAATAAATTATCATACCGGCCAATCACATTATAGTGTATCTTGATAAAAATTTCAATAGTTCTGAAGAAACTATAGAAAATTAATTTTGATTACTTCCTCCTTTCCCTAGAACTGCAGAGACCACACTACAGGAGACTATTGTGAATATTGTGAGGAGGGTTATGAAGGAGATGCAATTCAAGGAAGACCGTCAGATTGTCGGGAAACAGGAGGACCTGTTGGCTGCAACTGTGACCCACGAGGCAGCACAACATATGATTGCCCAGACGGACGGCAGTGTGTATGCAAGGCAAGTAGAGTTGTTAATTTTCTAATTGATAAACTTAATTGACATAAATTTCTCAGATATATTTTACCAATGTCTTACCAATTAGATGCATATTTCTCATAAAGATTCTCCATAATTAGTGTGTCAGAGCATAATTTTAATAGGTTTTTCAGTGTATTATGGATGTATTAGGTGCATACAGAAAGTAAGTTTCCCTGGGGTCGTGCACAAAAAGGAAACATTATTTCATTCAATGATTTATTGCCACAGATACAGCACTTGTCCAGTTACTTGTCAACATAATTCCCGCCGGAATTCAGGCATAGGGTGGGACCAACTTCTGTATACCTGCGTCATTGAAAATGTTGAATGGACAGGAACTTTTTCAGGTGCAAGAACAGGTGGTAATCAGTGGGAGCAAGATCCGGGCTGTAGATGGATGATTTAACACCTCCCAACTGAACCTGTCCAGAAGGGCTGCAGTGCACCTAGCCATATGCGGCTTCGCATTGTCGTGCAGCAAGATCAGCCCAGCACTGAGCTTACCACGTCACTTATTCTGAATGACTCGTCGCAATGTCCCCAGTGTTTCACAGTAACGGTTAGCGTTCACAGTCTCACCTCTGGGCAGAAACTCGATGAGCAGAATACCTTGTCTGTCCCAGAACACCGTGCACATCACTTTTCGCACCGACACAGTCCATCAGATCCACTGTGACACCAATGCATGGACTGCTGCTTGCTGTGCTGTATGCAACCCACGTTTCATCTCCTGTGATGATCCATTTGAGAAAATTGTCATCATGGTAACGCTGCAGAAATGTCAGCACCATGCCTATGCATTTTCCTTTGTGTTCGGGCATCAGTTGTTTCGGCACCCACCGGAAACCCAATTTCCGGAACAAGAGGCATTTGGTAACAATGTCGTGCAACAATGAGAAATGGCTGCTGAGTTCCGTGATCGTGATGCGATGATCCTCCAATCTGCGCTGCTGCACCTGCTCCACAAGCTCGTCCGTAACGGCCGATGGCCGCCCACTTGGCTTTGCCAGCCTTCAGTAAATGTCTTGCATCAACTACGCACCATCTGCTTGCTCATGACATTTGGCCCATACACCTGGCACAGCTGATGATGAATTTCGATCGGCTGTATGTTTTGTGCGTTCAAGAACTTGATCACCGAATGAACATCACATTCGGCGGGAGATGGAATAAGAGCCGCCATGTTTCATCACTGTCGCGATGCTACTGAGGACTTTCGGGAGGTGTCTGCTAGGACATTCACTAGCCAGGACATGTGCCTCTCACGCATGGGAAAAATCGGTTTCAATACGCATGGCATGCCAAATGTGGGTGAGTGAGAAACTTAGTTTCTGGATGCGCGAATATTAATTTAAACAGATGAAGTGGCTATGGAAGAATATCTTATCAGGATTGTTAAATTTTACAGTCTTCATTCACCACCTCAATGAGTGTCTCTGTAGTTTTTACCATGAAAAAAGAGAATTTTTGTTGTTTGTTTTAAAAATTATTGTTTTAAGTCCACTTTATTCAGAGATAGGGCTGGATTTGACAGTTTAAAGTGGGATCCGAACCATTATGTACAATCAGTTTTTTATTATGTCACAATATTTAATTTAATCTTAATTATATGTTGTAACTTCAACATGTTTTACTGGTATTACTTTTATGTAATAAAAACTGTATCACTAATATGAGTACACTCCTTCCAGCATAAAACTATAATAGGCCAAGATAACATTTTATTGTATCAACTCACTATATTATTGTAATTCATTGTATTAGTACAATGTATACTGTAATGTGAACACAAATTGACATGTCCGATATCACATCATGTAAATGCAAACGTGTGATTTGTGGATGAAATAAATGTAATCCAATTTTATTTATTTATTTTCTAATAATTTCTAGATCTTCGTGAAAACCATTGCAACTTTTAGGGTAACAGTGGAGAAATGGTATTTGTTTTGTTTTTTCATTGAACTTTGTTTACAAATGCTTACATTTTATCATCCATAGACAAATGTTGAAGGCAGAAACTGTGACAGGTGCAGAAGAGGAACCTTTGCACTGCTGGAGGCCAACCCCGATGGCTGCATACAGTGCTTCTGCTCTGCAGTGACAGACGATTGCCAGTCCTCGAACCTCTTCAGAACTCAGATTCCGATGCCGATCCTCGAGAGCAACCATGGCTTCACACTTGTGGACAGGTGAGTGCTTTATTTATAAATTATATTAAAATTAAGATTGATCATCCAGTGTTAGATACGTAAGTGTCCAGAGGTTCTTCATCTTATGAGACCTTCTTTTGCCAGCTAGGGACTTAAAGAATATGTTTCGTGGTCGCATTCTTGACACTTGGCAGGATGAATGGGATGCAGTAATGGCGAACAAGCTCCATGGCGACCGAATGTTATCACGTGTTCTTAAGCTTTTTACGAAGAGCTGGTCTCTTCCACTGTTTGTGAGGAAGCTTTTAATTTATTCTGACTTTTTAATGTGTTGAGATTGTTTTGTACAGGCCCTTTTACAACCTTGCACTTCTAATTTTTCCCAATGCCTTTTTACACCCCTTGTTGTAACCATTTTAAGTAAGAGTTTTAGATAAGGGAATATTTCCCGAATATATTGAAGGGTACAAAATGGCCCAAAGTGCTGATACACCCAAAAAAATTAAATCAATCAATCAATCAATCTTGAGGCCAGCAATGCTGAGTGACTGGTTTGCAGCCATGGGAGTTGTACAGAATGTGCATTTTGTAAAATAAAACCTGAATATTGTGGGGCAAAGTGAAGTCTGTAAGCCCATGTCAGAAGGGACTACCAGAAAATTCACAGTCGATGAATTTCTCATCCCAATCTTCCATTTAGGTCCATCTTCCTTTTTCTCTATCATATTCCCTATCTACTTCCCTGTTCTATTTGTCTTTCTATTTTATTATTGTACGATGGCCTGAAGAAATGTTACAAGCTTCCATACTTGCTGCAAAGGTCCTGGGAAAATAGACTATTGTTTTTAAGCAAACTTATATTGTTTATTAAGCGAAATTATATTGTTTATAATGCAAATCTTCATAATATAAAATGACTATTATCAAATCCAAATTTCTATATTGTCAATAAGCCAAGTATAGTCCTTAGTGCTCTGAAGCTGACATTCAAGGAAAAGTCCTTTCCAAGTCTCTGGGATCTATTGCAAAGAGACTTGCTGGAAGTGTGTAAGAGTGCTCTTTTCGTAGCATTATACTTGTGTGTAAAATCATTTGTAGTTAAGAACCCTTGATGATCAACTTTGAATAAATATTTGGTGCACTTGAAATATTAGGTCAAGTTCTGGAGGTTCACAACAAGAGATATTTAAGTGGGGTTGTACTAAAGGAAAGTTAAAGAACTTCTCCTCTATACCATTAACTGTCAAAAATTGCCATTAATTATTCATATTCCTTACACATGTACATGAAATCCATTACCATTTGCGTAAAGATATAATAATTATAAACATGACTATGAAAATGTTATTTCAGGAACCGAAATTTGATAGTAAGGGATGGGTTCAATCTAAATGTTGCCCAAAATGAAATCAGCTACACATATCCATCAACCGCAGGAAGAAGTCAGCAACTCTTCTGGTCCCTGCCTCCGCTCTTCACTGGTAACAAGGTAAGCTCTTCTCACCATTCTGGTAATTTTCAAATGTTTTATATGCTTTTAATCATAACTTCATCAATGTAATATGCTGATGTGAATGTTTATTTGAATACTCTTAACTTTCCAAGCTTTTATATCAATTTACAGAATATGTAATGTATTATTGCTATTATTTTATGTATTTATATGTTTCCATTTTCTTAATGTTAATATCTTAATGGTAGAAGTAACAAATATGTGGTACATACAAGTAATAACATATGCACATACAGTGGAACCTCGATTTTATGATTTTCAAGGGGCCGAACAAGCTGTAAAAACTTAAAATGCTGGAAAAAGTAAAATATACAGGGTGTATCATAAGTAATAGCACAAACTGACACAGTTGAAAGTACACGATAATAGAAGCAAAAAAGTCTCAGTAAACATGGGTCTGCAAACGAGCCGTTTTCGAGATAATTGCGAATGTGAGGTTACAGGCTGCCACTGACTTCATCGTTTGTAAAACTGTGTCAGTTTGTGCTAGGGATGGACGAATATGAAATTTTGGCCAATACCAATAAAGTACCGATATAAAATTTACCAATCCGATATAAAGTTGTAAATGGTCCTTGAAGAACCTGAAATGTTCATTGATCTCCTTAATAAAAGTGTGTTTCGAAGTGACAACAGTGCAAAATAAGTTGAATATTTAGAAATTACTTTTTTAGAAAGTAGGGCATCGAGATTACCCATAAAAATTACAAGAAAATGGCAGAATATTTCACTAAATTATAAGATATTTATCGATATGTCGGATCGGTAATTTTAACGATAAACCGATACACCGATATGCCTATATCGGCCGATACCGATAGAGTACAGATTAATCAGTCCCATCCCTAGTTTGTGCTGTTACTTATGATACACCCTGTATAACGTTTCACTATGTTGCGACCATCAGGATTGAATGCATAATGTGGGAAAATGTAAAATCTGTGAATGTAAAATTGGGATACCACTAGTATGAAAATTTTTGAATTTTCAAAATACAGTAGCAGCAATTGTTTTAAATGGGCTAGTGCAAAACTTTAACCAATGTAGATGAAGCACTCGTATATAAAATTTATATTCTACTGATTTAGCATTAAACAGTAAACATTCTATGAAGAACCTGATTGGTCCATTTTGATAATTAATGCATGTAATTATGACCACTTTGTGTGGCTGTGATAACATATCATTTATATATTCAACTGTTATTGTTTCGTTTTTATTATAGGTTACTTCATACGGAGGAAATCTGTCCATTACCCAGAGGTACACTTTGCTCCCAGGAGGTGAAAGATACTACGACACAGACGTTGTAATTGTTGGGAATGGTATATCTGTCTTTTGGACTAATCCTGCAGATATTTTACCAGAACAGACTGTGGTAAGCTAATTTCACGTTTATTTCTTTTAGCACGTATCTATGTATGAGAGGCCCAGATAAGTGGAATCCAATAGGTGAACTGATGACCAACACATTTCCTCAATGCAAACATGCTCGACATGTCTGCCTCCAGTCTCTCAAAACATTTAAATGTTTCCTCGAATTCTCATAAATTCTCATAAAAATTTATAGGGTTCAGAGGACCTGTTGCTTATCACAAACCGATCTTGGTTCTCAATTTTTTTCACTCCCCACTTCTATTTTTCTCATTCAAAGATGAATTATCTCCACTAGTCATCAGTGCCATAACTCGCCTGTCACCAGAAAACAATACCGCCATTCATCATAGATGTGGTAAACGCGGTTTAAAATTACTTGCGTGAAATTTAAAATTTCACACAGAAGGTATGTCGATGACACCCTAGTCATTTACAAACAGGAAGAGGACTTAAACCATCTCCTAACTGCCCTTAACAGCATACATCCCAACATAAATATCACCGTAGAAAGGGAAGAAGATGGCCTCCTCAACTTTCTCGACCTAAGCATCCAACGACACCAAGACAAATTCATCACGTCCGTATACAGGAAACCAGGTTCGGGCACCCAGTACATGCATGCAAAATCGAACCAACCACCAAAACAGAAAGCTGGAGTATGGATGAACTTCTACAGAAGAGCCTTCACACACAGCTGCACAGAAGATGACTTCCATGAAGAAATAGCTTGCGGAACTGAAATAGGACTACACAACGGTTACACCGAACGCCAACCATCCATGTGGTGTGCAAAAGCAGAAGCCCATCGCAGACACCCACAAGACAGAGATAACGCAAACCAAAATTCCAAACCCGAATGGATCGCTTCTGTATACCACCCCACCACATCTGGGAAATTTGCAAAGGCCCTCAAACCCTTCAACATCCGAGTGGCACACAAACCCATATCCCAAATCGGAAGAGCACTACCCAATTTCAAGAGATACTACCTACCCTAGTTTGCATCCCCTGGCATCTACAAGGCCACATGCCAATGCCACAACACCTACGTTGGCAGAACCATCTGCACTGTCCAAGAACAGATTAATGAACACGTAAAATATTCCAAAAAAGACACACCAAAATCAGGCTTCTCTCAACACCTTCGCTCCACTAACCACACCATCTCCTCCATATCCATACTTCACCCAACCAGCTCTGTCATAGAAAACACTGTCAAAGAAACCCATGCTGTCATCCAACAGAAACCAGCACTGAACCTGGACAATGGACAGGCACACTCAACTCCTCAAAAAGATCCCAGACCAGAAAAAGAAAAGATGCAGTGCACATACTCGACCCCCCTCCAGCCACGCGGGGAACAGGAACCGCACCACATCGAACAGCACTGCCCAGCCCCCAACCACCACATGGCAGCGCCACCTGAAGCAGACGGCACAAACCAGGATACACACACCAGCACCGCCGAACGGGAGAAATTGCAACTACTGCCACCCGGGAACAAACAAAGCAGTGACACGGTACTGTCTCCGCTTCAAACGCCGTACCCTTTTGTGAATGAAGACAGTGGATCTTCGAAATTAATAGGATTTAACCATTAAATTGTGCAATGTGGAAGTGTGAAATTTTAAATTTCACGTAAGTAATACTGCCATTGGTTCAAGATTTAATGGCCATCATGTAGGTCTTTGGTTAATCTTGAGTTACAAAAGAACCACAGCAAAATTGCAACTAAAGTGGACAGTTATTTGTTTTCTCCTCTCCCTGTCCCTTTGCTGGTGCCACCATGTTCCCATACATATAGCTTCTTCCTCCTCTCTTTAACACCAACACCAACAATGTTAAATATTACTAGGAAACATCTCTATTTCACTGTGTGCACTATTCCACCATCTTGATTATTTAGACACCAAATAGAGATAATGACTAGGGCATGGATTCTTAGGTGCTAAAAGAAAGGATTTAGAATTTTATAAACTCAATTTTACGACTGATAGGTGTTAATAAATTAATGTATCAGGGTCTTCCTCAGAGGAAGAACTAGACTGATAGGTGTTAATAAATTAATGTATCAGGGTCTTCCTCAGACGAAGAACTAGATTGATAGGTGTTAATAAATTAATGTATCAGGGTCTTCCTCAGACGAACTAGACTGATAGGTGTTAATAAATTAATGTATCAGGGTCTTCCTCAGACGAACTAGACTGATAGGTGTTAATAAATTAATGTATCAGGGTCTTCCTCAGACGAACTAGACTGATAGGTGTTAATAAATTAATGTATCAGGGTCTTCCTCAGACGAAGAACTAGACTGATAGGTGTTAATAAATTAATGTATCAGGGTCTTCCTCAGACGAACTAGACTGATAGGTGTTAATAAATTAATGTATCAGGGTCTTCCTCAGACGAAGAACTAGATTGATAGGTGTTAATAAATTAATGTATCAGGGTCTTCCTCAGACGAACTAGACTGATAGGTGTTAATAAATTAATGTATCAGGGTCTTCCTCAGACGAAGAACTAGACTGATAGGTGTTAATAAATTAATGTATCAGTGTCCTCCTCAGACAAGAACTAAACTAAAATGATAAACTATACTACACACATAAAGATTACATACACACAGCAGGGTGACTAGCCACACAAACAAAAATCATCTTGACAGTCCTTATCTTGGACGATTTCTCCAAAGGAATTAAATACATATGGCCTCTTGACAGTTGACTAATGGGTCTACCAAACTGACAGGTGATTGACAGGTCAAGATTAGCAAGAGTCTGGAACTACCTGTTTATCATTCCCCCACTCCTCCTGCCTTTTTGGATATGGATGAATACCTCCTCCCCTGGTCGTCTTCTCTTCTCTTTCTTCCTTGTTCATTCTTCTTCTTTCCTTCTTCCTTTCTCTCATCCTTTCAACTTTCTCTAACACACTCTTCCATTCCTTGTTTATCTTGAGTCTTCCATTCCAATTCATGATGTCTTCTCTATTTCTTTGGCCTCCTTTCATTTTCTCACTAGTTCTCTCTTCTCCTTTCCTATTCGCCTAGCAGAATCCCATTCTAGAATGGGCTTAATTATATTACAATTTAAACTGTAGGCGCAATCCTGATTAGTCTATCTGTGCATAAAGTGTATACAGCCACTATACTAGCGCAGTTGTAGTTTCTGGTGTAGTGTCAGTTTGGAAAATAAGCGACGTTGTAGGTCACTTGCAGGGTTGCATTTCCTACTTGTTGCAGCAGGTACTTGAAACAGCATTTAGACATTTTAGCTCCTGTAGAATTTCAGTAGAGAGGTTATGTGTACATGAAATGCAAAGATATCTAAATGGCATACATCTAGGCTGTAGGAAGAAATAATAGATGTGGTCCTAGAAATCCTTTCTCTAGTGATGACTGTGTTGAAGAATGTTGCACATTTTGACAATGCAAAGGCAGGCATCTGCTTGAATCAGCTACACTCTACTCACTTGCAGTTAAAAGATTTGACAGCCTCATCTTGGTTAAACTTTAAAACACTATTTCAATATATTTCTCTTCCTGCAATTAATGAAAAATTAAATATGGCTTCATTATTTAAACTTGCCTGCACACATTATTTTTTTTGTAATGCGGTTGCATGCTTATATCATGTGTTAATCCAACCGCATGATAGTGAACACTATTGTTTTGTCAATAAAAGCACTTTTGAAATCATCTCTGGTGTATTACAAAGAACCTGGTGTTTTTTTTTTAACTTTGTACATGATTTTGAGTGTAGAGTAACAAATATGCACATGACAGTACAGTGTAGAAACCATTAAAATTATGTTTAAAACTTTATAGCATATTAATCATATTTAACTGAATACCTATTTTCTTTTTCTTCAAGAATATGAAATTTACATGTTTTCTTTCAACAAATATTCAGCAGTAAATGGTTTGTCTTTATTTGTGTTATTTCTGTAGACCCTTGCTGAGAAGATGTGGAAAACTGCTTACGTTTTATGTTTTACAATTATTTTCACTATTTAGACCTTGTCTATGCATCTAAACTGGTGCTGGAGAGAAAATCTCCTGCCTCTTTAACCTTTTGAGACCCAAGGCCTTTTTCACATGTAAGCCTCTCTCTCCCGAGCCGATTTTGAGCAAAATGCAGAGTTTCAATGAAATGAGTGTAGATCGGAGACTAATTGCCCTAGAGAGATGAGTGATATACCGTTGTACGTGGAATGAACCAGAGATTCAGACTATATGAAATTTATGCAAATTTGGCGTATATGTGGTGGGGGGAGGGCTAACTCTCAAAATTCCAAAATTTCGGGGGAAAAAATGGTTCCCCCACCCTCCCCCCAAGAAAAAAGTACATGACAGTGTCGACATGCACATGGAAATGATCGCTGACATGTAAGGAACACAAAAATATTTGCATTGTTATCATATGACCAATGTAACTTGAGTTGTACACCCAAAAGGAATGGTCGGCACGCCACTGATTCAAGCTTCAAAATGCAGCGGTACCTTGAAATGACTATAGCTCAGAAACTAAATGCCCTAGAGATATGAAAGTTATACCATTGTACGCAGAATGAATCACAGATTTTTTCCCGCCTTTCCCCCTTCATTTTCATGAAGTAGGAACAATATAAAAAAAAATTGAAATTCTAGCCAAAAATAGAAAAGTTATAATGTAAAAACTACGACCTTGACACAGAGTCTCGATCGAGACGCTTGGGACAGTGAGGCTTACATTTGGGTATCTCGATCGAGACGCTTGGGATCCAAAAGGTTAATTTATATGAGAGAAAAAAAATACTTTCTCTAAAGACTTAGGGGTTTTCACTGATAAGATTTGAAAATGAATAGGAAAATATACAATAAACACTTGTACAGATTAATATAATCAGTGGAATTTACGATTGAGAAGAATTGGGTACATTATTTTTCAGTTTCTTTGCATACCAAACATATTATTTTTGTCAATGTGTAATGTTTTTCAGGTGTATGCTGTACCTTTGCGAGAATACGGATGGAGCAAACTGGACCCAAGTGGGCCAAGGCCAGCAAGTCGTGGAGATCTGATAACTGTCCTCTCAGATGTTGAAGCCATTCTCATACGTGCATCATACAGCAACCTGATGCTCACTACCTACCTGAGTGATGTTGCCTTGGACACCGCTGTCTCACAGTTCACAGGTCAACCACAAGCCCTCGATGTTGAGGCTTGCCGCTGTCCAGTGGGATACAGAGGAACTTCCTGCGAGGTACTTTGTATTGAGGAATTGATGTTAATGAGTTATAATATATATACGAGGGACGTTCATTAAAGATATCCCCTGACCCATTTCTAGTTAATGTAGAATACTGAAATACCGAGCAGTCATCCAGTTTCTTTACTTGAGAGGCCGCACACCAAAGGAAACATTTGATGAGATGAAAGTCACCTATGGACAGGATGCCCCATCATATGACGTAGTGAAGCACTGGCATCGTCAGTTCAAGTGTGGTCGGACTTCAGTAGAAACAACCCCATTCTCGGGTGACCCCAGTGAGCCATTGATGAAGACACCATTGGGCAAGTGAAAGCTGCCATCTTGGAATATCGCCGCATAACCGTTCGCCAACTAGCTGAAGAAGTAAAGATCAGTGTGAGGTCTGTGGAAAAAATCATCCATGACCATTTGCACCTGAGGAAGGTGTCTGCCCGATGGGTTCCTCGGCTACTCACACCTTTCCAAATGCAGGAACGAGTCACGTGCTCCCAGGCTAATTTGACCATGTGCCACGAAAACCAGGAGAATTTTTTTGACAGACTAATCACCCAGGGTGAAACATGGGTCTATCACTATGACTCAGAGATCAAGGCCCAGTCAAAGCAATGGAAGCATGCTGACTCACTACCACCAAAGAAGGCTCGTGTCCAACCCTCAGCGGGCAAAGTGATGTTCATGGTTTTTTGGGACCAGCATGGAGTAATTATGATGGATTTCCTGGCGAAGGGTACCACAAATACCAGGACATATTACGCTTCACTGCTGCAGAAATTGTGGAAGGCCATCAAAACCAAGAGGCATGGCATGCTGACCAAAGGCATCCACATCCTGCAAGACAAAGCTCCAGTTCACAACAGAAGCACGGTCCTGCGAATAAGAAATCCTTCCTCATCCCCCGTACTCTCCAGACCTCGCACAATCAGACTTCCACCCTTCCCAACCATGAAGTCATGTCTGAAGGGTACGCACTTCCACGACGATGAAACGTTGATTTCTGAGGTCAAGTCATGGCTTCTAGAGCAACCTGCAGACTTCTACAAACAAGGTCTCCACGGGTACATAAAGTGATAGGAAAAATGTGTGGCCATTGGTGGTTCCTATGTAGAGAAGGACTAATGTCCGTACCAACTTTCGTTTATCTCCGTCCATGGGAACTGGTTCAGGGGAAATATTTAATGAACATCCCTCGTACCATAATATATATGGTAATAAATTACTGCTAATGCAGATAAAAGCAAAATTTACAATGGAGACTCAACTGAAAACCTTAATGTGTTTTTGTTTCTTATTAGTAGATTTCTGTATGTAGGCTTGCACAAGTTTGCTGCATTTTAGCATAACCTATTGTTAGAGATGTCAATTCATTAAATTAGGCACACACAGATGATGTGCTGATGTAAATCTCCTGTGTGTGCCTAATTTAATGAACTGGTATCTCTACGCTGGAGGAACCAGGCAACATCGACGTGTACAGTGTTTCAAAGGCAACAGATCCCTTTGCGGTAGCACTTGCAAAGACGATTCCATACAGGTAAATAGCGCTAGCGAAAAATCAGGCTTAATCGGTCAGTGGTAGAGCGATGATACATCGAGCCTGCATTTTTCATTGAAAATATACATAGTACATCTTCTGTGTGTGTGCCTAATTTAATTAATATATTTTCAAGTTTGAGTTAGTGCCTGTAAGTAGGGTCTGCGTGCAGTCACTTATGAGCCACTGTGAAGGCCTTTCCACCCATCTGCCTGCGAACGGAGACCACTGTCAAAGTTTCACTTCCATTAGTAAACTTGATAGTGTGGTAAGCAGTCACAGAGACATTGAATTTTCATTAGGCGAGAAATTTCTGTAAGTTTTAGGCTGACAGAGGGCAAGAAACCACTTCTCTTCACTGGTGCAAGTGTGTAGAGGAGGCACCATCTTTTAAATAACAAGAATGCCATTTTGAAGTTCACCTGATTAATGTTGCAGCCTTGAGGTTGTTTTGTAAATTACAGTTGACACCTCATGTAAAATTGAACTGTATACAGTCTGCCCTACAATTATTATTGGACTTTTAAGGTTTTCATTGACTCGTGTAATACTTTTCTCAAGTAACAGTAACCCTGACCAGTTACAGTTTGAAACTGACTAACTACAGAGCATTCCCTGACATTTGCTATGAGACTCAAGACTTAAAAAGAATTTCCAGAAAACCATTTTCTACCTTACCCAATAGATTCGTGCACAGGAATGTAGTTCATAAAAAAATAAAATCATTTCTGTTTGCCTGCCCAAATTTGGGACATTAGTGCATCCTGAAGAAACTTTTCTGGACACTGGGACAAATGATACCCAAGGTGGCCTACTCACTGGGAATTCCTTGAATTCCACAAGGTGGCTATTCACTGGGAATTCCTTGAATTTCACGAATTATGCATGAAATAGTGTCTTCAAGAATTCTATGTGAATTTTTGTCCGTACACATGAAAAAGACGGAAAATTGTAACGTTTATTAATTCAGATCCCCTTGAATTTATACATATTTATAAATGCTCGGAGGCAAGTTTTTGACTGTTTAGCTTTTATTTTTATTGAGGAAGGAAGAGAAAGCTACATGGAAAATAAAACAGAATTCTCTCGGTCCGTGTACTTAGTTAGTGCCCTTTTCAGTACAATCTATCTGACAGACTGAATATTATTGTACGATAAAATATCTTGAAGTTTATTATGTAATTTTGAAATTGTTATACAATTGACAATTTTTCGTAGATTAGTATTTCCTGTAATTTGAGACTTGTGTTTCCAGATGTATTTCAAGCCTGAGTATGCGAAATACCAAATATAAACTCCATATTAAATATATATATGAAAAACTCAATATGCTGACCAAGGCAGAAATTTATTTTATTATAAAACCTAAGCTAAACGTAATGTTTTAACCTTCTAGCAAAGTCTTCTTCAGACTCTGTACCAAGTACAAAAGTAACAAGGTACAAAACAGGATGATATATATATATAGGCAAAAATACTCCCCTCCAGACTATTAGAAAGTTGTTCTGGAACATTCTAGCAGGTGGCTTTCCCTTGTCAACTGTACTTTCACCTGAAAGAGAATGTTGCTGGACTCTTTATCTCACGCTCTATTTCCTTCATTCTTCTTCCTTCTCTCCTCTTTCTCTCTTGTCCTTTCCACTCTTTCTAACACCTTCTTCCATTCTTTGTTTAAAAATTATATGTAATTACTGCTTGCAATTTTAAGGAAATGTCTGAAGAAGACCTTGCGAGAAGGTTGAAACATTACGTTTAGTTTGTTTTGTAATAAAATAAATTTCTGCCTTTGTCAGCATATTGAGTTTTTCATATCATGGAAACAAGGCTTAATGGTGTTATAAATATATATACAGTTTAATTGAATTAAATTAGAATTGTTGGGTACATTGTAATCACACATATCCTTTATATTGTTAATATATATATTTATGTGTGTGGGTGATGAGAGGTGATAATTTGTAGGATTGATATAGGAAAGCATCTGCTTTCTTGAACACGTGAATTTTTGGAAAGTTTGCCTTGAAAAGCGGGAATATTACTTGAATTTTATCATGATCCTAGAGTTGCCACCCTGGATACCATTCTAGATCTGTCCTCGAAAATTTGGGATGTCTATCATCCCCTAGTCTAGAGCCACCTTGATTAAAAATTATATGGAAATACTGCTTGCAATTTTAAGGCAATGTTTTTCTTCTAGGCATGTTCGAAAGGCTATTACAGGGAGCCAGGTGATCGTTCCTGCAGAAAGTGTCCGTGCAACAGCAACGAGGAGAGCTGCTCAGCCTCTGTAGATGGAAGAGTCGTTTGCAACTGCTTAGCAGGGTACACTGGTCGTTACTGCGACAGCGTAGGTAAGGTTTAAGCACCTACTATTCCAGGTATTATTAAAAGTTTCGCAACTTTCAAAATTCTAAATTGTTCACTGCATGATTTGCAAGTAATTGTAGTTAACGTTTTCCATAAATTTTCAATGTTTAATTAAAATTGTTGTTTGTATTTAGTGATGGTTGTGGACAACAGTTTTCAAGTTCTTCAGTAGATTGTTTAATTTTGCACCTTGTTTTTTATTGTTAGATAATATTGCTTGTACCTGATATGTATGTATTGTAATATCTTAAAAAATCACTCCTACATTATATGAATAGTTGCTTTCTTGGCAACATGATTCAAACAGGTGTTCTCGGTTTACCAGCCAGGTAACACATGTGTGGTAACTTGAGAACATCTGTGTGAATCCCTCCTACATTGTGATTCACAACAATGCATGGTATGCTAATCTTCCCTACTGTCTTTCTTTGTTTCTTGCATGATTCTTTGTGCATGTTTGACACACTAGTCAATTACAACTATAAAAGAAACTTTACAGATATTCACTGTATCAAATACCAGCTTCATTTAAAGAATCCAATTTAAAATATGTGTACATTTGTATATTAAGATATGCTATTTAAGTAGCATATAGCTAGCTGCTTGTCCATCTTAATTGCAAGAATTGTACAATTCTCATTCTCTAGATCTCAACATATGAATGACGATAGTTCAAATTTCTTGCTGTTTTATTTTCCTGTCTGTTCTACTGTACTCATTCTCAAATTGAAAATATATATTTTTCTTAATTTTCAGTAACAGTAACATTTTCAACCAGACTTTTCAGCTCTATACATTGCTTATTTACTGTATCTGGCAATCAGAGGGTTTCAAGTTTAATCCCGGGTGAAACCACATTCCACAGTGGTTCAGGTCTTGTCCCAATTAGGCTGTCTGACCTCATAATGGTTATGAAATAGCACAGTTACGAATGTTTCAATTTAAACATTTCAGAATTTATTCAGAAAACTTTCATTATACTAACTGAAATTGTGCTGTTTAAAACTTCTAAAAGCATTCAATTTAATTAAAGTGATATTGACAAAAACTTCTGTACATTCATGAAGAAAAATTAGCAGAGTATGTACTGTGAAATGTACAAGTAAGTTTAAATATAACAGTGCCATCTGTAGAGAATAGTGGCCGTGGTGGCTCAGTCGGTAACGCGTCTGACTACCATGCTAAAGGTCCCGGGTTCGATCCCCGGCCGGTTCAAATCCGGGAACTTTTCTAACGGTGGAAGCGGCGCCGGCGCCTACCCAGCGTCGAATAACTTGGGTACCTGGGGGAAACCCTGGGGGCTAAAGGCGGTCAGGGGCGTGATCCTGATCACATCACCCCCACTCACGACCGGATCAAGAAAGTGTGGGGCGTTACCCCCACACCTCCTATACGCCTTCATGGCATGGTGCTATGCACAGGGGAGCACTTTACCTTTTTTTTTTTCATCTGTAGAGAATAATATCAGTCCATTTTCAGATAACTTCTTCAAATGGTCACTTTTCCAAATTTATATACGAGACAATGCTCACATCGAAATGTCCTTGCCTTGTAATGAAGAGGTCCCAGGTTTTATACCTTGCGGAGGCACATAGTGGTTTGGAACCACTTTAAACTCTAGGTCCAGTCCCGGTTAGCCATACTGTGCATAAAGTGGACTTAAAACACAAATGCAATCAATGAAATGCATTTAGGTACAGAGATGAACATATTGAATGACATAACATTTTCCTAATAATAAAATAAATCAGTATTATTGACTTATACAATAATTATGACTGTACCAGACAGGTATAGTGCTCTCTTAATAAATAACAGAATGTGAAACAGTGTCGTCGTATTTTCACTGAACTAATGATTACAAACTAATTTTTCATTATCATTCATTACTTACGTTAATATTGATTCTTTCTCTCAAAATATCTACTTTTGTAATTTAATTTGTATCCAATTCCTCTGAATTTGCCCTTAGATCTAGACATATTAACAACTTCTTAATAATCAAATGTAAAATCATGGCAAAAAAAGCATGTTTCTCTTTATGTAGCATCTTCCCAAGCTCCTCTTGTGCTTTTCTACTTTTTATTATTTTTCTTTTACTGACTTCCTTCTTACCCCATAATTACAGTTAAATTGTACATATAATACTGTGTTGCAAAGAGCTGTACAAACAGGCTACAAAGCTTAATATTATTAAAGAATCGGGAGCTTGCTTGTTGAAATTGTTCATATTATGCAAAACATGCTCACTAAAGTTTTTATTGTAAGTATTGTTTACTGATTACCAGATTTATGTTTTATCAAGTCATCATAAGGAAAATAGCCAATGTTTATATTCTGCTTTGAACATTTCAACCTCTCAAGTTGATACAGTAAATCACTATATTTTCCACCATTGCTATTTTAAGAGCTAAGAAACAGTTGTAGGAAATTTCCATTTACTGCAGTTTAAGAACAAATATGGAAAATGAAATGGAATCTTTAATATTGTTAATTTATTACAATTACTCACATTCCAATCTCTGTAACAATTTTTCTTAGAAATACTAACATTTTAAAATATAACATGACTGACTGGTTCACACATTTAATCTTGAAGCTGCTTTGAAAAAAGAAAAAACACAAAACATAACACATTCAAACATAACAGTACTTTTGTTTTAATTGCATGGATAACATATTGTGCACATAAAATATTTATATGTACAGGATGTTCCAATTAAGTCTGGCTAAAATTTGGATGCCTTAAGGCAAGAGACGGTGCATGTTAACATAAGAGTTTGGAAATGTGCATTTTTCAAGTTGCAGATGTGGAAAAATGTTTCGGCAAATTCAAACAAAGGAAATGTAACATAAGGATTGTTGTTTTGCATGTCGGGAGAAAATATAAAAATATTTTGGTAAGAAATAATAGTTTGAGAACCGTAGTTTGAAAGTAGTAATTCCGTAAGAACACCGTGAAGTGTAGCAGGTTCTCCTTATTAATCCCTCATTTTACTTTGCTGACAATAGTTTCCCACAATGAAACTTCGAAAAATAATGCATTTCCAGACCCACATTGACATAGATTTCTCTCGCCTCTTGCTGTAAAATAATCTAATTTTTGGACAATTTTTTGTTGGACACCCTGTATGTTACATTGTTAATGGTGCATGTAGTTTTGTTGTTAACATGATTGTTTTAGTGTGAGAAAGTTAAAAGAACTGATAATACCCAGTAGTAACAAGATGAACATAAATTTGCATGCATCTGATAATGATTGAATATTTTTGGTGTTGTTTCTTTTTATTTTTGCTAACTGACTTCCTAGGTGGTATAATGGTGGAGTTGATGCCCTCACGTGTAAACCGTCCTGTGGGCAGCGAAGTTACCTTCACATGTAGTTATCACAGCAACGAAGAACTTGCGATAGAATTTCAAGATGAGCCCTCAATTGCATCATCCCCAAATTCACCCTCCTACAATAACCATTATTACAAATATCACTGGGGTGCAAAGAGGCTGTGGGGTATGATAGTTATGCCCCAGCACAAGCTAGTCAGATGTAGAGTCAGAAACCATCAAGGCACGGTAGTAGGGGAACTAACGTCAATGATTCATGCAGGTTCGGTAACATTTTATTTAAGAACAAAAAATGATGCTCACTTTGATTTTGTCTCTGCGTGTAGTGATGTCCATTGTTCACTAACATTTCAGTGTTGTGTTCCTGTCTTGATTGATAAAATGTAAGGCCTCTTTGTGATTTTTGAATAGCAATATCTGTATATGGTATGAAAATTTCTGAAATGTGGAGCCGTTGTAGTTTTGTTTTAGTACAAGGCCCACTTTAGATGAAAGCATTATCCTGGGCATTTATGCCGTGACCAAAATGTTAATGTGTAAGGTGAAAAATCTTATGGCATTTCTCAAGGATAGAATCGGACCTATTTCCATAGCATTTTTTCTAGCGTAACCAGTCAGAAGCAAGCTCTAGGTCATAAATGCAGCTTTCATGGAGGCCGAGTGAGTTGTAAACAATGTATCGCTTCACATTTTTAAAAACTGATAACTATTCAACCAAGGGGAATTAAATTCCCTACAAAAAAAGTTTAAATACGTACTTCATAATGTATATAGTGCACGTAGGGAAGAATATTTTAGTCGTTTCAATTGTGAACACCATAAATACATACTTCATAATATGAAAAACTCAATATGCTGACAAAGGCAGAAATTTATTTTATTAAAAACATAAACTAAACGTAATGTTTCAATCTTGTAGCAAGATCTTCTTCAGACTCTGCACCAAGCACAAATGTAGCAAGGTACAAAACAGCCGATATATATACACAAAAATTACTCCCCTCTATACTATTAGAAAGTTATTCTGGAACATTCTAGCAGGTGGCTTTCCCTTGTCAACTGTATACTGTTCACTGTATACTTCATAATGTATACAATACACATAGGGAAGAATATTTTAGTCATTTCAATTGTGAACACCATAAATACATACTTCATAATCTATAGAGTGCACATAGGGAAGAATATTTTAGTTGTTTCAATTGTGAACACCATAGATACATATTTGATAATGTATACAGTACACATAGGGAAGAATATTTGTCGTTTCAATTGTGAACACCATGCACTCACCATAGATGGTGTAACTCGATGTGCCTTTCGTGCTGTATCTATTATACATTGTAATCGCAAAAGCTAACCAAAACGTTACATGAAATGCTTCTGTGTAAAGCATTATTTGATTTTTGGAAGCATTTAGCATTTATGCTAGCAAGAATGTTAAAGGAAATGCTTCCATGTAAAGTGGGCCTACATCTGTTGGGCTTTAAAAAAGACACTTCTGCGTTATCATACTATTATTCATGTTACAACTTGTCAGTACTATTTGTGAATATATTTTATGTTTTCACTACCAGTATCTGATTGAAAACATAACCCAAATAGCACATTGAGCTTGCTTGTCATGCCAAATGAACAAGCTTGCTTCAAGCTTGTACTTGCATGCTATAAGCTTGCAGCAAGCTTGCTGCACAAGTTAGAATCTCACTTCATGAAGAATATAACACAAGAAGGAGGTTACCCAAAGCTCACTTTGTCTGGCTGTATGCAAGCAGTGGTAGACTTGACACAAGCTCGTGTGCTATTTGGGAATGATGCAGTGTGTTCTGTTTATGCAAATAGCGAAAACTAAGTAATCGAAATTTGTAATGGAATTTCTGATGTTGAAGAGAATTGTTACAGTAAATTTCTGTAAATTTTAAGCTGCAGAATGATTTATATTCTAAACCATCTTAAATCTTTTAATAATATAAAGTACATCATGACAAATTACTCGAAAGGAAGCTAGGATATATAAACAGCTAGGCACCTTAAAACACATTCCACTCTTACCAATGTAAATAATCTGGTAAAAGTTTGTTTATATTATCAACACACAATAATTAGATTGTTACTCAGGTTTATTAGAAGACTTGTTTTTTACAAAGTAAATATTCATCACTACCAAATTTGGATTTTTAAAACAAAACATTTGTCACAAATATCATAGGCACAGGTGTGATTCTTATTATGGACAAATTGCAAGTAATAATCTCCTTGGTGCACAAGCTTAGATTAACATATGTGGAGGCCAGGGCCCATATTGTTGAGGAGGGCACAAATTTAAGGTTTAACTCTTGGACCAAGTTATGTAATATTCAGAGTTTGTTTTTTATATTTTCACCACAGTTCAAGTATCTCACTATTTTTCATTTTGTGGCCCCTTTCAAAGAATGTTTCCCCCCCATGGAGGACCCTCTGTAGATGTAGGCCTGGTCAACTTGCCCAAGGAGCTTCACCTCTAGAGTACTGCGACGGACCACTTTCGCTCGCTCAAACTCGTTCGAATCTCCATGCTCGAACATACCGCACTCGTAGTGAAATGATTGGCATTGGCATTCAGCGACTAATAACCAACACTGTCACTTTTGAATTTCTTGATTGAAAGAACCGTTGAAAGTTTTGTGAATGTTTTTACGCATGTTTTAGGTTCAACTTATATTTGTTCAAAGCAAAGACTTAAACACACACAATCTATTTCAACATTTAAATATCTGCAGTAAGCAAAAACAGATATAATGTCATGTGTCCCTATGTATGCAAATATAATCCCATGTACCCATTTCACTTGACAAAAAAGGACAGTTAGGCAGCAACATGCATTTACTCATGTGCATGGGCGTAACTTGAGTCCTAACTTGGATGGGGGAGGCAAAATCGGCCTAGAAACTTAACTTTTGGGGGAGGTGTAGAATCAAGCTTGGGACTTAACTTGAAGGGGTAGAAACAAACTTGGAACTTAACTTGTAGGGGTAGAATCAAACTTGGGACTTAACTTGTAGGGGTAGAATCAAACTGGGGACTTTTAACTTGTAGGGGTAGAATCAAACTTGGGACAACTTGTAGGGGTAGAATCAAACTTGGGACTTGTAGGGGTAGAATCAAACTTGGGACTTGTAGGGGTAGAATCAAACTTGGGACAACTTGTAGGGGTAGAATCAAACTTAGGACTTAACTTGTAGGGGTAGAATCAAACTGGGGACTTTTAACTTGTAGGGGTAGAATCAAACTTGGGACTTAACTTGTAGGTGTAGAATCAAACTTGGGACTTGTAGGGGTAGAATCAAACTTGGGACTTGTAGGGGTAGAATCAAACTTGGGACAACTTGTAGGGGTAGAATCAAACTTAGGACTTAACTTGTAGGGGTAGAATCAAACTTGGCACTTAACTTGTAGGGGTATAATCAAACTTGGCACTTAACTAGTAGGGGTAGAATCAAACTTGGCCCTTAACTTGTAGGGGTAGAATCAAACTTGGCACTTAACTTGTAGGGGTATAATCAAACTTGGCACTTAACTTGTAGGGCTAGAATCAAACTTGGGACAACTTGTAGGGGTAGAATCAAACTTGGCACTTAACTTGTAGGTGTAGAAACAAAATTGGCACTTAACATGTAGGGGTAGAATCAAACTTGGCACTTAACTTGTAGGCGTATAATCAAACTTGGCACTTAACTTGGTGGGGTAGAATCAAACTTGAGACTTGTAGGGGTAGAATCAAACTTGAGACTGAACTTGTAGGGGTAGAATCAAACTTGGGACATAACTTGTAGGGGTAGAATCAAACTTGGGACATAACTTGTAGGGGTAGAATCAAACTTGGGACTTACCTTGTAGGGGTAGAATCAAACTTGGGACTTACCTTGTAGGGGTAGAATCAAACTTGGGACTTAACTTGTAGGGGTAGAATCAAACTTGGGACATAACTTGTAGGGGTAGAATCAAACTTGGGACAACTTGTAGGGGTAGAATCAAACTTGGGACATAACTTGTAGGTGTAGAATCAAACTTGGGACTTAACTTGTAGGTGTAGAATCAGACTTAACTTGTAGGTGTAGAATCAAACTTTGGACATAACTTGTAGGTGTAGAATCAAACTTGGGACTTAACTGGTAGGGGTAGAATCAAACTTGGGACTTAACTTGTAGGGGTAGAATCAAACTTGGGACTTAACTTGTAGGGTCGAATCAAACATGGGACCTAACTTCAGAAGCCAGAATGATTAGTTTTTCATCCTACAAAAAATGACAGCCAGATCTATTTTGCTATATAGCTTACATTTGCACAATTATAAAAATATACACTTCAATACATTTCTTCCCCAGGTCCCAGGAGGTTAACAAATGTATCGTTAACTTATAAATTTATTAACCTTAAAATTTTGGAGAGGGCAAGTCCCCCCCCCCCCCTTTGCCCCTGCCAAGTTACGAATGTGCTCATGTGGATTCAACACTAAAGTCCAGTGGTTCCTATTACTGCATTTTTTTTAGAGGTGTGGGGCATGTAACTGTCATGTAGACGAGTTTTATTTTTCACGTGAGACCACTTTAGGGTTAACTCATCCTCTATCAAATGGGTACATAGGAAGGGTTCGAGACTGTAATGGCAGTCAGAGCTAATCACATCACCTCTATAAATGGCCAATATTATGATAGTGTGCAATTTGCAAGTCGTAGCCTATTTACTACATTGTTTTCACATCAAAAAATTATCTCAAGTGTTTCCCTATGTTACAGTGTACGGTGTATGGCATTCATGTTATCTTATGGTTTTCTTCTTTTTTATTCTAGTGTCTTATTCTACAATATTTTTTTTTTGTATTCCATCTGTCCTTTCTCTTTAATCAAGTTGATCAGTTTGAAGCTTCAGCTTACTCAGATCAAATTCTTTAGAATATATGACTGCCTGCATCCATTTAATTGTCGTAATGAAGGGCACTTTCAGTGAGATACTTCTTGCAATGTCTGGTTTCTTCATGAAAGCTTAGTAATGCATGTTTTGTCTGTTTTGGATTGTCATTTTCCATATTACTTTGTATATCTTTCTTGAAATACACATACACACATTCCCCCTCTCTCCCATGTTCTCTCTCTCTTTTTCTTTCTCTCTCTCTCTCTCTCTCTCTCTTTCTTTCTTTCTTTCTTTCTTTCTTTCTCTTCCTCTCTCTCTTTCTCTCTCTCTTTCACTCTCTCTTTCTCTCACTCTCTCTTTTTCACTCTCTCTCTCTTTCTCTCTCTTCCTCTCTCTCTCTTTCTCTCTCTTCCTCTCTCTCTTTCTCTCTCTTCCTCTCTCTCTCTTTCTCACTCACTCACACTCTCTCTCTGTCTCTCTCTCTCTCGCTCTCTCTCTCTCTCTCTTTCTCACTCACTCTCTCTCTCTCTCTCTCTCTCTCTCTCTCTCTCTCTCTCTCTCTCTCTCTCTCTCTCTATCTGTGTCGGTCCTTTCTCTCTTCCCTCCCTACCTCCCCTCTCAGGTTTTCTCTCTCACTGTTTTACACTTGTTTATTTTTCATATTGTACTTGTTTGGAGTAACATATTGAGAGTAAGCAACTGCATTCCATGTAAATTGAGCAACCAATTAGCATACCTTAACCAAAAGAGCCATTAATAAGCAGGAGTTTACATTCATACAGAAATGAGTAGAAAGAAAGACCATAGGATGTGGTATTTGAGAAACAATAATTATACATTTCTTCTGTGAAATTATAATTATTAAAATGCTCTTTAAATACAATAAATAGTAAAATTACTGTATAAATCTTTACTGCTATAGTTGTTACATCAACTGTGTAATATCACAAGTGTTGAATTTGCTTTTTACTTGATGCATGTTACTGTAGAATTTGTGGGTAGCAGTTGAAAGGATATGCTTCTTTACTGGATAATGCATGTTATTGAGAAATATACATTTTACTTAATCATGCATGTTATTTCGAAATCATGGGTAGCAGCTGAGAAATAGTTATAACCGCATGTATCTGTTTCAGACATAGTTGCTTTTGAACACTGTATTAACTAATGTTTGCTTGTTAGCAACTAACAATTGAATGATAAATTTATTGGTAATTCTAACATTATGTATGTATATGTTGGGCATTAGCTATATGTAATATTGCTTAAGTACTACTTTTTATTGGCTCATTGGAGCTTTATTTTATTATTCTGTGTGTTTGAGAAAATATGTACTGTAGTGGGTATTGTATGTTTAAGACTGAAAAAGTAATATTTTTACTCAAAAAAGCATTGCAGTATTGTGTTTTGTCTGATATGTGCATTGTTAATGGTTTGCATTTACACAGTTCTTTTAAATAATATTAATGTGTTTCTTCTGAATGAACTAGTTGATACTGAATGCTAAACTGGAGATATAACTTCAGAAAATATAATATCAGATTGTTAGTTATTCAAATTTGAATAACAAGTATATATGCATGACAATTACTTAAAATTATATAGAAAAGAAGTAAAACTTGAATGAATAATTAATATTTTTTCAGTTCATTTTGTGTTGTGTATTTACGTGCATGCTATATGTTGTCACTTCACAATAAAATTTTCTAATATATTAATAATGAATTAAAAATTGTCTTGATTATGCACTAGATTTTATAAATTCGACTAATGCACTTACATTAGTTATATTTCGGATACAATACCATGTAATTAAGTAAATGGGTTATTTTTACCACATATAGTGCAAAATAATTAACATAACTTTTCATACCAACAGAACCCGCTGGCCCAACAGTAGGACCAACATTTAGACCAACTCCTCCTGATGTGCCAACAATTTCAATTACAATAACAGAGCCAACCATTCAGATTGTCGAAGCAGGAAATACTGTTACATTCAGATGCTCAGGAAGATCTTTATCAAGAGCTGTGAGTATTTCTGTGTTATTTCACATGTAAAAATATATTGTTATGTTAATAATCAATGAACAATTTACATTTCATGATATGTATGTATTCAGAATTCCCAAGTAACCAAAAGTAGTTGGGCCAACTGTACTGAAAACGGTTGGCCCAACGAAAAAACATACCGTTGGCCAATGGTAATTTTGGCCGTGGTTCCAACAATGTTGAAAAAAAAAGTTTAAAATCGGCCTGCATCATTTCACTACCCTTAGTAACCTCAGTCATTTCACTACCTGTAGTAACCTCAGAATAACGCAGGCCGATTTTAAACTTTTTAAAATTGTTCAATGTTGAAATACGTGTTTTAGATGGAAAGGATCTTTTAACTTCAGGGACTGTTAATTTGTAATGGAATATGGAGGCTACAACAGTTTTAGGCATAGTTTTTGAATTCCTGTCTAACCTGTATCAAATCCACATCCTTATTCCTGGTTTTTAAAATATCTTGACGTGGCTATGGAAAGTTTTTCGAAGTCGAAGTTTTGGACCTGAAGAAGAGAACAGTAGATTCTCGAAAGGTCGTTTTGTAAATAACATACTCATAAAACGTACGTGCCATTTTTTGTGCTTTTTGAATATTTTTAAATATTTTTAAAGTACGTGTTATATTGCTAATGTGAGTAATTCGCACATTCATAATGAGTTCTGCCTATATAATATAAATTCTTATTGTTCCTTGAGTAACACTGATACAGGCCACAGGGTACACAACATGATACCCTGCCAGGGGACAACAATGAAGATATCGACAGCCATGAATGAATGCTTTGAAACTGATTACCGCCCACTGCCTCTTAGTAACAGCAGATGTTTCAAATCCCTTGTTTTTCAGCAAACACTTTTGTTTTAGTACACTCCAATGTACAAAAATCTGCATTTTCCAATTTTGTTATCTTATTTTGCAATGTTATCCCTTAGGATCCTGTAACACTTCGATGGAGCAAAGAAGCAGGAGAACTGCCTCGCGGAAGAGCTGTGGACGATGGCCAAGGCTTGCTTGTCATCACGAGTGTAACGGCTTCTGATTCAGGAACATACGTGTGCTCTGCTTCCGATGGCTACACCATTGTTACAGAAAGAGCAGTGCTCACAGTGGGAGGTAAAAACAAATTTTCCTTTTAACAATTATGATTTCTGTGTACATATAGCTTTAGGAACATTGATGTTCTCCAGTGTTGACACACTAACCAACCAAAAGGAACAACTAACATATCCACAACTGATGAAATGTTTTGTAAATTGATCAACCTCTAGTCAGTACCTAATTTTTCATATCCCTTCTACCTCCTTTGTAATCATTACAATTAGAAGAAATGATGAGTGAGAGATCAGGACAAACTCATCCTCATCCTTTGCCATTTCCTGCCTCTGGCTGGGTCGCCATAGAAGTCAAGCCTCCATTTTTTCCTGGTCTTCCATCACTCCTCTCTTTCCATGCTATTCCAATTTGTCCTCTTCTCCATATTTGTTTTATTTCTTTTTTTTTGTTTTAGAACACTCTCCGCTATCTGCTCTTTGCACCGACATCTTGGTCTCCCCCTTGGCCTTCTTCCCACTCCTTTTGTATTATTTTCATGTAGTTTACGGTTATTACAAGCATAAGAAAACAGTTTTTCTTTGTGACATTTCAGAACACATGCTCCCTTCATCAGACATTTATTTTCATTTCAATAAATGTCTGATGAAAGGAGCGTGTGTTCTCCTGAAATGTCACAACGAAAAACTGTTTTGTTATGCTTGTAATAAACGTAAACTACAGGAAAATAATTCTACAATGCAAGCAATGCGTACATACAAGAAACTATCCTTGTTCATTGTAAGCTCTTACTGGTAGTCTGTCTGCATCCATCCTCTTCATGTGTCCGAACCATCTCATCTGTGCCTGACCTATCCTGTCCTGAAGTGTTTTCCATTGAAAATGTATCGTGGAGATAAGTCAGCAAATCTCAATGTATGTGGAAATATTGTCTTCACCTTTATATGCAACATTATAGTGAACACTTTGAGCAGTTTTGTAACCTGTTGTGTTTTTTGACACCCTGTAGATAATAGTGCTAAGAACACATTCCCTTGTCATCTTTGCCAACCTGTTCTAAAATACTGATGATATAACATGGTTTACCAATCTGATGTAAGACAATTAACACATAAGCTGTTAACCTCTTGATTTATTTTTAAATTGATAATGTTTGTATAACTAGTGTTTGAGTGTGTGCAAACTTTTTTCTCAATGGCTTTTAATAGATTTACCTCTCTGGTATATTGTTCATAACATTTTTATATCTTTTACATGCTGCAACAGATTTTCCACAGAGTCTGCTAAAAATACCAGGTATCTTATTCTCTCTGCTGTCTTTCATTCCTTTTTCTGCATATTTTGTTGTAATCATAAGCTTCAATTATATTATTTTTAGTATTACCACATTCAATAGTGCTATTTTTCTAGTCTGGTTACTTTATTATATCTTGTTGAGATGTCATATGTGTATATGGAAAACTCCTTGTGTTGTCTTATCTTTTGGTTGGAACGTTGGACCTCTAGCGCAACTGTATCTCCTCCCTATCCTTGATAATGTTTTGTTTCATTTGCCTAATTGTTACTTGTTTCTTCTTTTTGAGGAACCATAATCATTTTAAGTTGATATCTCATTTACTTACATGAATATGACTAGTTCTTCAGTGTCTTTTCGTTTACCTTCATGTTTTAACAGCATAAAGTTTCAAAATTTTATCTTCTTATGTTTCAAAAGGGCAGCATCAATAGTCCTCTTGCAATATAAGTAGGGTGACTATACATCCCGTTTTGACCAGGACATATAATTAAAAAGCCACTATATGTCTCGTTTTATTAAAGTCTAGGAGTTACCTTGAAAACCAAGTCTAAATTTGAGACATTTCATGCTAAGAAAAAAAAGAGGTATTGTTTGTATGTGTTCCGTTATTTGTAGAGCAGTAAATAAGCATACAGTTTCTTTACGGAATTGCAACAAGAATTTAAATTTCCTACGTCTTGACACAAACTCAAAAAAAAAATCTAGAGTTGTGTGTGATATGTGGGGTAAGGTTTTCAGGGAGATTAATGAATGATTGACGAAGAATAAAGCTTCTTCTAGCATTACTCAACTTCAGCATAGGACTAACATTAAAGGTTGATCAGGTGGGACGAGAAATGCTTTGTAAATCGTACTGAGATTATAATAATTACTAATACCTTTTGACAACGGGAGATCATATTCATTTATTGTTTATGATTTATCATTAATAAATAGTAACTAATTTTATAATTAGGCCTAACCAATTTTTCAGGAGGAGGGGTAAACTGTTCTTCTTGGGATGTCCCGTTTTTGAGTCAAAATATTATAGTCATCCTAAATATAAGTAAAATGTTGAAAATATTTTTCATTTGTCAGATATCTTTAAACTTGACATTAGTTTTTGTTCAAACCTCAATATTCACTTGTTTTCTGGACTTCATTTAATCCTGACTTTCCCATGTGTATTAATTCAGAAAACCCTCAACTGGATTATTATTATGAAGATATTATATTGTAAAATGTTTTATTGTTGCATTAAATTAAGCTGAAGCTGCTAGTCATTATCATACTGCCATTCAAGAAGGAATTTTGGTAGTTGTTGTTTGCAACCATAAATTGTGGGGAAAAATTCACAATGCAAGCAATATATACATACAAGAAGTACTTCTTAATTAAGTTTACACTAAATAGTACATTCATTCTGGCTACATTACTTATAACCATGCACACTTGCATCTAACTGGACAAGAAAAGTGCTGGGTGATGCCGTGAAATGCAGATTGAGCAGCAGGGGCTATGAAAATCTTTGATTCTTACAGATCATAAAAGTTTCAGGCATAGTAACATGCGTAGTAAAAAAGTGATAATGAAAGAAAACAAATGCATATGAAGAAAATACCAAACTGAAATCAACAGCATTGTTTCATGTATGTACCTTCCTACTTTCCCTGTCACACAGTTGCATTCACACACTCGAGCTAGGTATGTCTTCTGCAGTCAAACTGTGCATACATTGAACATGAAAATCTTTTCATTTCGTCTGCATTATGTGTGCATGCTTTTTGATGTAAATTACCATATGTTATTGCAATTCTTTTCTTTTGACAGGCTCAACACCAACACCACCTCAAGTCACTATTTTGCCCCGATATCTGGAAGTCCGGGAGGGAGAGCCTGTGGAGTTTAGATGCCAAGCAAGTGGAAACCCAGCTCCCACCCTTAGGTGGACTGGTGGACAAAACAATCAGATAAATCCAGAGGTATTATAACACTCAAATAATTTAACATTAAAATTTGTGATTGATTTCCATTTGTAACATCCAAAGTCATGTATTCTCTGGCAGATTGGAAAGTAGAAAAATTCCATTCCTCATTACGATTATGGGTAAAGATGAAAAGCTGATTGTCCAGTAGATATGTAGGCATAATAATGTGAGGCATGTCAGAAAAGTAGATACAACGGATATTTATCTTAGGGAGAATGTGACAAACACCGACAGTAACCTTGATCCTTGCTCTTTCCAGTAGCCTTCGCAGTGCTACGCTGAGTCTTGTGAGAGTCTCACATGTTGGAAATGGCTGCGGCAATTGCTGTGATGCAGTTTCTCCAGGCAAAAAGTGAATGTCGTCTAGCCGATATTCATCACATTGCTGTAACATTATGAATCTATTTATTTATTTATTTAATCATCAGTATATGACAAAGTAGTGTCGTGCCTTCAATTCCTTTAACAAGGATATCAGATAGCCTCCAGCTCCTATGTTTGTCATAGATACCTGCAAAGGCCCAACACCACTTCATCACATTTTGACGAACGACATTCACCTTTTGCCTGGAGAAACTGTTTCATAGCCCACATTTCGCATTTAGCAGGATTCTTCATCGCCAAGTTCTGATCTGATGAAGCATTGTCAAGTGACACACATATCTGTTGTTCATGTTAGACATGTTACGCCAACAGTTAGCTAAAAGTTAAACTCTTTCATACTAAGAATATCTTATTTATTTCAGGCCATTTTTGAAAATGGAGTTTTCAGGATACATTCAGCTCGAAGATCTGATGAAGCTGAATATCACTGCACGGCAAGAAATCCATCCGGCTCTGACGTACAAAGAACTCTCCTTCTAGTGAGAGGTAAGAAATATGCAATAGATATTCCTTGCAATTTCCAATGTTACCACAATGTACAGTTACCTTTGTGTCATGGAAGGAATATAAGTATGTCTAAATCAATGTTCACAAAAAGTAACATTTTGTAAAGAGTTAATTTACATATCCAGTAATGCTCCTTCTGTGGTGGTATCATCATATTCTTCATGATTAAACACTTTAATTTTCTTATTGGTTTTCTGCTACTTATGATTGTCATGATGAAGATGAGTGATGTGAGATGAAATGGATGAAGTAGCATTCACATAAGCATATGCTACAGGAGGCAAAATCGAGAATTGACCACTCATCTTGTTGATCACATGAGCCACGTGTTTGACAGACACTTGATTTTGTGGGTGATGTTTATGATATTCTCAGACAGAACAATGAAGAAGCAGAATTTGCATACAATTTTTTAAAGCCAGGAACTTGATATTTGCTGCAAAGAACAATGTTTATATTTTACACATGTTAACGATATAACATAATAGTAATAGTTGAGCCAACCTCCGTGACATATTGGTTAGAATGCCATGCTAAAATGCCTGGAGTCCCAGGTTTGAATCCTGGCCTGGGCATTGGTATTCTATGTAAGTGTCCCTTCATCATATCATCACTCATAACCAGCTTTACAATTAGTCAAAAGTGGCAAAAAATCAAAGTAAAATAAACCAAATTAATCAATCAATAGTAATAGTTGAAATGTAAAATAGTGGTAACACAATTGAAAACTGCTCAGTTTGAAATTTTGGAAGAAAAAGAATGTTTATAATTGATTCATTGTTTCATTTTATTTTGCTCTTCTGCCACTTTTTGGCTAATCGAGAAGATGTGGATGAAAGATGAAGTTGACATTTGGAAAGATTCACCCCTTACACCCCATGTAGCAAGGTGTTCCTAACAATACCACCACCTGTAGTTATGGTACTGATAATTAACCTGCTTGCTAATGATATTGATAATCAACCTACTTGCTAATGATATTGATAACACTGCTCTGCAGCAAAAAATGAGGTTTTCAAATGAATGAGTGTTCCAAAATGGAATTTTCACGCTGAGTTCAACGGTGCAATCCGTTTTTTCCTATCACGTCAGATTTTCGAGAAAATCAGGAATTTGTGTTTCATAAAAGTCCCGTTTATATACCATAGGAGGGCATGGAGAGTATTTAGAGTTAAATTGTGATTACACCTTTGTATGTGATCTGGCAACACTATTTTAACTGTTTTTTGTTGCACAGGTGGTTGAGTGATTTGTATTCCTAGTGCTGAACGGTTGCATGAAGTGACAAATTACGTATATTCGGACAACAATGTCTTCACGTGGCTGCAAAAATGACCCGAACACTTTCTGTTACATATGTGGGAAGTACATGTTGTGTAAAAAAAGACTAAAGATAACGCCATTCGTCAAAGAAGCCTACCTTGCGTATTTTGGACTTGTGCGTGGCTATGAAAATAAACCATGGGTACCCCAGAAAGTATGTAAGACTTGTGTTGAAGGTTTGAGGTTCTGTATGAATGGACAAAGAGAGAAATTATATTTTCCTCTGTCAATGGTATGGAGGGAACAATTAAACCATACGGATGACTGTTATTTTTGTCAAGTTCAAGTGCAAGGTTTTAGTGCGAAGAACAAAAGTGACATAGTGGATCCACATTTGCGATCTGTAATGAGACCCATCAAACATGATGAAAGTCTACCTATTCCTTCTCGTCCATCTTCAAGCTGTACATTGCCTCGAAAGGAAGTTGTAAGCGATACAACGGACATCAGTGGATCAGTACAAGTGATAATACCCCACACTTATTTAGTCAGACCACACTGAATGACTTGGTACGTGATCTTGCGTCACCAAAGGAAAGTTCTGAACTGTTAGCTTCTGTACTGAAAGACAGACATTTATTGTTACCTGGCACTAACATTTTCATGTTACAGATCCCGGGAACAAGAAATAGTTTCTTTATTTTCAGAAGAAAGGTCTATGATCTTGTGCAATGACATACCGAAACTTGTAACGTGGCTTGGTGTAAAGTATGTAACTTCTGAATGGAGGCTTTTCATAGATTCTTCTGTAACCAGCCTGAAAGGTGTGTTACTCCACAATGGCAATGTTCTTGGATCTGTACCAGTTGCTTATTCTATTATTTGAAATAATCATATGAAAGTTTGCAGTTTCTATTGCAGTGTGTGAAGTACTCCGAGTATGGGTGGGTTGTATGTGGTGACTTCAAAGCTATCAACCTTTAACTGGAACTACAAACGGGATACACAAAAATGCCCTGTTTCCTGTGCAAGTGGAATAGTCGAGACAGACAAAATCACTGGCAAAGGCGGGAATGGCCAACCAGAAGACCCTTGACACCCGGAACAAAGAATGTTATGCATGTGCCCCTTGTGGAACCCACAAAAGTTCTTCTCCCTCCTCTACACATTAAATTGTGTATCATGAGCCAGTTTGTACGTGCCCTAGATAAGGACAGTGAGTGTTTATCAGAGAATGACCCTAGATAAGCTTAAAGCAGGTCTTTTTACTGGACCTCAGATCAGGAAATTAATGTGTGACCCCCATTTTGAGGATACAATGAGCCAAACGGAAAAGCAAGCCTGGGAGAGCTACAAAGATGTAAAAAACTTCCTAGGAAACGGAAGGAGTCCAGCTTATAAAACCATTCTGAACACCATGTTGGAAAATTTGAAAAAACTAGGTTGTAACATGAGTTTGAAGTTACACTTCCTACTTGCTCACATTGACTATTTTCCAGATACCTGTCTTGGATTTTACAGCGAGGAACAGGGTAAACGTTACCATCAGGATTTCAAATACATGGAAAG
This sequence comes from Lepisma saccharinum, assembly GCF_977018435.1. NCBI lineage: Eukaryota > Metazoa > Arthropoda > Insecta > Zygentoma > Lepismatidae > Lepisma > Lepisma saccharinum. The sequence continues at coordinate 39,485,078 of NC_139257.1, read as the reverse complement.
AAGATACCATGGTGGTTGGACTGTGAACATGATGGCAGACTACTGTTGGTCCCTGAAAAGGGAAAGTACTTCTCATGCATTAGGAACAAGTTCAAAAAGACGAAAATTCCTGCCTGTAAAATAAGTGAGGTCACTAAATAATATCACTTGTTGGTAGTTCTTGTGAACTGTACGTACATTGTGTTTACAATTACATAATTATAATATACACCACGTTTTTAAGCATGGCAATGATCTTGTTGAAGGGTATAAATATATGTCGGTAATGGTTCAATATGCAAATTTTGTTTTCTTTTTTTCAACAATCTGGACGTGATAGAAGAAAACTGGTTACATATTTGGAATCAGCGCCCCGAAATTAGGGGGAAACTACATTCGAAACCAAAACATCAAGAAAAAAATTTCAAATTGCAGAGCGGTGTAATCAACCTACTTGCTAATGATATTCTAACTGAAGGCTTGTTTCTTTTGTAGAAGGCTCCATTTCTCCTGGAGAACCAACTGTTCAGCTGAACGTTGAGCCATCTGATTACCAAGGACCAGTGGGAGGAACCGTGAGGCTGTCGTGTTTGGGTGCAAGAGACAGAAGTGTTTCCATGAGATGGAGCAGATCGGATGCTCCTCTTCCAGCATCAGCTCAAGATTCAGATGGTGTGCTGACCATTTTCAATGCTTCACCTGCAGACTCTGGCATTTACGTATGCACAGCGGTGACATCTTCAGGAGCTACATCACAAGCACAAGCCCGTGTAACCATCCTTTCACACAGGTTTGAATCCATACTTTCACATACGTTTGCAATCATTCTTTCACACAGGCTTGTATTTTGTAGTCAAGAGTAAATTTCCAATGTGGGGGACTTGCTGAAAAACAAACTCAAATTCATACAACTTACACCTTATCCCAATAATCAGCGTTGTGTTGTTTTTATAGACTCCACGTGATGCTCAAGATAAGTAAATCTGGACTGGACCAACTGTTTAACCTTTAAACAGCCAATGGGTCATATATGACCCATAGAAAGTATAGGCGAAAACAGCCAATGGGTCATATATGACCCATGGTACTGATTACAACATTCACGTGCTTTTAGGACCTTCATAGTTGTATGTGAGGTTGTAAATGCTGACAGATGTTGAGATAAGACTTTGAAATGTCATGTTAAAGAAAACCCACCCCCTCCCCCTTTCTCTAATATTCAAATTAGCTATTTTTAACCAAAATGCAGGATTGTACATCTTGCATCATATTTGAGCCCGTATGAGAACTAGGGACTTGAAACAAGTTTCACTTTGTTGCAAAAGGTCTACTCTTCGAAAACAATGCAAAGGTTTGCGCCCTTTTTCCAAAATAACTGGAGAAGAGGGGGCGAACGCCAGATTTTTTTTTCCATTGAAATTTGGAGACTTGGCCCCTCCCAACCCAGTTTTTCTCACTTGGGCTTTCTGAGTTGTACACGGTCGCGTGCTCCGATGTTTTTGCTTTCAAACAAAAGTTATCCGAAGTAGATTGCTCAAATAGTCTCAGAGATATACTAATTTATTCTCTAATATGCAAATTAGTTATTTTTGCCAAAATGCAGGATTGTACGTATTGCATCATATTTCAGCCTGCATGAGGACTAGAGACTTGTAAGAAGTTTCACTTTGTTGCAAAAGGTCTACTCTTTGAAAACAATGCAAAGGTTTGCGCCCTTTTCCAAATAACGGGAGAAGAGGGTGCAAATGCCAATCCAATGTGCAGTTTGCTTACACAGGGGATCAAACCCTAAATCCCTTCATTACAAGGCAACAACATTACCACTACATCCACCATTCATTGCATATTTCCTCTGGTTGGTTGTAAAAATGGCCCATGAGGCCAAAACATGCCTGCTTAAATAAGGACCATTCTATTCCATTCTATACTGGATATTGGCATAATCTGAATTGTCTACCGGAAATGAATGTAAATTATAGGAATTTTATGTGTGGTTTAATGATTCTATAACAATGACAATTTTCTCATAATTGTACATCAAATGAATTGTAATTAGACTTACAGGAAACAAAAATACTTTTCTAACAAAAGATTCAATCGTATTGCATTAAAGTAGTTAAAAGCTATAGAAATTTGAGAGTAAAAGAAAATTTTTATGTAACTTTCTGTGTGCCATAAACTATATTATTCATTTATTGACATTCTCTGCATTCATAGGCAGTTTTTTCACTTCAACCTTCAGGTTGTCTTGCACATTATGATTCATATATCACATAGGTAATTAAATTGCAAAATGAAAAGTTTTGTAGCAGACCCGAAAATGCTCTTTAAGTGTGTTTTGGTCCTAGTCTTTACGCATGTTAATCAATTTCTCCTGTCTTAATTCATTTCAGAGCACCACCCACAGTACGCATAGAGCCTGATCGTCAAACAATCTCCCAGGGTACAACTGCTGAGTTAAGATGCCTGGCTTCAGGTGATCCAAATCCAACAATTCGCTGGAGCAAAGTTGGAGAAGAACTTCCAAGTAACATTCAGGTAATTTAATAACATTTTGAGTCTACCAGTACAGTTGATACCCATTGTGGAATAGTATTTTTAAGAAATACTTTTATGGAACAACTGTAATATTATTAAAGATATAATGTAACAAGGCAAGAAGCTCTGAATGTAATGGAGTGAAAGAGATTCTTTTTTGTTCTAAAATAAAAGCAAGATATTCTCACTTGTTCTAAAATAAAAGCAAGATAATCTCACTTGTTCTAAAATAAAAGCATTATAATCTCACTTGTTCTAAAATAAAAGCAAGATAATCTCACTTGTTCTAAAATAAAAGCAAGATAATCTCACTTGTTCTAAAATAAAAGCAATATAATCTCACTTGTTCTAAAATAAAAGTAAGATAATCTCACTTGTTCTAAAATACAAGCATAATAATCTCACTTGTTGTAAAATAAAGGCAAGATAATCTCACTTGTTCTAAAATAAAAGCAAGATAATCTCACTTGTTCTAAAATAAAAGCATTATAATCTCACTTGTTGACAACTGCATTTAGTAAAACATCCAACTTTGTCACAGGTGAACCAAATTTGATTCCTGAAATAGGTGTATTGGAGTTTGTCAGTTTTCCTGAAGAAGGTAAAGATGACAGGAGCATGGTACTGATTACATCACCTCTACTGTAGGTGATATTGAGAATGTGGAGACTATATCTGCTACAAGTGTAATGCACAAAGGAGAAGTTTGCCTTTTAGATCTTACCTGCTCATTGCTTAAAACATTTATGTTGAAGAAGTTTGTGAATATCTAATATTTTGCCATCATGATAATATTCATTCCTTCAGTGTTGTTTTGAATGCAGTAACTAGGGTCCAAGACCTTTAGGTTCAAACTTGTGACTGTGTAGTTGTGAAAAGGGTACAAGAAAACACCAAAATTATTGCATGTTAGGTTGACATTCATTACATAATGTCATAACATATTGTGATGTGCGTATTACTCACAGCTAAATAATGAAGAACTTTAAAAAGATCTAAGATCAGTTACTTACGTGTTAAAAAGATCTAAGATCAGTTACTTACGTGTTCGTTCAAAACAAAGTTTCATAGGTCAAGACTGCCTCTTTCTTCACGTTAATGCGTATTTCTTAGGCACCAAACATGGTGTCACATGAAAGTGTTAGTTGAGGATACAGGTTAAAGGTTATGGTAAGAAACACTTACTGAAGAACCCGCATTGTATCTATAAAAGCAGTCATTCTGTCCACACACAAATCTAAAACCGCGCATATCATATGATGGTTTTTATAGCTACAATGCAGGTTCTTCAGTAAGTGTTTTTTTACCATAACCTTTAAATCGTAGTTTTTCTTGTATGTACGCATTGCTTGCATTATAGAATGATTTTCTCGTAGTTTACGATTATTACAAGCATAAGAAAACAGTTTTTCTTTGTGACGTTTCAGGAGAACACACGCTCCTTTCATCAGACATTTATTTTCATTTTGACTAAAGATACAGTTATAACAATGGTTAGTAATTTTTTTTAAACAAGAAGAATCCGTTATGAAAGAATACGCATTAACCTGAAGAAGGAGTCAGTCTCGACCTCTGAAATGTTGTTTTGATCGACAAATCGTACTCACGCACGTAAGTAATTGATCTTAGATCTTTTTAAAGTTCTTCAACATTACATAATGGTTCATTGTAAACATTATGCTTGTCAGATCAGAGATCAGTAGTGCATCTGAACTGACACACGGGTGACCTAAGTTCCAACTCCTATGGGGTGAGTGGGAATTTTTCTAGCTGTGTGTCTGCATGCAGTGGCTCTGGGGTTCACCCTGCCTCTAATAAATGGATACCTGGGAGGGGGAGGTAATGGTATTCAGAGCAGGGTTGTTAAAGGGAACCAGGAACCCAGAAATTCTAATGGGTTCTGTTGGGACCGGAACTTTTTTTTTTTTTTTCATACAATTTAAATTTGGTCCAAGTTGTGTATTGTTTCATTTCAATACAATACTTGGACCGGATTTAAATTGATTCAGAATAAAGGTTCCTCCTGATCAGAAAAAAAAGGTTCCTCGAGCATATTAAGTTGATCCAGGGAAATGGTTCCTCAACTGAATTGGAATACTTTATAGATAAAAGGGTCTTTACAGTTCAGAACCCATCTATGCTTGCTTTTTTTCTCTCCTGGACCGGAATTGTATTTATTTAAAATTTCTGGCCCTTTTAACAACCCTGATCCAAAGCATGGTGCTGATCACGTCACATCACAAATAGGCTGATATTCTGAATTCTGATTTGTCCCCCCGACACACACACACACACACACATGATTGCAACAAGCTGTGGTGGCATATTGCACCACTTCAAATTCAAAACTTGATTCATCAGCCAATACAGTAATAGCAAATGTAAGATTCTTCTGTCAGTTTTCAAAATCAGGTTGGCACAAGATACAAGTCATGCTATAATTAATTTGTTTGAGCCCCAATATGTCACGTAAACATCTTCAATGTTATAGTAATAACAGCTCAATATTTATCTTTTATAGACTACTGGCTCACTGCTGAGAATCATTAATGCTCTGGTGAGAGATCGAGGAGTGTATGTGTGTACTGCAGAGAACGCTGGTGGAATTGCACAAGCATCAGCTATTGTTGAAGTTGAACGTAAGTTTTTTCTCAGTTAGTTATGCAAGGGAGACAATAGTTCAGTGAGGTATGCTATAATGCCATAATACTACAGCTTCTAACTTTTGAAAGTAATTTATTGCACTTGAGTCACTGTTGATTAGTTCTGAGCCAGTACTGATACCGACGTATCAGTGTTGCAGTTATATTAGTATAAGGTGTTAATGCATTCTGGTACTTTCATGGTCTGGAAAAGTGCAGCATGTTGCTTTCAAGGAGTCTTATTATACTGGCAATTATGCAACTATTGTACCTAATTATACTGGCACATATGCAACTATTGTACCTAATTATACTGGCACATATGCAACTATTGTACCTAATTATACTGGCACATATGCAACTATTGTACCTAATTATACTGGCAATTATGCAACTATTGTACCTAATTATACTGGCAATTGTACAACTATTGTACCATCCTTTTATTTTGCACCAGAATTGTGTGTGAACCAGATTTTGAGAGTACATAACAAGATTTTGATATTTCTATGGAAATTTGTGAATACTTTAAACCAAAGCTGATAATTTGGTGCATATAATTGGAGCAGTAACAATTTTTATTTGTACAATTTTCAAACATTTGTATTGGTTGGAATTGGTGAGACCACTGGCATAGGCTCAGGACTACTGTTGATATAGACATGTTTGTGAAATGTTGAACAAGAATACAAACAAAATATTATTCATAAATTTAGCAGTATTATTTTTAGATATGTTTAATGTGGCAAACAAAGGATTTTTTGAAGTAAGACTTGAAGCTTTCCTGGCGACGAATGATGAAAAGATTCTCTCAGGCTATCGACCAGGTGAATTGCGGAAAAGATTCTAAGCTTTCGAGAGCTAACGTCACTCTCATCTTCAGGGTAGAAGTAGTAATAGTAAATTTAAGATTCTTCTGTTTCTTTTCATAATCACGTTGACACATGATGAGAGCGACGTTAGCTCCGAAAAGCTTGGAATCTTTTCCGCAACTCACCTGGTCGATAGACTGAGCGAACCTTTTCAAAGGCTTTTTGTAATATTTTTATAGTAGAGATGAAATTATGCAAAATTTTGTCCAATGCTGATAATGTGCTAACGTAATACTACAAATGTTTATAACCAGTATTCTGTGGATGTGATATAAGATCAAGTCTTCCTGAAGAATCTGAAAGCCAACTGACTGCAAGTTTTGCCTTTAAAAAGAAGTGTGTATCAGGAACTTTACCACTGAATAATACACTAATATATATATATTGCTAATAGTAACATTGCAGAAATCAATCTGTCCCATCTCTTATTAGTTACTATGAGTATAATGCTAAAATCTTCCTTGTGTCATATAAGTATATTTTGTATCTCGTCATAATCAATAACCACCACCAAACGTGCTTTGCTGTGTCACTACATGCTTGAGAATGATGCTCTGAATGGATTTAAATTAGTTAATTCTCTTATAAAGTTTCATCTGGAAACAATTTTTTTTTTAAATTTAATGCATTGCCCTAATATTGACAAAGTTTAAAGTTTTTGAGTCCACGTTTATTTATACAGAAAGGCTAGTCAGGACTGGACGTACAGTCATGAACGCTTCTGGGTTGTAATGATTACATTTTAAGTTAATGAGAGTGTTACAACCCAGAAATGTCTGTGACTGTACAAGATGTAAACAATTTAATATAGGTTCTGATTGACTGTGCCAAGTGCATTTGCTATGGATTGAACCTATAATCTCTTTCTTACAAAGCTATGGTTATATCCATTGTCTGTAATCAAGGGGTCTTGAGTTTTATTTTTCTTTGGAAGCACATGACATTAATTTGCAAACTACTTTCAGCATTTTTGATTACCCAATCTGATCTTAGAAATGTTTTTTTTAAAAGTACATTTTAATTCTAGGTCGAGAGCCACCTGCTGTGGAACTATATCCAGAATCTATTCAGACTGTTGTGAGTGGAGGAAGTGCACTGATGCAGTGTCGAGTGACAGGCGGCATTCCCTCACCTCGTCTACGCTGGAGTCGTATTGATGGAAGACCTTTGTCAGCCAGCATTGAGGAACTTCCAGGAGGAGTGCTGAGGTATGTGAACTTTCCATTTGCTCACTTGGTTAATTAGATTAGATCTTGTAGCCTGTTGTATTATGATGTAAAATATTTGCATTACCACAGTTCATTATTACAGAAAAACTACAAATTACTTACTTGCAATTATCTTAAGTTTCAGAAGTAGTAGAAAGCTTAATTTTTTTTGTGGTCTCGGAACGTCTTCAATACTCAACATTTTAACCCATTTCAAATGTCCTTTTCAATACTTACATCAATAATGAAATAAAATAAACAATTAAGTTCTAAACAGTTCCTTCCATTTACAAAGGGCATTGTTACATTTCAATTATCTGTATTCTTTATATAATAATAATAATAATAATAGTAACTCGTGGCTCAACCCCCCTTGAAGGGCCTTGGCCTATCTCCCGACTGCCAGTCTCCCACCCACAATCCGACGTAGAGGTGTAGAGATCTTCAACTGGTAATGGTGTGACGTGGGGTCAGCATGTCGAAACCCAAGCCGTTACAGGAGATTTTTATGACCGGGCTATGCTACACACTCGTTGCTCCCCAATTTTCTCACATTGGTGTGTTGCCACCGGCACTATACACAGGCCGAGAACCCAGAGACTGAACCCAGGCAGACTTGAAACCATTCCGTCCCGCAGTCGGAGCACAAAGCACAGACCCTTGGAATGCACTGCCATGGAGGAGGACTGTATTCTTTATATAGCTAATGAAAAATATATGTGAAATGTGTCAAAGCTTTGATTATTAAAAACTTCAGTCACTTCAAGAAAATGAGCACTTTTATTATTTTAACTGTGGATGTACTAACTAGACCATTGCAGAAATGTAAACATTTATCTTAATTTCTAAAATATTTAAATTTATTCCCAACTAGATGTACCGGGTGTCCCAGAAGTCTTTCACTGATTACAAACTTTATTCATATCCGCTATATGCAATGTAGAGATGTGAAAGTGGTGCCAAAATGTTGGAAAACTAACCAAGTTTATTTGTTGCAGGTTTGAGTAATGTGGCTGTAGTGTAGCAGTGTCAGTGCCAAGGAATCCGGAATTAATGTTCTTGACATCGGGTGGCATCTTTCCATACAATGTTTCTTGGACTTGACAGGATTTGGGAATGAAGATATATTCCATTTTTTAAATACCAACTTATTGATGGCAGATATTCTAGACGAAAGAATTCTGTACATTTGAAAGTTCCTCTGCACTATTATTGGTGACTGGGTCTCGTGATACCAGAGGACATGCTGAGCTTTTTCCTGATTTGTTTCTGGTTTTCTGGGTATTGACACTGCTATATTACAGCCACGTTACTCAAACCTGCAACAGAAGAACTTGTTTTCCAACATTTTGCCACCAATTTCACATCTCTACCTTGCATATACTGGATATGAATAAAGTTTGAAATCAGAGAAAGACTTCTGGGACACCCTGTATTATTTCACTGAATGTCTGTAGGTTGCATTGTCTCTAGGTTGCATTATGAATAAATCTTAATGTTTATATCAAATTCAAGGATTGAAATACCATATATTTTGTAGTCTGTGTGAAGCGATTTTATGTTCATCACTTGTATTCGTCCGAGCAAGATGGTCTAATATAGTTCTCAGCATAGAAACTGTAATGTTCTTCATTAACCCAACAATGACAGTACATGTTTTTCCACACTTTAACTACATAAGACAAACATTAAAAATTCTCCAACTGTCTACCATATTCTCAATGATATCATGGCAGGAGGAGCCTTACCCAATAGCATTATGGCAGGAGAATGGTGCTGATAACATCACCTCTACTGTGGCGAAGATTGAAAATGTGTTGAACCCTAACCAAACACCCCTCTATGTGCCTTCATAGGTGTACATTTTTAGAATATTGGTTTTTGTTGTCAGTAAATTTTATTAGTAGAAGGAAAAATTTCATATCGGCCAATAATCATTATTTGCAAGATGATGTAAATTGATTTTTGAAAGATGTATTTTCCTGTTTTTTAATTGTCTGTCTTCTGTAAATTATTACAGGTTCAATAGCGTCACAAAGTCCGAAGAGGGACAGTACATTTGCAATGCAGAGAATGATGCTGGCACGACTAGTGCAGTTGCCTCCCTCGTGATCCAATCAGCTCCTAGGATAATAAGCTTCCCAAGGAACCCCTTGACAGTCAGAGCTGGGGAGAGGATCAGACTGGAATGTAGAGCAGAAGGAGATCCTCTGCCATCAGTTGCATGGTCACGTCATCGACCAGGAGTCGAGTTCTAGTAAGTATTGCTAATTAACCTTTCAGGACACACACTTCATTTACGCAAGCAGGTGCATGTTGTACTTTCTACAAATTATAGCTTTTTTCACAAGCTTCATTTATTTTGTTCTGCACGACTGTTTTTTTTAATGTTTTTATTTTATATGTTTATGTATTTTTTTATTTTTAATTGCTTTAATTTATTTTTATTGGGTAAGATTATTTTATTAATTTTCGAGACACATTGCACAGTGGTTCAGATCCAAATTTAAACTGTAGGGACAGTGCTGATTAGCCTATATATGCATAAAGTGGCTTAAAACACTAATTCCAAGTTTTTAAATTCTTTTATTATTTTATATTGGTGACAATGGTTTTTCATGAATACAAAATATGTTATGCAAGAGATTATTCATTACAATATTTTAATAATTCACTTGAACTTATATGAAAGCAAATTAAAAAAATTAAAGATCCTTGAAGATACCATTCTTTTTCATTTGTGACACGTTGAATAAAACCAAATCACTCACAAACCGTACGACAAACAAAAAGAAAATACTATGCGAGAAGGCAGGTGTTGCAACAAGTACAACTTTCACTGATGCTCATTGTTCGAAACCTTTTTTGTCGCTGAAAAACCATTAGGAGAGTTACTTGAACTTAATGAAGTGCTGGAGGAGAGTCAAACAAAAGAATAGATGCACGCGCCACGTTGCATCAATACCAAATGCCTTTGTTAGAAACAAAAAAGCACTGCTGTTGTAAAATTTACAAGATGATATTGTTAAAGATATTCACAAGCTATTCCTATTGGAGAAATGAAACAGAATAGAAATGAATCCTTATCTTGTTAAGGGCTCTCGAAAAGTAATCACTTTACATTATATAGTAGACACGGCAAAGAATGCAATAGTGCCAGTTGAATTTTACAAATTTGTAATTAATATGTAATGTAAAAATTCTTCTTTTGCACTTGTAATAATGAAATCAATATAAGTAATGATTTCCTGAACTTCCCATGAAATAAATTGTCCAATTTTTCATGTTGACAAACTACAAAATTGTAATTCTACTATAGTACAGTATTTGTAAATATTTAACATAATAATGTTAGTATTTTTCTTATAAAATTGTTGTTAGTTTTAGCCTTCAATTGTTCTGAAAAGCACCCTTAAAATGTGGAATTACCTTATTTCACCATATAATTGTTGCACCCTGTCTTTTCGGTCCAAAAATTAGTTTATAACCCTTCATCGCTATTTCAACTATAATGCACAAATGAATAAGAACTAATGTGCTGACTTTTTCTTCAGACTGGAACAATGTTCGCTAAACTGTCCGGAAGAAATTATGTGCATCGAATTGCACTATATTCAATTTTAACATATGTGCATAAGTATTTTGTGCAAAAAAAAAAATGGCACAAAATCATCAACAATTATGCTGTGAAATATGGTATACTTTAATTTAATATTGGTCTTGGTTTAGTTTAGTCATGTAACAAGGATATTTCTGCTTCCTTTCCAGCGATACTTCAAGCCTCACGAGTGAATCACCTCAGACAGCAGTTTACGAGATCACCAGAGTAGATACAAGTGACGAAGGCTCCTACAGTTGCACAGCCAGGAATGCTGCAGGAGTAATCGAAGAAAGAGTCCAACTCATTGTCGAGAGTGCAGCCGGTGGTGGAAGCGAGCCTGGGCCTGGTGTAGCTCCTGGTACTGGTGGAATCTTCTTGCCCAGCGATGTTTTCACAGTTCCTGTTGGTGGAAGAGCGGAAATGAGGTGTCAAGTTCGAGGTAAATTTTCATTTAATACTCACGTAAATTTATTGGCACCTGGCAATCCTGAAATAGCCTCAGGCTGTTATGTTGATTTGCTTTATTTTTCTTCGCTTTTTGTGCCACTTCTGGCTAATTTGCGAAGATGGGGTTGAGTGATATGATGAAATTGATGAATGGACACTCACAAATATCCATGCCCAGGCCGGGATACGAACCCGGTACCTGATGCATCATAGCGTGATGTCAGTCTGTTATGTGTCAATAAGGGAAGCTGTTGGGCATTCTGCCATTTGATGTGGAAATAAGTGTGCCGAATTCTGTCCTATACCTCATCCTGTGTATTTTGCTGACAAAGTCTAAGCTGCCTGGCTGGATTATACAATTGCTGCAAAATGTTTATTAAACCAATGGAGGGGTTTGGACCCACTTCTTGTATATGGCCATCCCAAGTAACAGACAGTGGTTGGCCCAACGTTTGGTCAACCATACTAAAAGATCAGGATGTCTACCAGTCAGGAATGTCAAGAAATGAAGAGAAAGGTCAAGAAAGTCAATAATAGGTCAAGAAATTATGGTTGTGGTCAAGAATTTTTGCTATTTTTTTGCAGTATACTGAATTTACATTGTTATATTAACTGTACTGGGATTTGATAAAATTGAATATTTGGACATCTGAAATTGTATTGAGTTGTGGTAAAGATTTGTTCACTTTGTTTCTTAATAATTACATTATTGTATGCGTGAGGTTGTGTAAAAATATTAAGTAATGTGGCCATTCCCAACCCAGGATGAAGTCTGGATCATTAATGTTTGAGCTGGATTAATAATTATAGCAAGTCTTAAGTCTCTTGTTAATGTACAGCTTTAGTTTTCATCTTAACAGTCCTTGTGGTAGGAGTTTTTCAGCAAATAAAAATTTGTATGTTCTTAATTTACAACTATAACTAAACAGGGGGCAATTAAATAAATGTTAAGAAAGGGGGGAAAAAAGTCAAGAAAAAGGAAAGAAAGGACACGAAAACTTAAAGAATTTTGGATTTTTTATTTTGGTTACAGCTATTATTTACACTTTATGTAATTTTTTATATAATGTTTATAATTTTTTACTAAGTTATGCAAATTAGTTAATATAGAAAGTAAATTCCAAATAAAATTACAAAAATTGTTTTTCTTCATAAACTGGCTTTCATAGTAGGTAATGAGTAATATTGCAAGCCAAGAATATAATTTTGTTATTATATAATAAATAAGATACATTGCAACATATAAGTGATATATATTAGGCAATACTTATTTAAAAACTATTTTTGATATCACTTTTTTAAAACGATATTCAAAATAAGGGCAAAGAAACGATGAAATCCACATGTGAGTGCCACGCTCCACAGTATACGAACCACGTTACTGTGAAACACGTATACCAACAAAAGGTTAAAGTATAGTATAGTATAGTATAGTATAGTATAGTATAGTATAGTATATCATCACTTGATTGCATTGCAACATAATTAATGCAGTATTTTATTGTCTTTAATCAAATGATTCACAGGTAACAGGGAAGAAATCTTCCTAGACTGGAGGAGAGCGGACAATGGCCAGATGCCTGTAGATCACTTAATCCGCGATGGAGTTCTGTACATCAACAATGTTCAACCAGCAGCAGCCGGAGATTATTCTTGTTTGGGAATTAGCAACACTGGAACTGTTCTTTTCACGGCTATTGCCAGACTGGAAGTTGTTGGTAAGTAAATTTCTTATGTATGTTTTATGCTTCTTGGTACAATCAACTAATCACATTAGATTTTTAGTTTATATTTATCCTCAGAATTTACTTAATTTTGAAATTTCCATTAGTTTTTCATGTTCTGGAATAAAGTTCCAGAATATATTAATTGTGCTGGAAAAAAGTTCCAGAATATATTCATTGTAGAAGTTAATAAGAAGTTACGTAAGATTGTTACACTTTCTGTTGTGTTCAGGAGGATGAACTCATTTTTTGAAAAGCCTGAAATTTAAAAAGTTTGTGTGTGATGAAGCTAATTTCCCATCTATTAACACATACATAACAGTCGAAATCGACATACTGGAATCAGTATAAAAATCCAATTAGTGATGTAAGAAAGTTTGATAAAAATTGTATAAAGTTAATATGTAATTCAATAGTGTTGTATTGCTGTTCTATAAGGGAAATCATAAAGAATTCTGATTTTGTTCTTTTTCCTTTTCTTTTCGTGTATTTATGACCCAAAATAAAAGTTCTATAGAATAGTTGTCTGTGGAAGCACTGATCAGGCATTGTAAAACTTCAAATTACATGAAAGTTTGATGGGTAAAATTGTAAATAGGAATTGTAGCTTTCCTGGCGATGTTATTCGAACAAGTGTTCTCGGGTTACCATCTAGGTTAACCTTTTGCTGCCCAAGCATCTCGAACGAGATACCCAAAAGTAACCCTCAGGGGACCAAGCATCTCGATCGAGACGCTGTGTCAAGGTCGTAGTTTTTACGTTATAACTTTTCTATTTTTGGCTAGAATTTTGATTTTATTTTTTTATATTTTTCCTAACACATGTATTTAACAGAAATGTTTTTTTGCATTATTTTTGTCTTCATGAAAATGGAGGGGGAAAGGCGGGAAAAGGGACTTCTCTTTTGCATCTCTTTTCAAGGTCAATTTTTTGCCGACAAAGGACGACCGGCTTTGTTGTTCTAAAGCAATGCTTTTCACTTCCTCCTGCTAAGTGCATTCGAAGGAAGCTTGTTTATCAGTATCCGATGTCAAAATGAAAGTTTTCCATGAGGGCGCAAGCAGGGAGGGGGAGGGGGAAGACTGGTTGTTGAATCTGCGTTGTGATAATGGAATTTCGAAGTGCGCTGAAGGAAAGCTAGCACATGTGGCAACAGGGGTTACCCAGCATTGTCTAAAAATAGAATTTCAAGCAGCTGCAAGAATTGGCGCTCATTTGTCACTACGTTCTAGCTTTTCATCCGTGAATGTTGTGCGTAGGTGTCGTTTTGTGCCCAAGTGCGAGGACATTTTTTGGGTGAAGTGACAATTTTTGAAAATAATTTTTGGTGGTTTTCTCCATTCCCCCTCCATATATACGCCAAATTTGCATAAATTTTGCATTTTGTGCATTTTGACATTTTTTCGGGGTGGGGGTGGGGTGGGGGAAACACAATTTTTTTTAAGAAAAGTATTTTTGAGGGGATTTCCCCCCTTTCCCCCTCCATATGTACGCCGAATGTGCATAAATTATATATCGTCTGAATCTGTGATTCATTCTGCGTACAACGGTATATCTTTCATATCTCTAGGGCATTTAGTTTCTGAGCTATAGTCATTTCAAGGTACCGCTGCATTTTGAAGCTTGAATCAGTGGCGTGCCGACCATTCCTTTTGGGGGTACAACTCAAGTTAAGATTGGTGCTTTCCCATGATATGGCTATGGCTTCTTTTACTTGTCGGTCCCAGTAACCGACACATTTGGCTATTATTTTGATGTCTGCAAATAAAATTCTGTGTCCCTCTGTGATACTGTGTTCTGCAAGTCCTGACTTTTCTGGTGGGGATAATCTGATGTTCATTGCATCGTCCAATGGTCCGTCCTGTTTGGCCTATATATGGTGTCCCACACTCGCATTGTATACGGAATACTCCTGGAATCTGGAGCTCCAGATTATCCTTGACTGAATGGAGAAGAGGCTTGGTCTTGAGTGGTGGTCTGTGGATGGTCTTTACTCCGTGTCTCGGTTAAAATTGTGTGCGTCTGTGTGAATATGAAAACCATAGGAGGTGATGGGATTAACAGAGCTAAAGAATATTTTACCCTCCACTCAAAATGTACCTGCAACATGTCAAGTGACATTCACATTTGTGGTGGGGGCTTTGATTGGTGTGTGCAGGGGGGAGGGGGACACCAAGGTGTGATTGCTCCATTGCTTCATTTAAACTACTCTTTCCAGTTCTGTACTTTTTAGAAGTTTAATGTGCATTCTAAAATTACAAGTGCTGTACATACATTTGACCAGGACTGTTCGCTTGATCCAGCTGCCACGAAAACCGTCGGTGCTTCCTGTTTCTGAGGAAGTTTGATCCTTCACCAACAGACAGAAGGGTGAGAGGTGTAGAAGGGAGGGGAGCTGGTTGCTAAGTTAAATTGTTTGATAGGAAACATCAGTGGTTTCCTCACTCAGTGATGCCAGCCCCAGCAGTATGGCTCTAAACCTAGCCTAATTTGAACTTCGTTTGCACCTAACAACCTGTGTTTGGCATAATGGTAAAGTCTAGTATCATTTTTAAACATGCGTAGGTACGGAGTTGCAACTAATGCATAGTACAAGTGATACGTGCGCTAGTTTAATTGAACTCATTTTCAGTCTTTCCTCTGTTCTCTCTTACGGTCTGTTTTACCAGAACGTCCTACACCTAAAAAAAGCCAACAGTCGCCACTGGGGACACCTGCAGCTTTCAACCTCTTGGTTGACAGCCATTGCCATCCAAGACAACAGCCATAATACCACCACCTTCAATGACTGCTTCCAGATGGCGATCATCCACACTTTTACGCAATCCAACAATACCTCTATATGGAAGTGCTTGGATAGGGCTTCTTATATCAGCCATGAGGCAACCATATCACCTGACTGAGCAAGGGTACTCAGTAATGTTTCTCATCTCAATTCTAGCAGCACTAACACACTGTCAAGGGCCTCCTCGGTGGCACAGTGGTAGCATTCTCGCATTGTAATCAAGGGATCCCAGGGTTGATACCCGGTGGAGACACATGGTGGTTTGAATCCCACTCTAAACTGTAGGTCCAGTTCCAATTAGCCTTACTGTGCATAAAGCGAACTTAAAACACCAAATCAATCAATCAATCCCAACACCCCCTTTTCCCCTAACACACACACTAATGTGCAACAACCCACTCTGACCCTTGCAATCATATTAATTCTGACTAGAGAACCATATTATTTTGTGCCATTTCTTCTTTCTTGACCTGGCAACCTTGCAGGTCCAACCTTCACTTCCATGTATACAGTCCTTTTTTTCCCCCTGTGCCTGGCAATGGGGTATAACCACCATTTGAACGTTTCCAATTTATGGCAAGTGTTTCCTATTTTCTTCTTTTTATAGAAGCCCTTGGGACATCACTCTCTTTTATTCACCAAATTTATATACAGGGTGGTATCAGATCGATCTGAATATTTAATATGCTGCCGTGGTAGTGTGAGGGTGGGAGGTATGGCTGTTAGCAACAGAAGCCTTGCCATATCAGTTTGCCAGCATGCCATAGAATGGTGAACGTCGGCATTTGTAATTGAAACTTACTTCAAGAATGAATGATAGTCGCATCCCATTACTATGTAGAGATCTTCTGCAACATCTTGGGGCCGAGACTGAACAGTTCTGTAAATTCTCCATTTCATCCATCCAGCCATTATTAATGTTAATTATTACATTCTTTTATAATATATAATATGCAATATTAAATTTTATTCAACTTACTTACTACTAAAAGTGTTTATTAGTTACAATTTTACCTCATTGTCTAAGCACTGAACAGAAGTTAGGTAAGTCATACTATTAGGAAGAAATAAACCGTTGTTAGAACTAATTCTTCAGTTTTTATTGCTGTGATAACTTTTGTTTGATGGGAGATCATGATTTTTGTGTTAATACTGACAAGTAGTGGTTTAAAAGTTAAGGATACTGATAACTAATATTGTTATACAAATTTGGTATAAAATTACAAATGTTCGATGAAGGCCTTGAAGTTCATTTGCTCTCTAAAATTAAATTGGGCACAGAAATTCTTAGCAATTGTCCATGTTACCACACTTGCCATGATGAACCCATAATTAAACAATGTTCCTGCTGCATAAAATTTTATGAATTGTGTTCTACTGGGACCATGAGGATTGAATGTATTCTACAGGAGAATTGAGGAACAGGGATCAGAGTTTTACTGTATTATTCTTGTGTATCTTTATAGTACAAATACTGTAGTACCATTAAGTTTAAGACTGGTTGCTTTTTGTTACATTAGGCTACTGCCAGAGTGGATAAAAATAATGATAATTTGTGATTTTTTTTATTTAAATTGATTCTCTTATTTTTTTTAAAAAAAAACACTTAGAATTGTAACCTAAAATATTTATTTTTAGTCTTTGTAGGTGAATTTTGGCAATTTTTTTAAATCTTATTTTGCAAAATATCAGCTGCCATGTTTATTTACAGTTTAATGATAATGACACTACTTACGGTTTAACATGATTAGTATTTTCTTTATTCTTCTTCACAAAATGTTTGCTATTTTTGCCTATAAAATTAATGAACTTTAAATCATGATGAATGTACTTTCATGAAAAGTGATTCTGAAATCTACAAAATCGTTATGTACATTATTCCATAAATTATATCTTGTAAGTGATTTAAATCTTGTGATGCATTCACCGGATTGAAATCAATCCTCCTTGGCTACTGAAAAATAACTCCCTGTTTTCATTTACCTGTTGCGTGCACAGCATGAGTCACAGCAATAGAACAAAGCATTAAAAAAACTAACTTGCTGCCTTGTGAAACTATATATGCTTGATATGCACTCCCTATGTAATGTCTCACATGTCGACGTGCTAATCCATCTTGTACCACAAACATTGAACATACAGGGTTTGTCCAGAAATTAATGCAATTTGTCTTTTGCCTGCCGCTCCTCCTAGTGGTAGCATGTTGGGTTAGGTGGGGGACTCTTAGCTTCACAACGCTTCCAAGCTCAGTCTGCTCCGAACTCTGAGAGCGTCAGGATCGCTGTTTCTGTGAACCTACTGTTAGTGCTTGTGTCACGACATGCAATTATCGAACAACGCTATGTGATCAAGTTCTGTGCTAAACTGAACAAAAGCCTCGCCAACACCCACCAAATGATTCAGGAAGCCTACGGGGACTCTGCTCTCTCCTATTCTCAAGTTTCCAGGTGGTTGAAGCTGTTTAGAAATTGCCGGGAAGAGGTGGAGGATGACCCCCGCTCTGGACGCCTGTCAACCAGCTAAAGTGACGAAAATATGTGTCTTATTCGTGGTCTGTTAAATACCGATTGTCGAATGAGTGTTGGATGATAGCAGATACTCTCAGTATTCCAAAAACCACTTCCTACTACGTGGAAGTTCTCGACAGATTAAGAAAAAGGGTCGTCCGCACTTGAAAGGAGATCACCGCTACCTGGCTTTTAACACCACTACAACGCTACCAGCCACACCGCTCTGCGCGTCGCAGAGTTCCTGGCCAAGCACAGATTGGCAACTTTGCTCCAGCCCCCCTGGGGCTCCTGCAGACTTCTTTTTGTTCCCGAGGATCAAGACCACCCTGAAAGGAGCCCGATTTGGAACCATTGATGATATCCAAACTGCCATGACAAAGGCTCTAAAAGAGGTCCCTGTCGAAGCCTTTCAGGATGTGTACCGTGCATGGAAAACTCGCTCGCAAAAGTGTGTGGATGCCCAGAGGGCATACTTTGAAGAATTTGAAACGTTTGTAACGATATCTTGATATTTTTTTTTATTTTACGAACTTTACGAATACGAAATTACTTTCCGGACAAACCCTATATAATTTTCCATGTAACTTGGTATGCTGCTCTTTTGAACAGCATACAGTTTCATTATTGAGTGTGTCATGCTGTGCATACAATACAGGGTTTTCGTAAATGATTGTCGGGGTTACAAACAAGCACTGTACTTTACGTAATAAAGGTAGATACATGCAATTTTTTGCAAAATGTTAGAAAACTCACCAAGTTTTTATGACAAAGTCACAAATGTTCCATGTGCTCGCCTCGCGATATCCTGCAGATATCTAAGCGATAGTCCATTTCCTGCCACACTCGGGACAGCATATCACGTGTAACACTGTTGATGGAATTCGTTATGCGTGTTTTCAGTTCCTCGATGGTAGTGGGTAATGGAGGATAGTAAACGGTATCTTTTACGTATCCCCAGAGAAAAAAATCGCAAGGAGAAAGGTCAGGGGAACGAGGCGGCCATGATAAAAGGTTTTCATCCTCATCACTCCCGCGCCCAATCCAACGTTTTGGTAATTTTCTGTTGAGCAATGATCGCACTTCACAGTGGAAATGAGGTGGGGCTCCATCCAATTGCATGATGAAGGTGTTAGAATCTTCTTCCACTTGAGGAAATAGCCACTCATTCAACATATCCAGGAATGTCAATCCCGTAACCGTTTTCTCCATGAAGAAGAATGGACCGTACACCTTTTCTCGTGACACAGCACAAAAAACATTCACTTTAGGCGAGTCCCGAACCAATTCAACAAACTGATGAGGATTTTCCGTTCCCCATATGCGCACATTGTGTGTGTTTACTTTTCCACTTAGGTGGAATGTCGCCTCGTCAGTGGAAACGAAATTCTCGATGAAATTGTCATCGTCAGTCATGAGATTTTGCATATCGCTGGCGAACGTTTCCCGACGGTCGTTAAGTGTTAGCTTTTGATGCAGACTTAGGCGGTATGGTTTCATGTTGAGCCGTTTTCGTAGAACACTCCATAATGTTGTCTTCGGTATGTTTAGTTCCTTGGATCCAGCAGGAATCGATTTCTTCGGGCTCCGTAGATAGGTTTCACGAACTCGCTCCACATCATGTTCCGGCACTGATGGTCGACCACTGCTTTTGCCTTTGCAAATGCAACCTTTTTCCTTGAACTGTGCATACCACCTTCTAATCGAATTGTCTGATGGTGCATCTTTCCGATATCGCGCACGAAAATGTCGCTGCACAACTGTAACGGACCTCGTTGCGTGATATTCAAGGACACAGAACGCCTTCTCACTAGCAATATCCGCCATTTTGGAAAACTGCCGCCTAGCGGCAGAATCTGGAAACATAGGTCTATGAAACAAATAAGGAACAAGACTTGTTGAGTTTCTCAAGAATATCGTGCATTTGTGTTCACCGTGTCATTCACCCAAATCGGTTACAACAATGAGGAAACCCCGACAATCATTTACGAAAACCCAGTATATAAATAAGGGCAGGGAGGCCTTTTGTAGTAGATCTGTATTATTAAAGAATATCAACCCAAAAGAAAGTGCAATACCAGCAAAATAGTGGAACATAATTACTTATATCTTAAGTTGCCAGATAGTCTTGTATACCACAATCTGGTTTTAGCCCCTAAAAATGTATATTATGTTTCGTTGTAATGTATAATGTGCACTGGAATACATCATTGGAATTGAAACTCCTATTAAGTGTTAGTCCTGTGTAGACAACGAAAAAATATAATAATCCTAATAATATCACATGCATAATTTGAATATTTTTTTTTGAGTCATATTTCCGCTCTCCTGTGAAAGTAATTAAAAAAACCATGTAATCTAAATAATTGGAAGAATGGAATGGTGATACCTCTCCTTTACTTTTCTTCTTTTTATTGTATTTGCTTACTAAGGAGATGTATGTACTTTACGCGAGAAAGGTAAATACTATTAAGGCATATATGTTTGTGATCAATTCCTAGCACTTTGCACAAGCACTTTTTTTTAAAAATTTATATGTTTTGCACTGCTGACTTGTCTGAATCACTTTGAAGCATGTGGCAAGCATCAGATATATGTCAATGTTCATTACAGACATAGGTGAATAAAGTTATGAAAATGCACAATGATTTTAAAGTTAATGCATAGATATTAGTAAAGTTTACTTGTAAATATGATGTCTTCAACTTATATTTATTTCTGTCACGTAGTTGATTGTAATTTGTACTCGTGTGTTTTTGTGGTATAAATTTTTTTGTGAGTGCTACATGTGATCTTCTAGTATTGTACCTGGTAGACATAAATATATCTAGTAATTTACCAAGTTGGAAATAAAATAAGTAGGGCTGTGCCGATACCAATACCAGTGGTATCTGTATCGGAATATATCGGTTGGAATTAATCTACCAACACCAGCCGATACTTCTCAGACTTATTGGTCTTGTACAGGGGTGCCAACTCGTCAAAATTATTGTGGCATCAATGTTCGGAATCTCGTAAAAAACCATGAATTCCTCAAAATTATTAAAATTTTCATTTACAGTTCGAATCAGAGTGTCAGTTGTTCACGGATGGATATGTCACAAGTTTTGTCAACCATAATAGAAAAATATTCCCGACTTTTAATATCTGCTAGCATGGAGCACAAAACAGATCTCCCTTATATATCGATGATCTCATTCTGAATGTCATGTGAGCCATTTGTAGCCTGAACGTCCCATCCACTCTCCTAGTTCATGCACATCTTCTTTTGAAACGCTTTTTAGTAAAAATGTTAACAATACTCACAATTATATACTTAGTATATAGTAATAAGTCATGTGTTTTGGTGTAATAAGTCATGTGTTTTGCTGTAATAAGTCATGTGTTTTGCTGTATCTGGTCAACCCCCCCCCCCACCCCCCTTCACTCCAAGTTGATGGTCTACAACATTTCGAATGTCGCACAATTCGAAGTAAAATTTACAAGATGAGCAAAATAATACATTAGATTCTCTTAAGCAAAATTATTTGGGGGCTCTGCCCCCACATGGTTAACATAGGGGGGGCTTGGTGCCTATGGTCTTGTAAAAGGTCTGCAAAAATGCTGCGACATACCTTCGCGGAGTCTAATTTCCTGGAAATTATGCAAAATTCACACTTTCTATTTATTTTGTATCAACTTGGCACAAAAAACTATATTTTGTGATTACAACATATTCTGATGAAATTCTTGAATATTCTAAATCAAAGTTCTTGTCAAGTTGATCCATATAATTGCAGAAAACATTTTTACACACCAGGATTGATTAATATTTCGATAAATTTTATTGCAATTTTCAAGTATCGGTATCGGTGGGAATCTGTAAAAATATCGGCATCGGTTCAAAGCAGTATCAGCTGAGCTCTAAAAATAAGTATTACAATTTTCAGTTAGAGAACATTATCCAGTTACTGTCTTGATATTAACGGAATTTTATAATTAACTGGAAATTAGTAAACAGTGTTACAATCTGATTTCCTTGGAGCCAGGGGATTAAAAAACACTAACTGAATTCTTAGTTCCTAACTTTTGACCCTCCTCAGGGTTGGCATAAGGGAAGGGAGAAGTTTGGAAGGTATGTTCTTGTGAAAGAAAATGCTCTCTCTCTCTCTCTCTCTCTCTCTCTCTCTCTCTCTCTCTCTCTCTCTCTCTCTCTCTCTCTCTTTCTCTCTCTCTTTCTCTCTCAAAACCCCTTTTCATTTTGATTCATATGGTTCATTTTACTCTGCTTTTCTGCTAGCTTTGGCTAATTACGAAGATGAGCATGAATGGTGATAGGGTGAAAGAGATGAGGGGACATTCACAAGCACACAAGGAGAACACAACACAAAGTCCCATAGAGGATTTTACTGACCATGGGTCAAGCGGACAGAGCCTTGTTAGGCAGCAAAATGCAGTCCATGATATACTATATGGAAGTGAGATTGGCATTTGGGTGTCAGCAAAATACAGTCCACGATATACTACATGCAAGTGAGATTGCCATTTGGGTGTCAGAAAAATGCAGTTCACGATATACTACATGGAAGTGAACTTGGCATTTGGGTGTCAGCAAAATACAGTCCACGATTACTACATGAAAGTGAGATTGGCATTTGGGTGTCAGCAAAATACAGTCCACGGTTACTACATGGAAGCGAGATTGCCATTTGGGTGTCAGAAAAATGCAGTCCACGATATACTACATGGAAGTGAAATTGGCGTTTGGGTGTCAGCAAAATACAGTCCACGATTACTACATGAAAGTGAGATTGGCATTTGGGTGTCAGCAAAATACATTCCACGGTTACTACATGAAAGTGAGATTGCAATTTGGGTGTCAGCAAAATGCAGTCCACGATATACTACATGGGAGTGAGATTGGCATTTGGGTGTCAGCAAAATACAGTCCACGATATACTAAATGGAAGTGAGATTGGTATTTGGGTGTCAGCAAAATGCAGTCCACGATATACTACATGGAAGCGAGACTGGCATTTGGGTGTCAGCAAAATACAGTCCACGATATACTACATGGAAGTGAGATTGGCATTTGGGTGTCAGCAAAATGCAGTCCACGATATACTACATGGAAGTGAGATTGGCATTTGGGTGTCAGCAAAATACAGTCCACGATATACTAAATGGAAGTGAGATTGGTATTTGGGTGTCAGCAAAATGCAGTCCACGATATACTACATGGAAGTGAGATTGGCATTTGGGTGTCAGCAAAATACAGTCCACGATATACTAAATGGAAGTGAGATTGGTATTTGGGTGTCAGCAAAATGCAGTCCACGATATACTACATGGAAGCGAGACTGGCATTTGGGTGTCAGCAAAATACAGTCCACGATATACTACATGGAAGTGAGATTGGCATTTGGGTGTCAGCAAAATGCAGTCCACGATATACTACATGGAAGTGAGATTGGCATTTGGGTGTCAGCAAAATACAGTCCACGATATACTACATGGAAGTGAGATTGGTATTTGGGTGTCAGCAAAATGCAGTCCACGATATACTACATGGAAGTGAGATTGGCATTTGGGTGTCAGCAAAATGCAGTCCATGATATACTACATGGAAGTGAGATTGGCATTTGGGTGTCAGCAAAATACAGTCCACGATATACTACATGGAAGTGAGATTGGTATTTGGGTGTCAGCAAAATGCAGTCCACGATATACTACATGGAAGTGAGATTGGCATTTGGGTGTCAGCAAAATGCAGTCCACGATATACTACATGGAAGTGAGATTGGCATTTGGGTGTCAGCAAAATGCAGTCCACGATATACTACATGGAAGTGAGATTGGCATTTGGGTGTCAGCAAAATACAGTCCACGATATACTAAATGGAAGTGAGATTGGTATTTGGGTGTCAGCAAAATGCAGTCCACGATATACTACATGGAAGCGAGACTGGCATTTGTGTGTCAGCAAAATGCAGTCCACGATATACTACATGGAAGTGAGATTGGCATTTGGGTGTCAGCAAAATGCAGTCCACGATATACTACATGGAAGTGAGATTGGCATTTGGGTGTCAGCAAAATACAGTCCACGATATACTAAATGGAAGTGAGATTGGTATTTGGGTGTCAGCAAAATGCAGTCCACGATATACTACATGGAAGTGAGATTGGCATTTGGGTGTCAGCAAAATACAGTCCACGATATACTAAATGGAAGTGAGATTGGTATTTGGGTGTCAGCAAAATGCAGTCCACGATATACTACATGGAAGCGAGACTGGCATTTGGGTGTCAGCAAAATACAGTCCACGATATACTACATGGAAGTGAGATTGGCATTTGGGTGTCAGCAAAATGCAGTCCACGATATACTACATGGAAGTGAGATTGGCATTTGGGTGTCAGCAAAATACAGTCCACGATATACTACATGGAAGTGAGATTGGCATTTGGGTGTCAGCAAAATGCAGTCCACGATATACTACATGGAAGTGAGATTGGCATTTGGGTGTCAGCAAAATGCAGTCCACGATATACTACATGGAAGCGAGACTGGCATTTGGGTGTCAGCAAAATACAGTCCACGATATACTACATGGAAGTGAGATTGGCATTTGGGTGTCAGCAAAATACAGTCCACGATATACTAAATGGAAGTGAGATTGGTATTTGGGTGTCAGCAAAATGCAGTCCACGATATACTACATGGAAGCGAGACTGGCATTTGGGTGTCAGCAAAATACAGTCCACGATATACTACATGGAAGTGAGATTGGCATTTGGGTGTCAGCAAAATGCAGTCCACGATATACTACATGGAAGTGAGATTGGCATTTGGGTGTCAGCAAAATGCAGTCCACGATATACTACATGGAAGCGAGACTGGCATTTGGGTGTCAGCAAAATACAGTCCACGATATACTACATGGAAGTGAGATTGGCATTTGGGTGTCAGCAAAATACAGTCCACGATATACTAAATGGAAGTGAGATTGGTATTTGGGTGTCAGCAAAATGCAGTCCACGATATACTACATGGAAGCGAGACTGGCATTTGGGTGTCAGCAAAATACAGTCCACGATATACTACATGGAAGTGAGATTGGCATTTGGGTGTCAGCAAAATACAGTCCACGATATACTAAATGGAAGTGAGATTGGTATTTGGGTGTCAGCAAAATGCAGTCCACGATATACTACATGGAAGCGAGACTGGCATTTGGGTGTCAGCAAAATACAGTCCACGATATACTACATGGAAGTGAGATTGGCATTTGGGTGTCAGCAAAATACAGTCCACGATATACTAAATGGAAGTGAGATTGGTATTTGGGTGTCAGCAAAATGCAGTCCACGATATACTACATGGAAGCGAGACTGGCATTTGGGTGTCAGCAAAATACAGTCCACGATATACTACATGGAAGTGAGATTGGCATTTGGGTGTCAGCAAAATGCAGTCCACGATATACTACATGGAAGTGAGATTGGCATTTGGGTGTCAGCAAAATACAGTCCACGATATACTACATGGAAGTGAGATTGGCATTTGGGTGTCAGCAAAATGCAGTCCACGATATACTACATGGAAGTGAGATTGGCATTTGGGTGTCAGCAAAATGCAGTCCACGATATACTACATGGAAGCGAGACTGGCATTTGGGTGTCAGCAAAATACAGTCCACGATATACTACATGGAAGTGAGATTGGCATTTGGGTGTCAGCAAAATGCAGTCCACGATATACTACATGGAAGTGAGATTGGCATTTGGGTGTCAGCAAAATGCAGTCCACGATATACTACATGGAAGTGAGATTGGCATTTGGGTGTCAGCAAAATACAGTCCACGATATACTACATGGAAGTGAGATTGGCATTTGGGTGTCAGCAAAATACAGTCCACGATATACTAAATGGAAGTGAGATTGGTATTTGGGTGTCAGCAAAATGCAGTCCACGATATACTACATGGAAGCGAGACTGGCATTTGTGTGTCAGCAAAATGCAGTCCACGATATACTACATGGAAGTGAGATTGGCATTTGGGTGTCACAAGGGGTCACTGTGTGACTACTCACCGGGAATTATGCGCGAATTATTGGCTCTGGAAATTATGCATGAATTTTTCTGCACAGACGTGAAAATTTTCAATTTTTATTAATGTAAATCCCATTGAATTTATACATATGTGTTAATGCCCAGAGGCAAGTTTTTCACAGTTTTGCTTTTATTTTTGTTGAGGAAGGAAAAGAAAAGAAAGCTACGTGGAAAATGAAACAGAATTATCTCAATTCATTAACTTTGTTAGCGGTCTTTGCAGAACAATACCGAAGATTATTGAAAGATAAGATATCTGAAATTTGATTTCTTGAAGTTGATTAGGTAAATTTGAAATTTTTGCACAATTAATAATTTTTCTTAGATTACTGAATGAGCATGAATGGTGATAAGGTGAAAGAGAGGAGGGGACAATCACAAACACACAAGGAGAACACAACACAAAGTCCATAGAGGATTTTACTGGCCATGGGTCCAGAGGACAGAGCCTAGTTAGGCAGCAAAATGCAGTCCATGATATACTACATGGAAGTGAGATTGGCATTTGGGTGTCAGCAAAATACAGTCCACGATATACTAAATGGAAGTGAGATTGGTATTTGGGTGTCAGCAAAATACAGTCCACGATATACTACATGGAAGTGAGATTGGTATTTGGGTGTCAGCAAAATACAGTCCACGATATACTAAATGGAAGTGAGATTGGTATTTGGGTGTCAACAAAATACAGTCCACGATATACTACATGGAAATGAGATTGGTATTTGGGTGTCAGCAAAATACAGTCCACGATATACTAAATGGAAGTGAGATTGGTATTTGGGTGTCAGCAAAATACAGTCCACGATATACTACATGGAAGTGAGATTGGTATTTGGGTGTCAGCAAAATACAGTCCACGATATACTAAATGGAAGTGAGATTGGTATTTGGGTGTCAACAAAATACAGTCCACGATATACTACATGGAAATGAGATTGGTATTTGGGTGTCAGCAAAATACAGTCCACGATATACTAAATGGAAGTGAGATTGGTATTTGGGTGTCAGCAAAATACAGTCCACGATATACTAAATGGAAGTGAGATTGGTATTTGGGTGTCAGCAAAATACAGTCCACGATATACTAAATGGAAGTGAGATTGGTATTTGGGTGTCAACAAAATACAGTCCACGATATACTACATGGAAATGAGATTGGTATTTGGGTGTCAGCAAAATACAGTCCACGATATACTAAATGGAAGTGAGATTGGTATTTGGGTGTCAACAAAATACAGTCCACGATATACTAAATGGAAATGAGATTGGTATTTGGGTGTCAGCAAAATACAGTCCACGATATACTAAATGGAAATGAGATTGGTATTTGGGTGTCAGCAAAATACAGTCCACGATATACTAAATGGAAATGAGATTGGTATTTGGGTGTCAACAAAATACAGTCCACGATATACTAAATGGAAATGAGATTGGTATTTGGGTGTCAGCAAAATACAGTCCACGATATACTAAATGGAAATGAGATTGGTATTTGGGTGTCAGCAAAATACAGTCCACGATATACTAAATGGAAGTGAGATTGGTATTTGGGTGTCAGCAAAATACAGTCCACGATATACTAAATGGAAGTGAGATTGGTATTTGGGTGTCAACAAAATACAGTCCACGATATACTACATGGAAATGAGATTGGTATTTGGGTGTCAGCAAAATACAGTCCACGATATACTAAATGGAAGTGAGATTGGTATTTGGGTGTCAGCAAAATACAGTCCACGATATACTAAATGGAAGTGAGATTGGTATTTGGGTGTCAACAAAATACAGTCCACGATATACTAAATGGAAATGAGATTGGTATTTGGGTGTCAGCAAAATACAGTCCACGATATACTAAATGGAAATGAGATTGGTATTTGGGTGTCAGCAAAATACAGTCCACGATATACTAAATGGAAATGAGATTGGTATTTGGGTGTCAGCAAAATACAGTCCACGATATACTAAATGGAAATGAGATTGGTATTTGGGTGTCAGCAAAATACAGTCCACGATATACTAAATGGAAATGAGATTGGTATTTGGGTGTCAGCAAAATACAGTCCACGATGTACTAAATGGAAATGAGATTGGTATTTGGGTGTCAGCAAAATACAGTCCACGATATACTAAATGGAAATGAGATTGGTATTTGGGTGTCAGCAAAATACAGTCCACGATATACTAAATGGAAATGAGATTGGTATTTGGGTGTCAGCAAAATACAGTCCACGATATACTAAATGGAAATGAGATTGGTATTTGGGTGTCAACAAAATACAGTCCACGATATACTAAATGGAAATGAGATTGGTATTTGGGTGTCAGCAAAATACAGTCCACGATATACTAAATGGAAATGAGATTGGTATTTGGGTGTCAGCAAAATACAGTCCACGATATACTAAATGGAAGTGAGATTGGTATTTGGGTGTCAGCAAAATACAGTCCACGATATACTAAATGGAAGTGAGATTGGTATTTGGGTGTCAACAAAATACAGTCCACGATATACTACATGGAAATGAGATTGGTATTTGGGTGTCAGCAAAATACAGTCCACGATATACTAAATGGAAGTGAGATTGGTATTTGGGTGTCAGCAAAATACAGTCCACGATATACTAAATGGAAGTGAGATTGGTATTTGGGTGTCAGCAAAATACAGTCCACGATATACTAAATGGAAGTGAGATTGGTATTTGGGTGTCAACAAAATACAGTCCACGATATACTACATGGAAATGAGATTGGTATTTGGGTGTCAGCAAAATACAGTCCACGATATACTAAATGGAAGTGAGATTGGTATTTGGGTGTCAACAAAATACAGTCCACGATATACTAAATGGAAATGAGATTGGTATTTGGGTGTCAGCAAAATACAGTCCACGATATACTAAATGGAAATGAGATTGGTATTTGGGTGTCAGCAAAATACAGTCCACGATATACTAAATGGAAATGAGATTGGTATTTGGGTGTCAACAAAATACAGTCCACGATATACTAAATGGAAATGAGATTGGTATTTGGGTGTCAGCAAAATACAGTCCACGATATACTAAATGGAAATGAGATTGGTATTTGGGTGTCAGCAAAATACAGTCCACGATATACTAAATGGAAGTGATATTGGTATTTGGGTGTCAGCAAAATACAGTCCACGATATACTAAATGGAAGTGAGATTGGTATTTGGGTGTCAACAAAATACAGTCCACGATATACTGCATGGAAATGAGATTGGTATTTGGGTGTCAGCAAAATACAGTCCACGATATACTAAATAGAAGTGAGATTGGTATTTGGGTGTCAGCAAAATACAGTCCACGATATACTAAATGGAAGTGAGATTGGTATTTGGGTGTCAGCAAAATACAGTCCACAATATACTACATGGAAGTGAGATTGGTATTTGGGTGTCAGCAAAATACAGTCCACGATATACTAAATGGAAGTGAGATTGGTATTTGGGTGTCAACAAAATACAGTCCACGATATACTACATGGAAGTGAGATTGGTATTTGGGTGTCAGCAAAATACAGTCCACGATATACTAAATGGAAGTGAGATTGGTATTTGGGTGTCAGCAAAATACAGTCCACGATATACTACATGGAAGTGAGATTGGTATTTGGGTGTCAGCAAAATACAGTCCACGATATACTAAATGGAAGTGAGATTGGTATTTGGGTGTCAACAAAATACAGTCCACGATATACTAAATGGAAGTGAGATTGGTATTTGGGTGTCAACAAAATACAGTCCACGATATACTAAATGGAAGTGAGATTGGTATTTGGGTGTCAACAAAATACAGTCCACGATATACTAAATGGAAGTGAGATTGGTATTTGGGTGTCAACAAAATACAGTCCACGATATACTAAATGGAAATGAGATTGGTATTTGGGTGTCAGCAAAATACAGTCCACGATATACTACATGGAAGTGAGATTGGTATTTGGGTGTCAGCAAAATACAGTCCACGATATACTAAATGGAAGTGAGATTGGTATTTGGGTGTCAACAAAATACAGTCCACGATATACTACATGGAAATGAGATTGGTATTTGGGTGTCAGCAAAATACAGTCCACGATATACTACATGGAAGTGAGATTGGTATTTGGGTGTCAACAAAATACAGTCCACGATATACTAAATGGAAGTGAGATTGGTATTTGGGTGTCAGCAAAATACAGTCCACGATATACTACATGGAAGTGAGATTGGCATTTGAGTGTCAGCAAAATGCAGTCCATGATATACTACATTTCTGAGTATACGCCGAGTGGTTAGCACATCGCGCTGCAACGCCAAGGGTCCCGGGTTCGAATCCCGGTCGGGCTTGGTTGTTTGTGAATGTCCATTCATCAATTTCATCATTTCATCACTCATCCCCATCTTCGCAAATTAGCCAAGAGGCACAAAACGCGAAGTAAAATAAACTAAATCAATCAATCAAATCAATCAATCAAATACTGTATATACACTGTTCAGTTTGATTTGAATTAGAATTTTTGTGTACGTTGGAATAATTGCACAGACCCTTTATATTGTTAATATAAGTATGTGTGTGTGTAGGTGTGCATGCGTAGGTGGCGTGAGGCAGTAATACGTAAGGTTGAAATAGAGAAGACATCTACTTGCGCCCTTGAATTGTACGAATGTTCACCTTGAAAACTGGGAATTATACTTGAATTTTTTCATGATCCTAGAGTAGCCACCTTGGGTCATCACTTACACCCCATGAAATTTTGAGTATGATACTGCATACAATCCAGATATTGGCCAATCAATCTATAATGTCATATTTAAATAATGCTATACAGTGGGCTGCCCTCAATGGCAGAGTAGTTAGCACAGCATGCTGCGATGCAAGGAGCCTGGGTTCGAATAGTGCTCTGAGCGTGGTGTTTTTTTAGTGTCCCTTCAACATATCATCCATCACATCATCATGATAAACTAAAAGCAACAAAAATGTCGCTTATAACAAAAAATTTATATTTTATAAGGACTAAATGTAACTGCCAGGTACAATTCTAAAGATATTCTGTGTATTTGTTGAAACACGCTGAAACACTTTTCGCAATGCCTGACACATACTTCTCTTCATTTGCTTCTGACTTGCCACACACACAACATAGGTCGGAAAGGTAAGATATCCTGCAATTCCAGATAGTAACGATGACTACAAAATACATTTTGCAGCTGAAGGATAAATAAAAGTAGTTCTTGCTGCATTATAGTTCAGAAACTTAATATTTCATTAGTGTCATAGTATCTGTGTCCTTCATGCTGCTTCTTGTTATAAACTTTACGTATTTGTTGGAAGAAGAAGCCATATTTTATTAAATAATAGTATCAACTATTTCAGATATATTTACACAATTATAAGTTTATGAGAGTAGCAGAATTTCTCAAAGTTAATCAGTGCCTGCAATTGTATATTAAATTTAATTTAACCGTTATTCATTTTGTTTATACAAATAATGTTTTGTGTTTTGTAAATAGCACCTCCACGCATTCAGCTGAATCCAGTTCGCCAGGTTGTCCGTCCCGGAGACGTTGCTTACATTGCATGTTCAGCCACTGGTGATCAACCAATTGTCATTGGGTGGAATAAGGTAGAAGGACAGCTCCCACCATCTGTTGTCGTGACAAATGGGCAGTTAACAGTAAGTTGTGTTTTATATTTATTATTTTTAAAGCTGAGCTGATATTGATACTGATGTCAGCTCTTAATTAAAAATTTTGGATATTAACATGGTTTCTTTCCATTTTTTTGTATCTAAAGTATTTTAGACAAATTTCTACAAATTTTCATTCACTTGGATACCATATGATGCCAGTGTAACTAACAAAATGATAAATTATAAGGGTCAGCCAGTGGAAAACAGGCCACCTCATACAGTAGATCTTGACCTGCCAACGTCACTCGCTCCCCATACACTGCAGGCATTCAACGGTGAATGTGTGCATACTAGCACCTTCCGCCACCAGGAAATGCATGACTGCTCGCTGTTCTTCCTTACTCGTCTCCATGATATGCCAGATGGCAAGTCCCTGCACGTCTGCATTTCACACGGCTCACGCTCGCACTGCTTCAAACAAGCATGTAATGCAACTGCCATTTACTGGCCAACAACGGAACTCCCTTCCAGTGGCAGGAGTTTCATGGAGCCATGCGATTTACATGTTGAGATATACAAGGTGACCCTCATATTATTCACCTTGATTCAGAAGTGATGGTGTAAAAAGACAGACCTCTAGCAAGTACTAAAAATGGTAAGCAGCAATTCGCAGAAGGAAATGAAGGTGCAAGGTCATACGTTTTTGTGTGTGTGTGGTAGTGTAGCTAAACACCGTTAAGAGCACAAGTGGCATAGTCTCTCAAGATCAAGACATCGAAGCAAGAGAAAGCATTTTGCATGTTGGTATTTGCTCAGACAGGGTATCAAACTGTACAGCTACAGTTTCGAACAAAATTCAGTAAGTGTGTACCGCATAGAAACTGTACTGCCTGTTGGGTGAAGCAATTTGAATCTACTGGCTGTGCACCACCAAAAAATCTGGACACCCACAGACGATATGAGGATATGCTGGGACATTGCCTGGCCAGAACTTGAGTAATGTCTTGATATCTGTGATGTCACCAGTGGTACCCACATCGAACACTTGTGATGATTATGTATTTTTATTTCATGTCAATATGGTTCCTGTGTGTCATTTTATATCGGAACAAGTAATATTTTATTTTACACCTTTACTTCTGAAACACCCTGTATTTACTGTTAATTTTTTTATGTACACCATCATACAAAGGGGACAAAGTATTAGTACCAAATCAGTTTGTCTTAACTTTTAGACTTTTAAATTAATTATATGAATGAAGAGATGGAAATGAATCAAATATGGTTTCTAAATTGTATTTACTTTTTTTTTTTACTAGTTCAGAGGAATTTCTGTATCTGATGCTGGTCGTTACATTTGCACTGCACAAAATTCAGCAGGCCAAGCAGAGGCTGTAGCAGAGGTAATAGTGAATGGTGAGTATTAATTACAATTTAGTGTAAAGTATAAAGTTAACATCTGTTGCTGAAAGTTAATTTCTGAAAAGACAAGTTATGCATATTTTAGTATTATTGGCCCTTCATTACAAGTTGTATATATACAAATTATTTGGATATTATTGTGGTAAAAATTTACTATCCTTTGGACACCTCTAATTTTTTCGTTTCGTCAATTTTTGACATTCGTACTTACGTATCTGCTTCGCGGAACATTCCTGAATATGTATCAACGTTGTTTTGATGAAATTTGAACTATGTTTCCTAACCTAACAGAACTAACCTAACCACATGCCAATGGTTCGTGGGACTAGCGCCAATGGTTCATGGGGCTAGTGCCAATGGTTCGCAATTATTTCCAATTTCTAGATCCTGATACTAACACGACACCAAATTTTAACTATGTTTCCGAACCTAACAGAACTAACCTATCCACGTGCCAATGGTTCGTGGGGCTAGCTTTTCTCCGTCAGAGAATTAATTTTCAACGAACAACATGAATTTCAGCTATGAAACATTCCCACATCACACGAAATACCTTCCCGATGTTCGACAATGCTACAGGAACTTATTACGGTACGAAGTTTCTTCTGTAAAAATAAATAAATGTGTCTGAAGGATAGTAAACAAGTACCATTATTGTTAAAATACAAGTTCCTCCTAAGGATTTTTTTTGTAAATTAATTTGTCAAGGGGGTTGGTAATTGCTACTACTTATTTCTTTTATTGGCATCTTTTTATATTCAGGATATCCTTTAAATTCATGGGAATAATGACATTATTTTGCTATAAATTACAGGCTGTTTTTAGAAATATTAGATAATTATCAATTTTTACAATATTCCAATATGCTTGTATCAGCAAATACCAGTTAATCTGCCTCATCCCACTTTTTAATGGCATAATTTTGCACAAAATTACATATTTTTTAATAGAAATTAATAGTAACAATATTATTCACAATTAACATTCGTCAGAAAACTAAATTCACAATTCCCATACTCAAAACAGCACTTTACGGAAACTCTTTCATAATCACCACGATAAAAGAATGGAATGAACTACCCTTACCACTGACCTCAGGGGAGCTCCACCCTGCAACATACAAATTAAACTTAAAATAAATATCTACTGTCCAAACATAGTGCTTGGCTTTGTCTCTTCTGTAAGGTACAGGAATAAGGTATTGGCTTTAGTTCTTTAGTTTGAGCATTAACTCTGTAATAATGGTATATCAATTGTGGTTTTAGATTTTACTCTGTGTAATCAGTACATTGACAGTTTAGATTTCTAAGTATATGTCTATTATATTTCTATATTTTAACTTTTCTACTGTAAGACTGTAAA
Organism: Lepisma saccharinum; assembly: GCF_977018435.1. Lineage (NCBI taxonomy): Eukaryota > Metazoa > Arthropoda > Insecta > Zygentoma > Lepismatidae > Lepisma > Lepisma saccharinum. Next base: position 39,450,253 of record NC_139257.1, on the reverse strand, counting down.
GTATCAATTGCAATATATATATGACAATGGTTTGCTGTAAAGCCAGCTTTAGACGAAAGTATTTCCTTTAACATTTTTGCTAGCATAAATGCTTCCAAAAAATATTATAGCTGACAGTACTTTGCACGAAAGCATTTCATGGAACATTTCGGCTAGCTGTTGAGATTACATTGTATGATACATACAGTACGATAGGCACATCGAGTTACACCATTTATGGCGAGTGCACGGTGTTTAAATATTGAAAAAACTAAAATATTCTTTCATACGTGTACAGCAAACATTGTAAAGTATATATTTAATCAGCGCCATGCTTCTCTAGCTAAAACCATTTAATACGAAGCGTAATTCCTCTCGGTTGAATAATTATCGTGTTTTAAAAATGTGAAGTGATATGTTGTTTACATCTCACGTGGCCACCATTACAACTGAGCTTGTGACCTAGAGGTCGCTTCTGATTGGTTATGCTACGAAAAATGCTATGGAAATAGAATGGATCCTATCCTTGAGAAATGCCATGAAATATGCCATGGCATCTGAAATGCCATAACATTTCTCACTTTACACGGTAGAATTTTGATCATGTCACAAATGTTAAGGTAATGCTTCTGTCTAAAGCAGGCTTAATGAAGGTGATTCTATTCTATTCACTTACCAAAAAAAAAAATCCCTATTAAAACTTAACACCATGTATGGAATAGTTTGTTGTATTGTTCATGTACAGGGTGTCCAGGAATAGTGAAAAGGGAAACTTCAAATCATCTTGGAAACACTGCATTTTTTGTACCAATAAATGGTACATCCCTCATGCACTCTAAATAACTGACTTCATTTGAGCCTGCCACAATACATATTGTGCCTTATCCTTCAAGGTCCACAACTCTCTCCACTGGCCAGGGCTCACATGCAAAATTGCTACCTTCATATTTAGATCAACGTTTGCCCTGGCTGGAAAGTCGTTCAAACGTTGGCCCAAGGTGTGGTTTTTAAGTTGGGCCAACATACTGAAAACTAAAGTATAAATACGATTGTGTTCTGACATATATAATTTATTGTGAGGTCAAATATAAACTCTAGTACAAATTATTTGTGTACAATATAAAAAAAATACAAAGCATGTCCTGATTCATAGGGTATCATTGTTTTCAAGGTACCTTCGAGTGGTAACACAAAACACTTTCTAGAGTTAACTTAATTTTCCACCTTTCACGGAATTTAGTCTGCACATAACATTTTTGATTTTACATGTATATATCTTGAACCACCTTCACAAGAATACCTGTAATGGTGTTCTTGTTCTGCTACAATTAAACAGATAAACCATAAGCAATTCCCAACACATCTTTCATCCATGGCTGCTGACAAGAGACTGCCGAGTGAATATAAGTTAAAAATAGCTTCTACTTTCATTAACAAAATATTATGTTTCCAGTGTGTGCTATGACTGAAATATTCAAAAAGAAACACTGTTACATATCACTTATTTTACACTCTAGAATTTACAGCATACTCTTCAAAGTTGTCTTAACAGGAGAAAGCAGTTTTAAAACTGATTTTGACTCACTTTTCCGTGGTTGGGGAAGCATTGGCAAGAACCGTTGGCCCAATGTAAGACCAACTTCAATTTGCCAACCAACGTAAACCCAACCTTTCGCATGCAAGGACTGCAGTTGGGCTAATGCTTGTTGTTACTTCGAAACAAAACCCCTCTTCACACAAATGTGAATACTCCAGACGTGCATCCAGTTCATCTGGAGTAAACTTTCTTGAGTTTCCCTTTGCAAGTATAAACTGCGAGGCAATAAATCAGTATTTTCAGAGATATGTTGTTTCCTTTCTCACAAATGTAATGTTTTGTATTATGTTATAATGTGGTCTACAAGGCATTAAGAAAATAAATTGTTTTTCTTGCTGCTATCTACATAATGCAAGGATCAGTGTCAAACATTCCCCAGAGGCACATGGTTCAACTTGCTTCAAACCAAGGTAAGAATTTCCATAGGTGAGGTCGTCATCAGTAATGGGAATGCTAGATTGTTTACTTTAATTAACATCTATTCTACAATAACCATTTTTTCATGAAAATGGTTTGACTATACAGGATTTTCAATAACTTAGTGCGAACATTACTTGTGAGATGCATTGTGTGCATTATTTATAGCCAATAACACAAATGATGCGTAATGTCATACAATAGACTGGAAGCCCACTCAATCTCCTCTTAACAACCATAGATCAGCATCTAGTGCTGTTAGGTGTGATCTGATAGAATTTGCACACACCACTAAACATTATGGAAACTGTGTTGTATTTTTCAATATATCCTTCATCCACATACTGCCTTGCACTTCACTCGCTTTCGGTCCCTGATTTACCACTATAACTTTCAAACTAATGGATGCAAGTCAGTGACATTCGATACGAACATACATTGGTATGTATGGTCCCATGCACTGGCTGAAATCTCAGAAGAAAGTTGCTATGCTTATTCCCAGGAGACTTGGAACCAACACACGTCCTGTAGCCCGAGCCCAAAGCCTGACACCTTAGACCTCATGGTGGGACAATTTTACCATACAGCTTTACATATATTGGGGGACCATTTAATTTCTATGTTATTTCTTTTAAGTTGCACCACTTCTTATTAAGTTATTTTCATGTATTTTTAATTTTTTTATAAGTTATTATTTTATTGCTGTTTATTTTCTTGGTGTGTGTTTGATTTAGTTGTTTTACAATATAATCCACAGAGCAACCTGTCGTTGCTGCTGCACAGAGAGAACAAACAACATATGTCGGTTCGTCTATTAGATTGCAATGCTCTACCCCGTCACCTGGCATTCGCCTCTCATGGTCCAGGGAGAGAGGCCAGCTCCCTCCAAATGCTTTCATTAGAGGAAATATACTGGAGTTAACGAGTGTGAAACCAGAAGATTCAGGGCGTTATGTGTGCGAGGCAATTACGGATTCTGGAAGATCATCCGATTACATTATTCTGACTGTACAGAGTAAGTCGAAGCAAGCGTTGCTACCTGGTGACGGAACTTTTCACTAAAAATGGTAGAAATCAGATTTTTGTAAAGAAAATAACATAGTTGAGCTACTAAAATAGGGAGAAACCCATAAATTAACTCACAATTAGCTGGTGGTTAGTTTAGATAATTTTTTTTGTAACTAAAAGCGAGCCAAAAGAGAATTTAGATAATTGTTTCTGAAAAATTTAGACAAACTTATAGGGTAACATGTTGTCTTTATATGTTGCATGAATTGTTTTCTACGAGAATCTTTTTCCCACACAATGCTTTTTAAAGTTTAACCTTAGAAACATTCAATTCGAGAAGAAGTTAATTTTGTTTCTAAACACAGTGTATTTGATATTGAATTCCGACAAACTTAAATAAAGTAATTTGCCTATAAAAATTGCAAAATGTGCAAGGCACATAGAGTTACATTTTGTTAACTTGTGACGAAAGTTAAGACTCATCTAATTGTTTGCCAGCCATTTCCCCACAGAAACAGTTAGTGAAAACAGCATTTTTGCTATAAATATTAATTGAGGTAATTATTATTTATTTACAGGCAAGATAATGGGTTAGAATTCTGAATAGTAGTTTGAATTTGTTTACATGTGTAACATGATTATCTTACATCAGTGCAAAAGTTTAGAGAAAACTTGTTATTTACACCAACTCCTCTGATCTTCTGTTACATCATGTCATTGTCAACATTTAAAGTAATATTTTTTAACAATTAATTTTGTTCATGAAGAACTGCCCTGTGCTTCATTGTCAAGTGAAGACATTTTAGTGATGCAAGTCCAACTTTAACCATTAAATGCTGAAGCGTGGTTTACTCAATAAGGCCTGGCCCTAATGCCAAACATGTTTTCAGTGGAAAGTTTAAAATTAAACAATGTTTTAAATAAAAATGTATATATCTGTAACTATGAATGCTACAGTTACAAAATTTAGCTATTTTTCTTCAGTACAGACTCGGTTATAAGCCTATGGTGGAAAAACCCATTTCTCAGCTATGAAGAAGAAGAAAGTAAAAAAGAAGTTATTTCTTTTATGAAATTTGAATTTTGTTGGGCCCCCATGTAGGCAATGCTGGTATGTGAGGGTTCTAAACATTACCTGCATATTGCCTGATATTGTTCCATTCTCATGGCAAGAATTGCACACTTGCTGCTAATACGTCACTTGTTCCTTATCACATGTCACTTGTTGTTTTGGCATGAAGGCTGCCTAAACTGTAGGCCCAGGCGTGGTTAGCCTAACAGTTCCTAAACGGAAACAAATAATAACTTTCTGAAAAATATTGTTTTTAATTGCAGTCTTGAATGTATATATTTCATATACCCTGTACCAGCTAACTGTAGACCAGGCGAACGAGAACAAGTCAGCACAAGTACTGACGTGAGACGGCTCCACCAATGAACAGTGAGAGAAAGTGGATTGTGTAATGGCCGATGGGAGTTACCTGATTTGCCTGCTTCGTTCTGTAAGCTTTGCAAATTTTTGAAAGCGACAATACCTTACGTGCATGGCAAACAGACCTTATTTTTGTCTCCATGTCCGTATGCTTGGTTTAGGGGAAATATTAGGGATAAAACAGCAAGGTCAAATTTTGAAAAGCCATACATTCAGCATATGGACTAAGGTCTGGACTGTACATCCGTACATGTAGAGTCAGGTCCGTAGGGTTGGCAATGCTGCGCTTTCACCACTCGATTTCTCTCCTCCTCTGCCGCATAGCGGCTATGTGCTACTTCACAGTTAGCTGGGACAAGCTATAGATGTTTCAGAAGAGCAGATTGGTTGATGTAGCATCAGGTTGTTTGAACTTTGTGTATCACTTAACAAGAACTGATGGAATGGCAAATCATTTTTGCAACATTTCCAAAAATGGTGCAGTGGTGGCATCATTGCCTTGTGATCAAGTGGTCCCGGGTTTGATACCCGGTGGAGTCACATAGTGGTTCGGATCCCACTATAAACTGTAGGTCCAGTCCCGATTACCCTTACTGTACACGAAATGGACTTAAATCACCAAATGAAACCAAATCTCACAGGTCATTGCCATGGTAAGTACAAAATTTCTGGATCTACACTCACCACTCTGTTCACAGACTGAAATCCAAATTTTCCGAATATACTCCATAACTCAGTACAGAGAATTACATCATTTGTCCAACATCAATTAAGCTTCAAGGTTTAATTTGCAGAATAATTAGAATAATTGTTACATAACAGATATACATATACTCAGTTCTTTCAGACACACAGCCAGCTCAGTGACGGAGCATGTTAAATAGTCAACTTTCAATCTTGCCACTGAACTCCCCAGAATCAAGTCCCTGCCTGGGATGGGCGTTTTTCACTCATCCTTGTAATTAGCCAAAAATGGCAAAAATACATTGCTAAATAATATTTACACAGACAGGCATAAAGTGAATCTGTTTTCACATAAATTATAATATTAAGAAATATGTGAGAAATATATATTAGAGAAAGTAAAAAAGCTTCATTTACTTTGGTTTAAAGTTTAACATTTTGTTATTAGTTTAGATCTGAAAATTAATAGCTGAATATATTTGCTATGGCTTGTATAAATTTATTTTTTTAAAAAAAATATTTGTATATACCTATAAGCGTGTGAAATATGAACTTTTAACCTCACAAAAGACACCATCAAGGCGAAATGTCTTGAAAAAGCCACCAAGTGCTTTGCATTTTGTACGAATGATTAAATTAAAGTCCCTAAGGCTTGTAGTATTAACTCACATCATGAGCATAATATGCATGCTATGCTAAAGTTGAGCACTGCTGCTTTTGTATATTCTTACTTATATACATATTTATTTAATTATTTATGATTTTATCTTCAGTTTTCCCGTACTTGCCGAGTTGGAAGTAGTAGTTATGCTTATGTTTACCTGCTATATGAGTGTGAAAATGGGTACTGTTGCATATTGCAATACATTAAACAGTCACTGTTTTTTGAACGTAATTAATGCAAATTAGTTGAACGAATAATGTAAAAGAATCTTCAGTGCATCATGAAATCTATATTCTTTTCTCAAAGAAGAAGTTTGACTCATTGAGTATACACTTTGATGAAAGCATACCCAGTCCATGTGTATGTGTGCTACACGCAAATATTACAGCAAGAAACTTACACGAGATATTAGTTTTACCAAACTTCAGAGATTCGTTGCTCTAAACTCTTAATTTTAATTTAGCACTAACTTTTGTTATTTTCCAATTTGAAGTTCATTAACATTATCATTAAATGTTAATATATTTAACAAAACTGTGGTGGTGGTTGGGACTTTAGTAGAGAGTTATATAAGCCTAATTTTGCTGTATATAAAAATAGGATAGAATCTTGGTTTTGGGAAGGTCTGTTTATTAATTCATCTTATCCACCTTGATGGTCTCTTTTGAAGATAAAGCATGACATTATACATAGACTGTCTCCCAGTTTTAGATTACATATACACATACCTAATGTTTATATACGTATATGTAACAAAACTAGCTAACATACATTTTAACCCTTTTGTTCAAGAGGTTTATTGGTTGTTTTTTTTAGATAGTGCATGAAGATATTATTACACACCATCTTATTGCCAAATTACCCAGTATAGTTTTCTTTATTGGTGTAGCATGTCGTTGAGTTTCGTATTCTTTATGCATGTTATGTAGCCCGGGGGATCCACTGCTCTCTGCAAGAATTCCAGTGTCGGAGTGGCGAGTGCATCCCCGATTACAGAAGGTGCAATGGGCAAGTAGACTGCAGGGATGCCAGCGATGAAAGAAACTGCAGAAATTCACGGGGTTTGTCTCAGTTCCTAATTTACGTCCGTTTGCCTTCGAATTCTCCCAGGATGTACAACAGATTTAAAAAATAAGAAAAAAGTGCATTTAAGCAATTTGATTTTGTTTAATGTTTTTTGTAATGTATTTTCTCAATAAAAAAATGTTTTTGTCAGGGTTCTATTTCTGGGAGAATTAATTGGCTAAGCTCTTAATTGTTATTATGGTTACCAGTTATGCAAGGGAAGATAATACTTGTAATTATTAAATTAAAATACTCATAATTCAAGCTAGTGTAAAAGAAAAGCTTCTTTTTACTACAAAATTTGCTTCTATATTACTCCGGGGGCATGGTGTTTTTCCCTAGCAATATTAACCAAAGCAGCTACTCACTAATAAATGAAGGCTTCAGCTTTGCTTTGTTCCACCACTAATTTCAAACACAGCTTCCCTCCCCGTTTTCCTAATTAACTCTGTTTATATCATTAAAGCCTAAAAGCAGTTCAAGTATAAATTGTGTGCCCTTGTATTTAATAAAGCTTTACATTTTATAATTTTAATATTTATTTATTGCAAAATTTTGCATGACATTATGTATAGTTTGACTTATTTTATGCTTTTTCATTTAAGTATTGGCTTCTGCTATTGTTTTCCCCCTCTTGCGCAAATATCAGAATAAATTATTAAGAGCTTTATTTAATAGAACATGTTGCGCTCAGTCTATAAAAATAACGAACTAAAATAATAAGTATTATATTTCACTTTTTTAAAAAAATATATAAAAATGGACTTGCTTCTTAATTGTAGCATTTTTCTCTTAAATATGCAGTAAAATTTTCATTGTAACATCTTGCCTATAAAAAAACAATAGTATTGAGTAGACAATTAGGCATGGTATATAGTATGTAGTTCTTGTTTAATACTGTTTTTTTGACGTTACAATTTATAATGTTTTGTGCCAACTTTAATGTGTTTCGTTTGTAAGTTGAAGATTATTTGTGTAAGATTTAATCTGCTTGCCATTTTTATGTTTGACATCATCGTTTTCTCTGTTTTGAAATAGTCGGTGGTTGTATTTCTGCTTCTTTACATTCGTCAGCATTGTAAACACCTAAAAGAAACTATAGGAGCTTTGAGTGATAGGAGACAAGTAACACAGGCTTTCACTGTAATAGTATGAGCAACATGTTGAAGCAACACGATGCACACTATTAGAGAATTAAGAAAATGACCTAGCTGGAGTGATATGTATGTGATGAAGAGACATGTTGGTCAGGGACTGTTTACCCACTGTACCCCCTCGAGTATTGTCGAAATTTTTTTTAGTAGACAGATTTCAATGTTTTATATAATGCAAAAGTGGTTCCAGCATTAGGAAAGTACAAATAACGAAGATATTTGATACCAAAGAACGGCACACGTAAGTTAAAACGTGCAATTTACAAGTATTTTTTGCCACTTTTTGTTTGTAAAAACTGTTTGTATGTACACTAAAATAGCGAAAGAACATGCCGAAAATAACTACCAGTACTAAACGTAACGATCCTAACCTAACTACGTAAAATTATAGCTGCTTTTGTGGAAAGTCATTTTGGGTGCTATATTCACTTGCGTAGTAATGTAACATGCTAAGGTAACAGACGTACTTTACTTCACAATAACACATTTCTGAGAGCTAAAATCAACTGAAAACGTTCATAAACAAAATCTTCATAAACCATGCAAGATATTTCCCTTTCTCTAGGGGATACAGAAGGTCAAGGGTACTGTTTGTCATGACATTTTGGCATGAAAGGATACATTTATTTCCAAAGGTTTTATTACATGTCACTCTAGTCTAAAGGTGCCTTAATTGTATGTTTACTAATACACTAATAGACTTTATCTTGATTTGGGGGAAAATCATACATATATTTAAAAATAATGCACAAAAATTAGTTATATTTCGTAAGAGAAACCATTGCTCATGCCCACAATTATTTCTGTACTAAATTTGTATAATGTCGAAGGTTGATTTTATACCCACTTTTTAAAAATATGAAGTTTTGATTAAAGAAAGAACAATAAATTTTTAGGTATGATTTTTCTATAAAATAATTATATATTACCGATCGACTGATATGAAAATTTACCCAATACTAATGAATTAAGCATCATTCACAGTTACCAATGTCTGTCTGGATTGGCACAAGGTCAAGCCTTTGAATCTTTCCCTCCCCCACCACTCCCCTCTTTCCACTGTGTTCCAATCCAGTCAGTAAATTTCCATATTAGAGTCAATTGGTGCAGCAGAGTCGTTAACATATGATGTCATATAATTGTAAAATTGAATCTTGGGTGTTATATTCCAGTAGAAATTCATCATTCATCCTCATTATCATGATTTTACTAGAAGGGTATAAAATGGACAAACAAGAATAGATTAGTATAAAAATAATGGAATTGCTTACATTAACCATTGAATATTTATAAATAAAATGACCCATAGGTTACCTCTTGATGGTGAAGGTCTAACTACAACCTCAGCACAGGTGGGAGATTATCCAACTATGGGGTAATGTGTGGTTAGTGCAACAAACCCCAGTCGTTGTAGATTTTCATGACCAAGTTCACTACTCATTCATAGCTTCCCCAGGGGACTCAAACCAGTGCACATCCCGTAGCGTGAGCTCAAAGCCGACACCATAGATCGCAAGGCCATGGTGCAGGTTAAAATTGTTTATACATGACTGGTAAATCAGTTGGTCATTATTCACTGACAGTTACTATTAGTCCTATTTCTATTTCTATCTTAATTCTACCTTTATATTTTATAGCTTGTTCTTTTATTTCTATTTAATTCTCACACATTACAATATATGTGAACATCTCAATTTCACCTATTTATTATTGATTCCTGGTTAAACTTTTCTAGAATTGGATTGCATTGTAATTTCCTTTCTTTGAATAGAATATATGAAACTAAGTATAAAGAATATAAAGTTTAAATTTTAACAAATGTGACCATTGCCCTGTGACAGCCACTTTCCAAAAATACCTCTCTTTTCAAAAATACTATAATATTCCAAATTATGAAATCCTTAGAATCCCTTCTGCAGCATTCAATCTTCATATGATTTTCTTTTACTGTTTGATTGTGTAAAGAAAATTCTAAACATATCTAATTTTTCAGAACTTGGAATATAATAGTGCGTTTTCAAAAGGAGAGCATTTTCAAACATGACTTTGTTGGCATGCACCCAAGGTCCATGGCCTTAACAGTGAATCATGATGCAAACATATTAAATGGCAATGTTTGAGTTGTAGCAATAAGTGTAGTGGTTTAGAAAGCAGAATTTGTATTTGCTTTATGTGAAGTTTATATTTTCATTACTATAATAGTGTGTATTTGTTGTGGTAGTTTGTTTTTTTACTTTGTAGGAATGAATGAATAGATTTGTGCTGTAAGTTGTGTGCAGTCTGTTTTGTTCTGTATTTATTTTATTTTCTCACAGTATAGTTTAAGTATTTGTATAATTTCATGTGTAATTATAGATGGAAGCATGGTTGTCATTTCTTTCATGAGGCTTGTCGTGGTTACAAGCATATGAACACATTTTAGTGGGCATTTAGATGTGCAACTATATTTCATGTGACTTGGTCCTCCTCCATCATGAAACTGGGTCCCCTGCACATACAAATTAATTATAGTTCATGGAATTCTTATCAGTTATATATTTCTGTCTAATTAACAAATATACAAACAATATCAACCCTTTGTTATTGATGTCAAATCTAAAAATAAACACAACTCTGTAGCGTAACAGCTCTATGAGGTGTCTAGACTTGCCAATAACTTTACATGGTCAGTTCACCATTTTTTGTCTTTGGAACAGGAGTCCGCCAGCCCTGCTTTCAAGTACCACAAATTGTCTTCACAATGTTGGGTCAACACCAAAATTTTAGAGCACCACCCAGGAATTGCACCAAAGGCACGAGTGCCAACCATTTGTCTAATAGGTGCTCTCAGTCAGGTCTAAGAGAATTGAAATTACGACAGTCTCAACTCTGTTTTTAACCTACAGTAATTTTTATTTCCCATAATGTTTGAAAATCAGTGAAGTTTAAGTTTTTCAACAATCAATAACAAAGATGACACTAAACCTCCAAAAATGAGAAATTTACAGTTTTTGGTCACTTCATTCTGTATGGAATAACTGATAAAGGACATATTCTTGTTTCTAGTACTTATCAAGAAATTAATAATTAATTGTAAACAGAAATTGAACTGTTTTGGGCACATATTTGGTTTTACATATTTTTTTACTGTTAGTCTTCATCAGGTGAGTAGCAACAAGAATGTTAAAATGTCAAAATATTGTGTATAAACAAATGTTATGTGCCATAAATACCAATATACAAAATCAGCGTTATGATGTTTTAATTATTGAAAAGAATCATGTTGAAATTATTAAATGTCACATTCTTAGTTTTGTGTCATGAGGTTTCACATAAGCTGGTTAAAAATGACATTTTTAGAGGACTTGTAGCACTGGATAAATGTTTCAGAGAGGAAATGTTTATTGAGAAATGTTGTTGAACAATATATCGTCTCTCCATTGTGAAACTTTTGTCAGTGTAGTGTACATTGAGGAATAATGTAAAAATTACCTTGATTCCGCATATGGAAAATTTCAAAGCACACATGCAGACATCTTCTCTGATATCATCAGATTTTCTTTAAGGAAATTTGTTGGATACATGAGAACTTTAAAACGCAACCACTGAACTGAGAATAATGTTGTATTCTTCATCCCTGGAGAATTCACACCAAAGTACCAAGTAACACATGTTGCATGTCACACAAGGACACGTGTTGCATGTCACACAAGGATTTCCCCAAGTGACACATGTTGCATGCCACTCAGGATCAAATGCAAACTTGTGCAGCTGGTTAGTCATGCCACTATGGTGTAGATCATTGCTGTTGATTGGTTTGTATTCAAGTGACGTGTCACGTGCTACTTGTTGCTTCAGTATGAAATCTCCCTTTCAAAGTTCCTGGGCAAGCTACTGTTAAATATTATTATTATATTATTAAGTAAGAAGTTTTTATTATTAGAAATACATTGCATGTGTACTAGAAAATAAGCATTATTTCCATATGTTTTGTTTTGGAAATGTTCAGGATTGTGAATATATAAATTCTGAAATAATTTGGCTAATCTCCTTTCAGGAGCATCTAATGTTGCTGTAAATATTGAAGGTAGTCCAGACGGAGTTCAAGTGGGAGATTATGTAGATCTCCGATGCAATGTTCGTGGCGGACCCCCACCTTCAGTTTCATGGAGCAAAGTAGGCGACCGCCTCCCAAATAATGTACAAGTTTCAGGCAATCTATTAAGGTATTTTTTTCTCCAAAATTATTTTCTTGGAGTTTGAACTTGACTTTACTATTACAGACCTTCATTGTGTACATTTAACCAATACCTATAAAGTTTGATACAAGTTTGATTCACTGTGCCACGGTCATTAGGGCAACTCTCTACCATGCGAGAGACCCGGGTTCGATCCCTGGTGGGTGAGAACCGGGATTTTTTCCCACCTGTTTAAATGGTTCCAGTGCCAACTCACCATCGTGTAGTGTGGTACTTGGAGGAAACTGGGGGGTGAAGGTGGCCAGGGGCATGGTTCTGATCACATCACCCCTACCTTCGGCTATGATCAACAATGTGTGGTGGTGTAAGGGGTTCATATTTCAGGTTTGTGCGACTTACTCACTATTTATATATATTCTTTGGTATTTCTAAAAATTAAAAATACAAAATTATATCTGAATTTTGCCATAGTCACGTCAATTCTTACTCTCGTCATGGAAAAGATTAGGTATCATAAATATTTTACCTTTAACATATGATACCTAATCCTTTCCATGACGAAAGTAAGAATTGACGTGACTATGGCAATATTCAGATAGCCGAAATATAGGACCTAAAGAAGGGAACAGTGGTTCCTGAAACGTTGTTGCATTTTTTGTCACTTTCCCCTTCTCGTGCCTTTTGACCATTTGCCAGGAGTAAAAGTTGAAGCAAAAGAAAGGAAAAGATTTCTCTCCTCGCTGGGGAAAAAAATAAAAAGAAACTTTTTTTTACATCCCTCTTTCCACCTTTTTTTTTTCTCTCTCTCTCTCTCTCTCTCTCTCTCTCTCTCTCCCCCCTCACTCACTCAATCAAAAATATTGTATTTTTAATTAATTTTTTAGAAATACCAAAGAATAGGTGTAAGGGGTGATCCTTCCACTTCGTACACCCAATTGTCAACCTCACTTCTACATAGTACACCCAATTGTCAACCTCACTTCCTCCTTAGTACACCCAGTTGTAAACCTCACTTCCACCTAGTACACCCAATTGTCAACCTCATTTCCACCTACAGTAAGAATCACGAACCTTCCGACCCTCTGTAAACAACCGTCTCACTTCGAGTAACGTATCACTCCGCACCAGCTGTTCGTGAATGGTGCGGCCATCATATGCTGCTCACTCGCAACCTATAATTTTACGTAACATGGAAAAACGTATTCTTATTTTAACTGATAATCTGCACATTGAAATATAATAAATTTTCTACAAGAGATTAAATATGTGTTCTTGTTCAAGAATGAACATATTTTTCTACACCAAAAGTCCCATTTATCTGACACTGGGTTAACAGATCCCCCTTCCCCCCTCCTTTCTCAGTATGACAGCGCCAAAGTTATACAAGAGAGAGAGAGATTCGTTACAGTAAATTCAAGCCTTTTGGTTTTGTTGCTTCCTCTTCCACCAAATTATTGCCCAACATTGTTGACATGTAGAGTATTGTTTTCTCCTTTGTCCAACAAATATTCCGCCAGTTTTAGCAGAAGCTAAACAAAGATAAGCCGGGGAATAAAAATAAATTGTTTATCTTTCTCTCGGTTTCTCATGCACTAGAAAACAAGAAGACGATAATAAGCACATTATTTACGCAAGTCTCATGCAAGTAATGTATTTTCTTACCTTGATTCAGCAGTTCCCTTTTGAACTTGAGGCATTTTCGGTGCTAGACATCATCCTGTCAGCGTACAGTCTGTCAAATTTGCTTCCCAAAAAGGAACTCAACATGGCACAAGAGGCGATTTAAGGTCCACTGCTAAAATTGGGGAGATCATCATCAATCATCACTATCAACATCTTCCCCACAATGGACAGGACGGCTCTTTGATTGAAAGAATACGAAAGCACCTCGCATTGTATTGCGCTTATCTCAAAATTGGTGTACTTGTTTATACGAGCAACAACGTGTTTTTTTGTTGTTTTTTTCGCGGGATACACAACTTGACTGGTCGTTTTCCTTTCTTTCACCACACCGAAAACACAAAGTCGCAGACACACAATTACACTTGGACACCAACTTCACTGCTTGCTCAGGATAGCACCGACACAACGTCACATAAACGTTAAGAACAACCTGCTTCTTGCCACTTTTCAAACGGCTGTATTTCCGAAAGACTATTCTGAAAACACGGGAGACCTTCCTGCACGCATGGAAGTCGCCATGTTCGAAACTGGCACTATTTTCTTGCTGTTCACGTGATCGATTGTAATTTATACAATCATCACGTATTATTATTATAAACAGAAAGCTTTAATGAAAATATATTTTAAAATGTATAATCCAACATAATTTACACGTTTTTCTTCCATTAGCGTACTTTCATAGAACGGACTACATGATGCGAAAGAAATCCGTTATTAGGCTGTTGCCAACCTCAATACTTCTCACTAAGTCAAGTACAGAAACGGAAGTGGTATGTCGAACGTCGGCATATGATAGTGTGATTTCACATTGTTAGTGACGATCCTCCGCGGATGGGGGAGGGGGTGGGATGCAGGAGTCGATCTATAATCCAGAGGTGTTCCCATCCAGACATGGGCATCCAGAAAGGGGTGGGGCAAGGGAGGGCCATGCCCCCCCCCCCTGGAAAACGAAAGTCAACCAAAAATTACATATTTCACACATATAATTTAATTTTAGCCACAATAATGTGTGTTAATTATTGCACGAACATGATAAATTCAAATTTAAGCAATGTTTTCTGAGGGATGAACACTATTATTGGGGAAAATATGCCATGTTGGCCCCCCTGGAAAAAAATACCTTCCTTGCCCCTCCCTGGAAAAAATCCTGCGTACGTCCATGCATCCGGATGGTGACATCCTCACACTCCGGAATACTTTTGCAGGTGAAGGAGGGCAGGCCGTAGGGTGAGAGAGGTTGATTTAAAATGAACACCTCACAACAAGAGAGAAGAAAAATGTGACAATATTTAAAAATTCACCCCCAAATATGCATTTTATTTTATATGTAGTGTACAATAAAATATGACTGCCTCAAAATATTTCTGTATTCTACAGTCTTCTTTCCCCACTTTTATGCTTCTCTAAGTTTCCGTTTTAGTTTCCCTTGGTGTCTTTGCTGCATAATCCAGCATTTTTGAACGGGATGAAAAGGACATACGAGTGTGTTTTTGGATGAAGAAACTTTAGAGATGTTGAAGTACACTCTGGTGGATACTGGAATGTGTGACATTGAGGTGTAGATCGACCACGTTGTGACACGCACATTTGTCATTAGTTACGAGACGATGAGGGATAGGTGATATTTGAATTCCAAATTAGTTAACCGCCCCCGTGACGGACTGGTTAGCACATCGCGCTACGACGCCACGGGTACCGGGTTAGAATCATGTCCTCGGCATGGGTGTTTGTGAATTTCCATTCATCGATTTCATCATATCATCATCATTCATCCCCATCTTCGCAAATCAGCCGTAAGTGGCACAAGAGGGGAAGTAAAATAAAGCAAATGAATCAAACCAAATGAGTTATTTCTATTATTTTTATCTAATTAATAATAAATCATAACACTTTCAAACATCAAATAAATTTAATGAAGAGACAGCGGGTTTCAAAACGTAATTTATCTCAATGTGTCACATTCTTCTAGCAAGGTTTCTTTTAGTAAAATATGAGAGAAAATTAATCCTTTGGTACGGAACCGTTTTACTCCTGGGGGATAAGATGTAAATTTTTATTTGATTTTTTAAATTTAGCGTTGCTTTTCTTCCACTTTTGGCTAATCCCGACGATGAGAATGAGTGATCGTCAGATGAAATTGATGAAGGGACACTCACAAATAACACCCATGCCGGGATTCGAGCCAGGGAACTTCGGTGATGAGTCTGAAAGTCGGCCACCAGGCAAGATGTACATTTTTAACTTTACTTTTTTACATACAGTCAATAACTTTCAACAGGCCATCAGTGATACACTGCTTATTCCGCATCTGTTGACAAATGGAATGTTTTTACACCTTGTAGGCTATGTGGATTATTTTTTTTTCATATGTTAGCAACACTGTTAGGGTACACGTGCTTTTGTTTACAGAAGGTCTTAAGTTCTATGATTCTCACTTTAGTACACCCAATTGTCAACCTCACTTTCACCTAGTACATCCAATTGTCAACCTCACTTCCTCCTAGTACACCCAATTGTCAACCTCACTTCCACATAGTACACCCAATTGTCAACCTCACTTCCACCTAGTGTCACGTACACAAACTGCATTGTTGTTCTTTGAAATAAAGGATCATAGATGGCAGCATGCAAAAGGAACAACGGGTATATGAGGTGATGCATAAAGCAGTTTAGAAAGTGGGCAAGAGATGTCACCACCCAGGAGAACTTATACGATTGTAAATAGAGACAATGGAAAGAGCAGATATGATTAAATAGTGATTGTATATATTAATACTAATTATGAGGAAATAAATAAATAAATTTAACATAATAACAGGATAGAAATAAGGAGAAAAGGGGAATTATCATTCAGTAATGGCATAAGTGATTAATATACAAAAGTAATGAAGTCGAGTTGTAATTTCGATTTTGTGTCCATTACAGTTCCCACGAACTGAGAGTTTCGTGTGGCTTTTGGGTTGTTTTCCCTTAGGTGTAGCGCCATTTCACGGCAGCACCCAAGCACATTTGGAAGCGCATACACTGTAGCTCCAAGTTAAGGTAGCGCCGGCCAGGCGGCGATCTTTAACTAACCCCTTTCTCTTTGTTTGTCTGGGAGATCGATTTCTGTCAATTCTATAAGATCGACAAAGAAGCCCAAATAAGAGAAAATAAACAATATGAAGTAGCAGCATTAGTAATTATAAGAAGAAATATTATTGATTACAAGAAGAAGAAGCCTTAGCGATTATAAGAAGAAGAAGCCTTATTAATTGCAGGAAGAAGGCACTTTAATCATTATAAGAAGAAGATGCCAAATTAATTATAAGAAGATGATGCCATATTAATTATAAGAAGAAGATGCCATATTAATTAAGAGGTCATAAGAAGAAGAGGCCATATTGATTACAAGAAGAAGAAGCTCAAAGAAGATTAGTTACAATAGAAGAATAATATTGTATAAAAGGATTTACAAAGATATTAATATTTGTATATAATTATTCAAGAATATAGTACGAATTGTACCCTCCGTAGTGGGTTAAATCTGTTGTTTCTTTTCATATATTCTTAGCGTTAATAACCTTGGTCTGTGCCCAGAGGTATCTCATTGTCTCTACCCTGTGCTAAGCTGGCAGATGCTCACGCGAGGAACGTGGCATTGATTAAATTCAATTAAATTCCCCTCCTCTGGGCAAAATTTTTCCTTTTGAGAAGTTTCGTATGCAAGGAAAAATTTTCTTCAACATCCATTCTTACTATTCACTTCTCATGTGTACTTTTCAACCTTTGTTTAACGTCTTCCGTACAATTATATCTTTTTACATTATCTAAGTTTTCTCTTCTTACTTCCTTTGTCACCATATCTTGTATAACTATAGTGTTCCTAAACGTTTCTAATACAATATACGGACCTTCGTATTTGAAAAACAGTTTTTTAATTGTACGGTCAATTGCCTTACTTATTGGGTGTGTTTTACAATAAACTATATCACCCCTCTTTACTTCTATCTTCTTTCCTTTCACTTCCTCTTTTGACGTCCTCTTCTTTCTTTTGTTATACAAATCATTAAAAATTCTTTCCTTGTTTCCCTTTCCTTAACCTTCTTTGGCCATTCTAAATCTTCGAAAATCATCGGCTCTGCCTCATATCCCAAGAAAATTTCTGTCGGGCTCATATTTGCCTCAGCTGATATAGAGTTATTTAATAATCGAACTATCCTGTTAATTACTGCACACCACCTTGTATGATGATCATGACAGTACATTCTGAGTAACCTCACAATCTCTCCATTGTAACGCTCAATTGGATTTGAACTCGGATGATATCTTGTTACATTAATCAATTTTATCCCTTTGAAATATAAATACTCCTTGAAATACTCTGAAGTAAATTGAGTCCCGTTGTCTGTCAACATTTTCTTTGGACTACCATAATGTTTGATAAATCCTTCATCCAACTTCTTGACTATCTCTTTGGTTGTGGCTTTCTTTAAAGGATAACACATGATAAACTTGCTACATATGTCCACACACGTCAATATATACAAAAATCCCTTAGACCTAGGTAATGGTCCTATTAGATCTATCGAAACCATGTCTAATGGCCATTTAGCGACAATATGTAATTCTTCTTTCTTAAATTTTATCTTTGAAGGTTTAGTTTGTACGCAAACTGTACAATTTCTTACATGGTTAACAACGTCACTCTTCATAGTCTTCCATACGTAAAATCTTCTCGCTAATCTCAACGTTTTGTCAACTCCAAAGTGGCCAGATCCTTCATGCACGACCTCAAGTACTCTTCTTATCAAGGTTCGTGGTACACTTATCCTTACTTGGTTCGGATTGTCATAGCTAACTTGGAAGACGATGCCATTTATGACTTTGTATCTGCTCTTTATCTTAGACATCCTTGTTTTCTTGTTTCCTTCATCTCCTTCCAACACCTTGATAATATCCCTTAATTCCTCATCTTCCTCTGTTCCAACTCGCCATTCCTCTTCTTTGATACCATTTACTTCTTCCTCAGTGATAGCGTTGATTTCTAGCC
The DNA here is from genome assembly GCF_977018435.1 of Lepisma saccharinum. NCBI lineage: Eukaryota > Metazoa > Arthropoda > Insecta > Zygentoma > Lepismatidae > Lepisma > Lepisma saccharinum. Next base: position 39,431,360 of record NC_139257.1, on the reverse strand, counting down.
TAATGACTTCCTCTGGTTCCTGATTTCTCTTTAAAGGTGCTCTGCTTAGAGTATCTGCAACATGGTTTTCCTTTCCTTTTATATCTATGACATCAAAACTGTACTGTTGCAGTAATATTGCCCATCTCGTAAGCCTTGCATTCCACTGTCTTGCAGAATTTAACCAAACTAGACTCTTGTGATCACACACCACCTTGAATCTTCTGCCTTTCAGATATGCAGAGAACTTTTCTATTCCAAATATTATCGCCAGACACTCTAGCTCATTTATCGTATATGCTCTTTCAAAATTCTTCAAGCTTCTGCTAGCATATTGTATCACATTATCCTCATTGGATTCGTTCTTCTGAAATAAGTATGCTCCCAATCCAATGTTTGATGCATCGGTACCTAAAAAGAACATTTTCCCAAAATCAGGTTGGCTTATGGCGGGCGCTTGTATAAGGTCTTGCTTAAGTCTTTGGAAAGCCTCCTCTTCGTCTCCTTCCCATTTCCATTTTATATGTTTTCTGAGAAGTTCATATAATGGTTTGGCTTTGCTTGCGAAATTGTGTATAAATTTTGATCGCCAATTACATACTCCCAGGAATCTTTGGAGTTGTTTCCTTGTGTTTGGCCTTGGGAACTTGCTTATAGCGTCATTTTTGTCTGGACACATCTTTATTTCACCTCCAGATACTACATGACCTAGGAAACGTATTTCCTTCCTTGCAAAAGAGCATTTTTCCAATTTGACAGTCAATCCTGCTTCCGCCAATTTACTTAATACCCAATCTATTTTTTCTATATGTATCTCCCAATCTTTCGTATGTATACACATATCATCCACATATATAGCAAGCCATTCTCTTGTTTCTATACTAAATATTCTATTTAGAGCCGTCATAAAAGCTGATACTGAAGAATTTAGACCATATGGAAGCCTTCTAAATTGAAATAACCTTGACCCATATCGAAATGTTGTATATTTTCTAGACTCTTCTTCTATTTCTACCTGAAAGTATCCCAAAGTCATATCAAATGATGTGAAGCATATGCTGCCTGAAAAAGTGTGTAGTAATTCATTTATTCTTTCTACTTGATTTCTGGGAAGTAGCACGTGTTTATTTAGCTCCCTTAAATCCAGTACGGGCCTCACACCTCCGTCCGGTTTGTCTACCACGTGCATTGGGCTTACATGTACGCTATTGGAGTTCTCTATTATCCCCCAAGTTAACCATTTCTTCAATTCCTTTTCTACAGCTTCTCTCTTTGCAAAGGGTATAGGATATTGCTTTGACACTATTGGACTCGCTGTGTCTACCTCAATCCTATAGGTGTACACATCCGTCACTCCTGGGCGTTGGCTAAATATTCCCCTATGTCTCAGCAAAATATATCTTAAATTTTCTTTTTCCTTTTCCGAGATCCAATGACACTCATCCACTTTGGCTTGTATTTCTTCTTTCGATGCCTTGTATTTATGATCCTCTATTTCGACCTCTTTTTCATATTCACCTTTTACATTTTCATTTTCAATTATATCATCGTAGTCTTTCTTCTTATACACTGCATCATGTTTCTGATATACAAGACTTTGCTTCCTAATGCCTATTTCGCTCTCGGAACCTTTTATTTCATCCTCCATAGGGATATCTACTTTCATGTTCTCCATTGATTCTAGATTTAGCCGTTTTTCTTTTATGTGTATGTGCCCCTTGTAGTTTTCTAAGAAAGGTACTCCTAGGATTATATCACACCTCAAACCCTTTATCACCAGAAATTTTACTTCGAAATTTGCTCCTCTTATGCTCATCATTATGCGTACCGTGCCCTGAATTTTGTAGTCTTCATTTCCCGCAGCCATAACTAATCTGACTTTGTCTTTTTCAGAAGCGTCTAATTTTGCTTGTGGGTATTTCTCTTTAATTCTCTGCCAAAATTTATAGCTCATTACTTCGACTACACTCCCACAATCGATCAAGCATTTAACCTTAATTTCTATTATTTCTGCTTCCACATACAATGATCTTCCAGGTTTTAGATTTTCAAAACTCGGCTCTCCAATTAAAAATAACTTCAGAATTCCTTCTTCATTTATCGTATGTTCTCCCTTCATATATTCATCATTTTCCTTTGCTCTCACACCTGGGAGTTGCTGCGAGAGCTCTACAAGTTTAGCCTCTCGACCGATTCCACATTCCTCGATTCCTCATTTAACTGCTGCCATCCAGCATTTCCTACTTCGTTCTGCACCTGGCTTCTGACTAATTCCACTGCTTCTCTTCGCTCTTCATTTATCTCAGGATTTCCCCTCTCGTTCCTGTCGTTGTAATTGTTTCCTCTAGGTTGCCTTTCTTCTATCTCCATCCCTCTTTCTGAGTTTCTTCGATTCACATTTTGCCAATAATCATTTCTTCCTCTATATCCGCGGTTTCCTCTCCACGGTCCTGTATTCCTTCTATCATAATTTCTTTGCTCTTCCTGAACATTATTTCGCCTTCTGCCGTTTCCGTTATCTTCTAAGAATCCTCTTCCTCTGCCTCTATATGCATTTCTGACTTCTATGTTCCTAATCCCGAATTCTTGTTTCCGGAATTTCTGCTCTGGACGTTGTTCCTCTTCAGGATGATGCCTCTTAGGATAATATCTACCTTCCTTTTCCTTATCCCATGACCTTTGAGTCTTCTTCAGCATGTCATCTGTTCTGAGGTAGTCTATCAAGTCTTCCACCTTTCTTATTTTTACTACAGCCACCGCTCTTTGTGTCCATATTGGTAGCGTTTGTATCACTTGTCTAACCAACTCTTCCTCGTTCCATTTTTCATTCAAATTTCGGAAGCTCCTTAACGTTTCCCATGTGTGTGCTTCCAAACTCTCAACCTTGGACCAATCTATATATTTTCTTTTCAATGTCTCCAATTGCCTTTCCTTAATTTCCTCACTACAATAATATTCCAAAAATCTTTTACTAAACTCTTCGAATGTTCCAAACTTGTGCTGATTTAACTGATACCAGCCTGCCGCAGACTTTTCAAAACATCCTTCGATTAAGTCTAGTATCATATTTCTTGGTATCCTCAATAGCTTCACGTTAGTTGTTAGTTCCTTCAGGAATTTTCGTGGACACTTGTCAGATATATTTCCATTAAACTTGGGCAAGTGCTGTAATTCATTAGGTTTAGGGATCCTTGTCTTATATCTTTCCTCTTCCATATTACTTCCGTTTACTTTGTCCAACCATCTTCCATTATCGCTCCCTTCTTCACTACTTTTCCATTTCCTTTTCTTCCTCTGATGATTCCTTTTATGCTTTATTTCCTCCTCTGTATTCGATGCGTCGCTACTACTTTCCTTTTTTATTCTTTTCTTTTCGTACTCTCCTTTTCCATCATTTCCTTCTCTATTGAAACCTATTGGCTTATCTTGTATTCTCATATCCTCTATTTTAGAAATTATTTCTCTCCATTGTACTTTACTCTCTTTCTTTCCTTTGTCGATCTTACTTTCGAGGGTTTGTATTTTCTTATTACTCTCCTCTAATTCTTCCCTAACTTCTTGTCTTTCTCTAATTATCATTTCTTTGAATTTCAAAGTTTCTTTTACTATTGTTTCTTCTGTCACAATTTTCGTTTCTTCTACTCTGTTTTCTACTTCCTCTATTTTGGAGATGTTAATATCTATCTGCTTCTTATTTGCCAAAATTTTGTTTTCTAATCTTGTACTCCTCTGCTGGCATTCTTCATTCACTCTTGAAGCTTCCTTTTCGATCTTTCTATTGGTTTCTTCGTGTCTTTCATCTGACATCCTTATTATTTCTTCTATCTTTCTCTCAAATGCTTTCCTGTTTTCTTCGCATACTTCTGCCATCTCTTCTATTTTCTCTTCCAAACTTTCTTTAACGTCTTTGCTGTTTTCTTCTATTTTTCGATTATTTTCTTCCATTTTCTCTTCCAACCTTCTGCTGTTGTGATCTTGACTTTCTTTTATTTCCATCATCATTTTCATCAACATCTCCATCATGTTTTGTTCTTCTTTCTTTCTTTCTTTTTCCTTTAACTTTGCTTTCCTGCATTCCTTGCATTCGTATCCTTCTCCCCTTTCACATATCTTCTCATATTTTTCTTTCCGGATTCCTTCACATAACCAGTGTTTCATTTCTTCACATACCTTACACTGTATTATCTCTTCCTTATTTCCTTCTTCGCCACAACATATATATTTTCCTTCTTCCATTTTTGCTTTACTTATCTTTCCAAATTCTTATTCTTCGCGTTATTTCAACCTCTGGTCTGTATCGAGCCCCACACGTTGGTCGCCATTAATCAATGCCACGTTCCTCGCGTGAGCATCTGCCAGCTTAGCACAGGGTAGAGACAATGAGATACCTCTGGGCACAGACCAAGGTTATTAACGCTAAGAATATATGAAAAGAAACAACAGATTTAACCCACTACGGAGGGTACAATTCGTACTATATTCTTGAATAATTATATACAAATATTAATATCTTTGTAAATCCTTTTATACAATATTATTCTTCTATTGTAACTAATCTTCTTTGAGCTTCTTCTTCTTGTAATCAATATGGCCTCTTCTTCTTATGGTATCTTCTTCTTATGACCTCTTAATTAATATGGCATCTTCTTCTTATAATTAATATGGCATCATCTTCTTATAATTAATTTGGCATCTTCTTCTTATAATGATTAAAGTGCCTTCTTCCTGCAATTAATAAGGCTTCTTCTTCTTATAATCGCTAAGGCTTCTTCTTCTTGTAATCAATAATATTTCTTCTTATAATTACTAATGCTGCTACTTCATATTGTTTATTTTCTCTTATTTGGGCTTCTTTGTCGATCTTATAGAATTGACAGAAATCGATCTCCCAGACAAACAAAGAGAAAGGGGTTAGTTAAAGATCGCCGCCTGGCCGGCGCTACCTTAACTTGGAGCTACAGTGTATGCGCTTCCAAATGTGCTTGGGTGCTGCCGTGAAATGGCGCTACACCTAAGGGAAAACAACCCAAAAGCCACACGAAACTCTCAGTTCGTGGGAACTGTAATGGACACAAAATCGAAATTACAACTCGACTTCATTACTTTTGTATATTAATCACTTATGCCATTACTGAATGATAATTCCCCTTTTCTCCTTATTTCTATCCTGTTATTATGTTAAATTTATTTATTTATTTCCTCATAATTAGTATTAATATATACAATCACTATTTAATCATATCTGCTCTTTCCATTGTCTCTATTTACAATCGTATAAGTTCTCCTGGGTGGTGACATCTCTTGCCCACTTTCTAAACTGCTTTATGCATCACCTCATATACCCGTTGTTCCTTTTGCATGCTGCCATCTATGATCCTTTATTTCAAAGAACAACAATGCAGTTTGTGTACGTGACACTAGTACACCCAATTGTCAACCTCACTTCCGCATAGTACACCCTATTGTCCACCTCACTTCCACATAGTAAACCCTGGACTGCTTTTTGCAGACTAACAAGGCTCTGGCAACTGGCCCTACGACCAGTATAATTCTGTGCATTGTCCTTGTGTGTGCTTAGTGTCCCTTTACAGCCTCAGCTTTTAACCTAAGTCAGAATGTTTTAAAATTTTGATTATACGACACTACAGTTATGTTATTTGTTATGGTAAGGGGCTGGACTCCGTATAACGTGATGGGTTCAAAATAACCTAAGAATTTTACTGGGTATAAAAAGGGGGGGACAAGCATGGCCCGGAAGAACAAAAAGGGGTATATCTGATATAATGTGAATGCGGGAATGAATATGTTGGTCATATGGGGAGAAACATGCGCACTAGATGGGATGAACATGATAAAATATATTAAGGAAGGGCTACCTAAAACACGCCTATCCTAACATCTTATAATGAGCGGACATAGGATTATAAAAAGGGAAGTAATTAGGAAAGAGGAGAATTAAATTAAACGGGAACGTTTATGAAGCTGCATTTATATGCACCGGAAAAAGGATTAAGCTTAATAGAGATGACAGTAATCTGGATGAAGGGTGGCTCGCTTTTCTTAAAAAGTGGGATAAAGCGGTAAATACTGACACTAAAATGGGTTTCCATGTCACTCCCGAGGTTGTGAGAGACGTCGAAGGAGAGAGGGAATGGGGACATATACAATCATAGAGGGGAACGCTGGAGGGGAAATTTCACCTTCAATGCAGAATAGGAGTGCTCACAGACCATGTGTTCTACCCAACACTGACTGAAGTCACTAGGGACTGTAATAGATCGTTGATTTTCATTTGTTTTAGTGTGTGGTTTTTGTTTTTAACGTAGGGAATTTTTAACCAGTGAAGATTTTCATCGGGATTTCTTACGCCGTCACCGTAAGTTTTTTACCTTTTCTATCCTCAACCTGAGTCCTCAAGTTACAATTTGACAACGCGGTACCAATTTTTCATTTTATTTACGTGATGAAGGAAGTAGTACAGACTTCTGAAACGTCGTTCTAAACCATTCCTAGTCACTCACATAAGTTATTTATCTATTTTTATCAATAACCTAAGTGCTGACACACCCAAAAGTTTAAATTAGAATTCAAAAATTCAAAGAAAGTGGGGAGCTGTAACTCCAAACCCCTATTATGACTTCATGGCATGGTGCAAAGCACAAGGTAGCACTTTACTTTTCTTACCTTTACAAGTTTGCAATCGGTTAATGAACAAGAAGATCGTTTGTAGCCCTCTTTATTTAATGTATGTCATGAGATGATCGTAATAGATTTTGCCTTATAAAATTTCCATTGAAACTATATTTTAGCAATCTACCAGTTTTGCTTTAAAATTTTCATAATTTCATGTGAGAGAATTAATTTATCGCACATACGAGGTGGTATCAAAAAGTTTCGAGACTAGCTCTGTTTACAAGAAAGTACTTTATTTATCTATGTTTACACACGATCACCTTCAAAATAGTAACATTGTACACCAATACAGTGCTCCCAGCATTTCTGCCACTGCTGGAATGCATCCTGGAAGTCTTCTTTTCGAAGCGTGTCAAGCATCTTCTGCGATTCGCGCTGTATCTCTGCAATGGTGTCAAAACGGCGACCTTTGAGCTGTATCTTCAGCTTCGGGAAGATGGCGAAGTCTGCAGAAGCCAAATCTGGCAAGTAGGGTGGGTGCGGAAGTGCGATCATCTTGTTTCTGGTGAGAAACACACATGTGAGGAGAGCACGGTGACAGGGTGCATTGTCGTTGTGGATCAGCCAGTTTTTCGCGTGCCACAGATCCGGTCGCTTTCGCCGAATGTCCTCCCTCAGACACCTTAATACCTGGCAGTAGAACTCGCTATTGACGCTCTGGCCCCTGGGGATGAATTTTTGATGCACAATGCCGCAAATGTTGAGCTGTGGACCTGCCTCGCCTTTTTCGGTCATGGAGATGATGGGCTCTTCCACTGTGAAGACTCATTTCAGCATCGCCATACACTTGCCGAATCATGTCAAGCGTCTCTGTGGTGGATTTGCCCAGTTTCACACAGAAGTTCACATTTGCTCGTTGTTCTAATTTGCTGTCCATGATGAAATTGCAGATGTGGTAACGCACGTGGTCAGAAGAGCACCAGCGGCACAGCTCACGTGTTGGCGTGTTACAGAACTAGTCTCGAAACTTTTTGATACCACCTCCCACATTTCTCCCCACACTGTCGTTGCAAAAATACGAAAAAGCATGCAGTTTGCATAATTTTCAGGATATTTTGTCCCTGCAGAATTGTATAGTTTCTTTTTTTTTTCTTTGCGGCTCTAAGAGATAGTTAACTTTGGAAAATTATCAACTGATATCAGTATTTAAATTCTAGCTAATTGCTTTCTGAGACCAAAACCACTGGTATGAGTATCAGCTCAATTAATCTTTCCCAAACTAAATATTTACAAAATATGTTAGATGGGGCAATATAGTTGTTAACAGCAATGTGGAGAAAGGAGGACCAATGGAAAATGTTTTGAGATATTTGTTTATATAAATGTGATCTGCAAGAGAATTGGATGTGGTTGAGTGGACAGTAAAGCATGTAGTTTATTTTGTTATTAATTAGTTTGTACTGACAATAGAAACTTCCAAATTCTGTGGTGTTATTGTCACAGATACTGTCGAAACGGACAGCATAAAATCACTGAAATGCTCTCATTACAAGGAAGTAATGTCCAGCAAGCTTCTCCTCCTGATTCACTGACTGTGAAGGAGAACTGGCCTGAATATTTGTGCAGTTGAAAACAAAAAAATGAATTGTATTTATTTGTACAATTCAAACAAAAATGAATTGTATATGCAAAGTGAAAGTGCTGCTTTCTCAGTTTTTATACTTAAAACTTTGTTCTCCCCTGTACAATTAACACATGACATGTACATTGGAACCTCAATTTCACATTATTTGTCATCATACATCCAACCTTCATGGTTTCAATAATGCAACATATAAAATGTTCAAGATTGTAAATTTTCATTCACTTGAAGTTTTTCATTGTGGTCTCAACTGGAAATTTTGACCATTGGATCCAATAGGAAATATTTCCATCTAGGACATATTGCAGCAAACATTGTTCTTCCACTATAGTAGTGGAATTTTATTTATTAATTTGAAATTATCCTGCATTTCCAATTTGTTTCAGTTGAGATTAAAATTGAACCCAATTCATTTTGATACGTTTATTAAGCATCCAATTGAATCCAATTCATTCCAATTGTAACCAGTTCAAAGTAATATCCATTTCCAGTTGGGGTTTCCTGAAAACTGTAAAATTGAGGCTCGACTGTATGTTTATGTAAGGTAATGCCATCTTATTAGTAATAGTTTCAAAGTTAAAATACAGGGTGTTCAAAAAGTTATGCAACCTTATGGGAAAACATTTCTTATTACATTTTTTACATTAAGTGCTGGAAGTGACTGCCGTAGAGTTAGGTTTCCTGCAAGGAGTTGTGTGTGTTGCCTAACTCTATGTGTAGCCCATGGCTGCTGAGTTATTCAGCACCTATAACGAAACAAGAACAATTTCCAATGGCAATATTTGTAGCTGTGTTGGTAACATCTCACAGGTAACATTGAAAAGATTCATGAGATTTCCCATAAGGTTGCGTCACTTTTTGAACATGCTGTATATACTTATACTTTTGCTTATGAGTGCATCTACATGTGTGTGTATATTATTATCCAATATGTCCATATTGGCACAGGTTTTTTAACCATTCTTTAACTGAATTACTTTTTTTTTCTAATTCAGGATATTGAATGTTAGACCAGACAATGGAGGTGTGTACAGATGCCATGTTCTATCAGGCAACCAAACATATGAAGAGGACTATGTACTTGCTATTCAAGGTATGAAGTGATATTTATGTATTGTACCGAAATGCAGAATTGTGTTAGGCAACTTTCGAACAGAAGTGACAAGCAACACATGACAGGTGACACATGATAACCAACAAGTGAAATGTGTCATTTGGAAATGAAAACCAACAAGTGAAATGTGTCATTTGGAAATGAACCTCCAGAAGTACAAGGGTTGTTTAAGATTGATAGAGATTTTTATTTGTAGGGAAAAAATGAAAAATCCTACAAGCACCAAACTATGCGAGTATTTGAAAAGAATCCCCCTGAGCATCCATGCACTGCCGAAGTTGACTGCTGTCAACACTGCAGGACATCATTTGTCAGGGCTTCATCGGTCTTCAATTTCTTCCCTCTCATATGCTTTTTAAGCAGCTCAAACAAATCTGATAATCACTGAAGGCTAGGTCCAGAGTCTAAGAACATGAAGCAAAATCATTTCAGAGATTTGTCTTGTTGCTGTCAAATGGACCGTGTAGGGCCATGTCATGGTGAAGATTTGACATTTGAAGGCAACATCCCTGGTCTTTTCTTGCGAATGGCATTACATATGTCCCTTCATCAATGTGCAGGAATACTGCGCATTAATACCCTTTCTCCAAAAAATCCACATAAGGAACACCTGCACATCCTAGTCGAACAAATGCGGTTCATTCATCACAACTAGCGTTGTTTGCCAAAGTGTTGACATTATTCGTACACTCTTGCCCGTGACATCATTTCTTCCCCATACTGTGCTTGCAATCTTCTCAGCTGTCTTCAGGTTCTCCCTCACAAGGAATTTGATCATACACCACCTGTTCCACAACTACACACACTACTGTGGATACACCGACTACACCGGAGCATCCTCTGGCAGTTTTATTGTTCTCCAGCTATTTACCGCTTATTTATTCACAAATGTCTCTGTGAATGTTGAACGACCCTTGTAAATGGAACCTTTCATACTGGAGTCACATGTCAAGCTATACTTGAGACTGGTCATTGGTGCGTCATTTGAACTGGGTTATTTTGTCAGTAGTGTGCATGTCATTTTGGTCTGAAATTATTACAAAAATAAATGTTTCATTTGTCAGTACACTATAGCACTTTTAGAATTGCTAACAAGACGGGCAATTTTTTTTCTATTTTTTTGCACATATAAGGATCATATCTCAATGTACAATGTATCACATTTCCATGTGCACCTTCGATAACTTCAGTGACTGGTTGTCAAAGTGAGTTTCAAAGGTTTAAGTATATTCATATTTTTCATTGTTTTATGTACATATTTATATTCCAACCATTCTTTGATGTCTGTATATTTGTTTTCTTTTGTGTCCATTAATATTTTGGGTTGAACTCACTATATATCTTCATTGTTTGTTACTAATGCAAAGTAAAATAAATGTGCAAATATATTCTGGGTGGTTTCTGCATGCTTTCTTTAAAAATACATTGTTAGTCTAAAAGAAATAGACAGTTTAAACGCTTTATAAATTGAAATTTGTTTCTTACATCAGAAAGCATTTAGTACTGTTGTATAGCCGGACCCTGTGGCTGAGTGGTTAGCACATCGCGCTGCGATGCCAAGGGTCCCGGGTTTGATTCCCGCTCGGGCATGGTTGTTTGTGAATGTCCATTCATCAATTTCATCACTCATCCTAATCTTCGCAAATTAGCCAAGAGGTACAAAACGCGAAGTAAAATAAAATAAAATAAATCAATCAAAAAAGTACTGTTGTATAGAGAAAGTCTTCAAGTTTACGACCTCCGATTTTCGTTTGTCTTCAACATAAGCATCACGTGAGCACCCTTGACGTAAGTCGAGCAGTACGGTCGCTAGTCAGGTGGAGATGGCTTTCTGCATGTGATTGAATTTGCAAACACAAATTCTGTTACTATCGTGCAGCATCGTTTTGGAACACTGTATGGTATGGAAAAGTCGCGTTTGGGGAGAATTGGACTATCGCATTCATATCTGTCGTGTTACAAAAAGGGTCTCGCATAGAACACTTGTAACTTACCAATGTAAACTTCAGATCGTACTCTTCAAACCATGCAAGTATTGCAGCGCTATTATTGAAACACTTCTTTCTGTAAAACTTTGAAAGTGTCTTATTTCTTTTAGGCTAACGCTGTATATCCAGACTATCTGTACAGGTAATAACCAATCTGATCACAATTTGATTTAAAAATATAACCAAAGAACATTAAAATTATATTTTTTATATATAAATCTTAAGACATTGGGAATAATTCAAATTATATGAAAGGATAAAATAATTTTGCTGCTGGGAAGTATTATCAGTTTGTGTAAGAGCATTATTTGCATAGGTATTTGTCTTGATGAAATTCCCTATCAAGTGTCTTAACATTGAAATGAAAATTAAAATATTGTACTTTTTAAAAACATATTATTATTAATTGAATCTGCAACAAGCAATGCACTTTTCACAAAAATTGTACTTCATAGACACCAAAAATTTCCTTTTAAAATGCAACCTTGAAATTTTGAATTATACCTGGTGACATGGTACGTACATGTTAAATTTCGACACCTTTGAACAGCTTGTATGAAGTAAATACACAGCTATCACCAAAAGAAAAAATAAGAAGTGGAAGTTGCCTTGCACTTTAACAAAACAGAACTGAAATTATAATTTTCAAAAATCCTTGATAACACGTACCATTCCATGCACAAAAGGAAAAAAAAATACCCATTTGATCAAGTTTGCAATATATAATTAAATAATTTCGAAATTTGCAGTTGAGAGCTCTATTCTGAAATATTTTAAATGTAACTTTAAAACAATTTTATTTATTTTCGATTAGCAGATATAACTTGTTTTGCAAAGAAATCCTATGATTACAATTTTCTTGGCATGCCTCTTTTTATGCACTCATACAGTGTTCTACCTTATTTACTATGCATTCATCTCGCCCACTTTTCAATTTTTCACCTTTCAATTGTTTTCTTGCATGCCCTGTTTGGCACTTCACCTCTCTGGTAAGTATTTTTGTTTACCATGCAAATAACTCCATTAATTTCTTGATGCATGTATTCTGTGCAAAATAATGGTATATAATTCAGAATGTTCAAGAATTTTAAAAGAAAAAAACCGTCAAAGTATTGTACTAAAATTTAGAACAGAATGACCAATATCTACCGGGTGTCCGAGAAGTCTTTGTATGAAAACAAAAATTAACTGTATCCGCTATATGCAACATAGACATGAAAAAATGGTACCAAAATGTTCGGAAACTATTCAAGTTTTATTGGCAATAGGAAAGAAATCAATAAATCTCCACGTGAGCACCCTTGGTAGCATGGAGTACATCTAGTCGAAATTCAACTTTTCGCCATGCATTAGCCAACGTCAAAGGAGGGATTGATGTGATGACTTGGGTTATCCGTTGTTGCAGAGTTGCAAGATCGGATGCAGGAGTTCTGTAGACATTGTCTTTCACATAACTCCATAGAAAAAATCTAAAGGGGTTATGTCTGGAGATCGTTCAGGCCACGCCGTCGGTCCATCTCGACCAATCCATTTTCCAGGAAATGTCTGTTCAAGGTAGGAACGAACCTCCAGACTCCAATGTGGCGGTGCACCATCTTGTTGAAAGATAACATCTGGGTGGTATTCTAGCAATTGAGGAACAGCAAACAATTGCAACATGTCGAGATACACTCCAGATGTTACGGTGTCCTCACAGAAAAAGAATGGTTCGATTATTCTGTCATGCAGCAGCACGCACCAAACGTTCACCTTCGGGTTGACTTCCTCACCTGATGAGGGGGCTCTTTACCCCAGATACGCACGATGTTTGAAACTGTCTCTGCACTGTTTTTTGTGACCTGCTCTCGTGAAACCACAGGACACACTCAGCCTTTTTCTGATTTGTGTACATTTCCGGTTTGCTGGACACTGGCACTGCTACACTACTGCAACGGTACAGAAGTCTGAAACAAAAAAAACTTGAATAGTTTCCGAACATTTTGGTACTATTTTTTCATGTCTATGTTGCATATAGCGGATACAGTTAATTTTTGTTTTCATACAAACACTTCTCGGACACCCGGTAGTACATAATAAAAATATTAAATGCAAAGGTGCATGTAGACATTAGCATACTAACAGATCAAAGCTCAAGTTGAATCATGCATTTATGTTTGAATCTGCTCTTGTGTTGTTATATGTATGAGAGTGTTCAGTATGCAATTATAAAAGACAGAGAATTGTTACAAAGTTTTTATAATGAGAATGCCATACAACAAAGTACACTTGCCAGGCCGAGCTCTTGTCGTTGCAATCGGCCACCTAGTTCTTTGTCACAAGTATAAGTTTTCATTTACGATTCAAACATGCAAGAAGAGGCTCAAAAATTTAAGTAGACTGCCATCTGTAGTAACTGACAACTTGGTGAATAGGGTTCACAAAAAAGTTCATGAGGACTGGCTTTTCACATTTTCTGATATCTCCTTTATATGAAATTTTTGACAATATAAATTAAGCAACAAAATGACTTTTTTCTGAATCCAAAAACCAGTATTATATGGATCCAATATAAAATTGCAAATGTTTTATGAATAACATGAATACTTAATTAACCTCAGTAATTAATGTCCGTGCCTGTGCAGTCTAAGGCGTCATGCTTTGGGATCAGGCTACGGGACATACACAGGTTCGAATCTCCTGGGGAAAGCGTAACAATTTTTCTCCTGAGATTTCGACTTGTGTATGGAACCAATGGCCACTCACCAACGTGGGGAAATTGAAGACCCTGGTGCAAGAACCAGACAGCTCCACTTTTTGGTCAACATTTTTTTTTTTTTTTCTGTAATCTATCATGAAACAAATGCTCTACCTGCTGGTGCAAGAAGCAGACAGCTCCACAGATTTGTTGCATAGTATGAATGGAAAAGGAGTTGTCTGGCGTGTTTCTGCCGGCGCATCATCGCAGACAGCTCCTGGAGCTGTCTGGTTCTTGCAGCGGATATAGTTCAGTGTTCGGCCACTCGGCGGCGTGCAGCAGTTGCTATTGAGACCGCACACTTCAACATGTATGTTACTGTTGCTTCTGGCTATTGCACGTGAATACCCTTTACTTCTTCGACATTTCGTTCTTTTATTCAGTTTTTCGTGTCTCCTGAAAACTTTTATAATTTGGATCTGTCTGGTTCTTGCAAGGGGGAACTATGAATGAGTAGTGTAAGCCAGTCATGTAAACCTACAACATCGACTTGGGGTTTGTCATTCTGACCACACATCACCTCATAACTGATTGGCCAGCAGGCAGTAGGCTGTTGTTGCATGAGTTAATTAACATTGTAACTAGGTAGCCTTTGAAAAAAACTGCATACTTAGACTTCTCATTTACAAAACTGGAACATGCAAATTATATGTTTATATTAAAAAGTAATAACAAAATGGCAGAATTTTTGCACAAAATGACCTGCTATTTGGGACATTCCATGAAATCGATCATTGAGGAGATGCTTTTCAGGATTAATTCTTTATTTTATTTTTAGATGGTCATAGGAAATACGAACCTTAGGGGTCCCTGATTCGAATCCCAACCTGAGCAGGGGTGTTCTCTGTGATTTTCCCTTTATCAATTTCATCATATCATCACTCATCATTGTCTTCGCAATGAACCGAAAGTGTCAGAAAAGTGAAGTAAAATAACCACTCATGAAATGGGAACCTATGCAAAATTGCAGATCTATAGTGTCATATTTACAAAATTATAGGGATGCCAAGTGTACAATTGGAGTAATATGTTGACCATATTGGTAATTTTAACATGCAGCATTTCACTAACAAGGGTAGGGTGCTTACACACATGAAACAGATGATGTTATAAATACCTTGAAGAACTCTTTTACATGAGAGTTCCTCCTACGTGTGTGAGGAGAATTGTTTCTAAACTGCTGTAAACAATATGTTGACAGTCATTTTCTAAAATAAATAAAGTAAAAAAAAAAATAGACCTCCTACCCCCACACCCCCTATATGCCTTCATGGCGTGGTGCTGTGCACAGGGGAGCACTTTACTTTTTTTTTTTACGTTTTCTAAAAAGTATGTGCTGTGTATATACACCATTACTTACTAAGTGTACAAAATTTTAAGATAGAATTAAATCAAGGGTTACATTAGATTCTTGAAAGCGAAAATTCTCATGCACAGAAATTTTCATAATATAAAGAAAATGATAAGATAATACTGAATATGTGCCACTGTCTCAAGGAACACACAATATTTACGCTTTTATAAGCTGCACTTTTTTCTCCCCAAAATGTATGAAGAAATGGGATTTGCCTTTATTTTAAATAACTCTGTCATACTTAATTTTTAAAAAGTGTATTTTTTTATTAAAAATACATATCGTATAAAACTGATGTCTTTATTTTGTATTAACAACACAACACCACTTACTGTTCAGCATTTATTTAAACATAATGCACAACTTGCAACTTAAATTTTGAGATGTAACTAATTTATACTTGACCCATGTTTCTTTGATCAGTAACCAGTTAACTCGTGTAATGATGAAGAAAGTTAAAAATACCACCTTGAACCCTTTTGTTTCACTAGGTCACATTATCCTGCAAATTTGCAACATTGCCATTTGTTTCAGCAGCTGGAGCATGGTGCTGATCACATCACCTCCAAAATGGCTGAGATTAAAAATATGGGGACCCTACCCCCCACATGTACCTTCATGGGGAGCTCTACCTTTATTACCATTTGCTTCGGTGTGTGTGTTTCTGATTTAATTGAGTGAAATTCAAAGATATCATTTTTTTTTAAATCATGCTTTTTCAAAAAATGTTCACTTTATACACGTTTGCATTTATTCAATACATTTACCTGTTCTGCATCTGCTTCAGTGGTATTTAGTTTGTTAGACTTTTTTCAAAGGAGAATTCACAGCTTTGTTTTTTTTTAAAACTGAAACTGTTTTTTGTGCTTTCCCAAGTAACCACAATTGTTGGGCCAACATCAGTTTTGACATGCGAAATGTTCTTTTTACGTTGGTTGGCAAATTAACATTGGTCTTATGTTGGGCCAAGTCAAAATCAGTTTTAAAAACAAACTTTTTTATGCTAAGACAACTTTCAAGAGTATGCTGTAAATTCTAGAGTGTAAAATAAATTACATGTAACACAGTACATGCTGGAAATATAATATTTTTTAATGAAAGTAGAAGCTATTTTTAACGTGCAGTCACTCACCAGTTGGGAATTGATTATTGTTTGTCTGTTTAGCTGTAGCAGAACAAGAACATCATTACAGGCATTCTTGCGAAGGTGGTTAAACAATGTTATGTGCCGATTAAATTCCATGAAAGGTGGAAAATTATGTAAACTCTAGAAAGTTGTTTTTTTTGCTACCACATGAAGGTATGGTGCCTTGAAAACAATGATACCATGTGACTGTGTATTTTTTTTTTTTTTACAGATAATTTGTACTCTTGTTTACATTTGGCCTCACAATTATCAGAACACCAAACTATCTATACTTCAGTTTTCAGTACATTCGTTCAATGTACAACCATACGTTGGGCCAACATTGGAAGTACTGCCAAAATTATGATTGGCCAAGTGTATGTTCTTACATTTCAGTACGTTGGGCCAACCACTTTTGGTTACTTGAGTTGTGTCCATAATTTGCAGAAACTGATAATAACTTATTTTGCAAATTAGAGAAAACAAACTTTAGCTTTCATTTATTAATTTGTAATATTGTAACAGAATTAGATAAACTCATTGAAAATTTTAATTATTTTGTACAAATTTAACATTGCATTTTTTTAATGAATATGATGGAGATATTATTTAAGGAAGAAAAAAACTTCAAAAAATATGTCTTGGCTTCTAGCATATCTTTTTTTCCTAAGTGAACAGATATGGGTTGAACAATGTTGAGGCAACGCTACTAAAAATGGTTAAAATCAAATTGTTAGTTAATGGTAATTTTGACCATGGTTGGTTGATTGATTGATTTAAGTCCACTTTGTGCACAGTAAGGCTAATCGGGACTGGACCTACAATTTAAAGTGGAATCGGAACCACTATGTGCCTCCAGTGGGTATCGAATCTGGGGACCCCTTGATTAGAAAGTGACGACTATACCACTGGGCCAAATTGATATGGGTCGAACTTACTATACATTTTGCTTTATGTTTGTTTCAACTATATTCGATTTACTGTGGCATATATAGTCACACAGACATTTGGTGAGATAGTGCTAGCTGCAGTTGAAACAAAAAATGGTAGCGAGAGAGTAAAAATACAAAAAAGAAAGAAGGGGAAAATTTATATAGGCTTTCTGTCATTACATGTGATTATTTATGTACAGTTAGAAGTTTTCTTCTCACTAAGTGGGCTTATGCTGCTCGGTCGCTGTTCCACCAGGATCGCCTGTGTTGTAAAGTGGCTAGTGACCAGTAGAAGGTGTATTGTGTGTTGAAACTACCAAGAACTGATTCACTCACAATGTTGCAAAGACATTTCCACATGCATTTTGTTAGTAATGAATGAATTACCCTGTATTTTACATTATAGAAAGCTGTTTTTGAATCTGATTTTGATTCGTATTTCTGGGGTTGGGCAAGCATTGGAAACAACTGTTGTTGCAATGGAAGACCAACTTCAACCAGACAAAGCTCGACATTTCCCACATAATAGCCCTAGTGGGCCCAACGATTCTGGTTAAGCACACACACACACAAACACACACAAATGAACTTGCTTCTCTCTCTCTCTCTCTCTCTCTCTTTTTCTCTCTCTCTTTCTCTTCTTCTCTCTCTCTTTCTATTCTCTCTTTCTCTTCTTCTCTCATTCTCTTTCTCTTCTCTCTCTCTTTCTTTCTCTCTCTTTCTCTCAATCTTTCTCTTCTTCTCTCTCTCTCTCTCTCTCTCTCTCTCTCTCTCTCTCTCTCTCTCTCTCTCTCTCTCACATTTCCTTCTTCTCTCTCTCTCTCTCTCAAAGAAAAGAGAGAGACAAAGAAAGGAGAGAGAGAGAGAGAGAGGAGAGAGAGAGTCTCTGTCCATTTCTCTCTCTCTTGAGATCTGAAACTTGATAAATTTAATACCAAGTAGCTTCTGTATTGTCTGAGATTATAATACATTAACATATATATAACATAAGAGTTACAGTTATTTATTTTTAAAGTAACTAGCATATCTGGACTGTTCCACTTTATTTTAGATTAGACAACTTGTGGAATCTGTTGCACATATGAACTGCAAACAGGTTTTTTGTCTGATAAAATGTAAATTTAGAATTCATTAGATTTTTGTAACTCTCATATGTATAAATATGAAAATATGGGGCTAAGAAAATTGTAAGTTAACTCTTTTACTTGGAAAATTATATCATGTAAACACTTGCTTGTAGCAAATGTATATATTTGAAGATTAACCTTTTATTTCTACTGCTGTAGCAAGCAGTAATTTGTTATTGTTGACACCTGCAAAAGAAGTAACTGTAAAAGTATGTTTTAGGTAGCTCATTACTTCCAAACATTAATTTGTATATGTACATAAGACACTTCCAAGTATAATTAAATTTATGTGAAACGTGTTTGAGTTTCTTATGCTATATTTCAATCTTGTTCAGTAAATAGTCTTTCTTGATTTCAGGACCTGGCGATAATCCTTTCGGTGATGATCCTGCAGTGGAAACGCGAACTGCCCCATATGGATCAACTGTTGTCATGGACTGTCGAACTGATCTTGAAACGCCAGTTACTTATGGTTGGTCCAAGCAAGGAGGCTTACTACCACGGGACGTTAAGATTCAAGGGGTAAGAGTTGAATCCCACTGTTCAGTTTCTGAATTGTACATTTTTTCACATCTGAAATTTCTTCACCTTGGTCGCATGAAGTATGTAAAATTACATTGTAATGATTTCATTAAAAACATGAGCCATATCTGGATAATGAGATGATATGATCAGTACTCATATCACAATTGGCAGATTACAATAATTCATGATGAAAGTTGTGCGAATTACTCACAAATTTAATATATATATATTAATAACTTACATTTTGCGAGTATCAAGGTAACTCCTGCGATGTTTCGGGATGCAACTGCTCCCTTCCTGAGGCTGCTCACGTTTAGGTTATGTTTAAATCATAACCACGCCGAACTCTCCATAGGTACAGGATATAGGATTGGTAAAAGGTGTGTGGTTAAAAGACAATAAAAATCTAAAACCCATTACAGGCGTACGTCAGACTACCATGCTGTTTCCCCAATCAGAAACTGCTACTTGGAATGTTAAAACTTTAAAACTGTGAATAGCCACGGTCCGCGTGTGCTGCAATACTCCAATTCGATTTTTATTGTTTTTTAACCATACACCTTTTACCAATCCTATATCCTGTACCTATGGAGAGTTCGGCGTGGTTATGATTTAAACATAACCTAAACGTGAGCAGCCTGAGGAAGGGAGCAGTTGCATCCCGAAACGTCGCAGGAGTTACCTAGATACTCGCAAAACGTAATATATATATAATAGATTACAATAAGTATAACACATACAGGAAAAGGTGCATATCATAATACGTCCCATCACGTAATTGTAGATTTAGCTGCCAGGTGGCAGCATGATGAAGTTAACACAAACTGTCCAATGGTGAACACAAAGCATTCTCTTAAAATTCACTAAATATGAGTTGGTTGCCATGATACAATGGAGATTTCATGTGAAACAAGCACCTACAGGTAAGACAATTCATGCATGGTACAGAAAGTTCAAGGAGACTGTCTCTGTGCAATGCAAGGACTTGATTTCAGGATTGATGTTTGCTGCGTCATGAGAGGTGCACATATCGATCACCTGTAAGGTACATACCAAACTTGGAGAGATTCCTTATGTACTGATATGCACCATTTTGCTCTATGTATTATAGATCTTATACTACAAGAATTTGAAACCCCAGAGGGAATTATGAATCACCCTGTAAATATCTTTATATCAGTTTATTGGTAACATTTGGTGACGTTTTGTCAGACAAGCATAAATTCACCAGACACACATTGTTGCTGTTTATGGTAACATGTATTAATTGATTAATTTTACAGTTGTCATTTTAATTGTCAGAAGTCCGAATAAACTTTGCTTATAATTAGAGGCATGCACATTTCGTTTTTGACAAAAACACAAAATGTGAAATAACACAGTCTAATGTTAATTTTTCATGTTTCTGAAAGGTGTGAGTTGCATTTTCCTACCTTGTCTTGTCACGAAAAGATGGGAAATGAACTGCAAAATGCGAAATACTCTTAAACACGAAATTTACCGTTTATATACTGACACGACACTTTCTGAATTCTGAAGTATCCTGTGAGTTATGCAATACACGGGAAATTGATTAATTATGCTGTAAATATTCGAGAAGCAAAAATGGACTCCTTTATACAGGAATAAACTTAATATTCTGGTAATGATTTAATGTGCTATTAGAAGGGATATGTTTATTTTGTGTAATAGTGCAGTTTTTAAATCAAATTTTGGATTATATTTTCATTTTTTAAAACCAAAATGTCATTCTATATGGTGCTTTTTCACCGCTATAAGAGCGAAATTTCATTTTATTTACCGCTTTGGAACCCAAAATTGGCTGTCTTTGCACCAAAATTTTGCTTTTTGTATTTACCAAAAATATGTGCCTCTACTCATAACAAAGAAATTTGTAGGTATTTTGATGTTAAGACAACTTCCTCATGAAAGTTGAAAACTGAATTTGTGATTACTGACATAGGTAGAAAAAATGAATGATTGATTTAGGAAGTATATAAGATACTAAGAAACAGCTGTGATGAGATTAAATAAGTAAGTAAATAACTGATAGCAGACCTGAGACATAGCTCAAGATTTCTACAATAGAGCCAACTCCTGTCATTTAGATGTCTTTATAAACTGCCAATAATATTAAGTTAATAAGGCATCAATTCTTTTCACAGAGACATTTACTAAAATATGTTTACTGCAACATGTACTAATTCCCATCTCTTTCTCAATTTGTTCATTTGACTGTTCATTTGGGAAATACTAACTTAAACGTCTGTAGCAGACCACCATGATGGAGGATAAAGCTAGTTCTTGGGAAAATAAAAGTCAGTAAATAGGTTGCAAATAGATGTAGGATAGCTGAAAATAGTAGTGAGTAGTTTCTGTAGGTGGCAGCACAATCCAGCTTGATGATATTCAGTTAGCATTCAGTAGATAGCAGACGCACGCATGGGCAGCTCAGTTGAAAAATGGTGACCGTACTTGAGGTCTGTACGTGGAGATGGTACAGGTGGAGGAGATGAAAAAATATAAATAAGCTGACCAAGGCAGTAATTTATTTTATTAAAAAAACATAAACTAAACGTAACGTTTCAACCTTCTAGCAAGGTCTTCTTCAGACTCTGTATCAAGTACAAAAGTAACAAGATACAAAAACAGGGCATTATATATACACACACAAACATTACTCCCTCCAGACTATTAGAAAGTTGTTCTGGAACTTTCTAGCAGGTGGCTTTCCCTTTTCAACTGTACTTTCACCTAAAAGTCTAAACATATTTACTTCCATATAGAATGTGGTTGGGCTTTATATCTCATGCTCTTTTCCCTTCATTTTTCTTCCTTCTCCTCTCCTCTTTCTCTCTTGTCCTTTCCACTCTTTCTAACACCTTCTTCCATTCTTTGTTTAACTTCAGTCCCCCATTTCAGTTCATTGTGTCTTCTTCACCTTTCTTCTCTATTTCCTTGGTATCCTTCCATTTTCTCACTAACATTCTCTTCTCCCTTCCTATCTGCTTTGCCTCATCCCACTCTATGTCATGTCCTGTTTTTCTCCTGTGTTTAAATATCGTATTTCTCTCTCTCTTAAGTCGTACATCATCCCTATATTGTTTCAACCTGTCTTTCAGCCTCTTTTTCGTTTCTCCTATGTACACACACTGACATTCTTTACATTTTACTTCGTAGATAATCCCTTCCTCTTCTCTGTTTTCCTTTTTCTTGTTTGCATTCTTCGCTATTCCTAAGATGCTTCTCCCCTCCCTTCCTGTAAGTTTTGCTAATAAAATAAATTACTGCCTTGGTCAGCATATTTATATTTTTTCATAATCATGGAAACAAGACTTAATGGTGTTATAAGTGGAGGAGATGATTCGAGCTGACAGGCGAGTGACAATAGACAGCATAGCAACTGCAATAGGGTGTTCTCATGGTTTAGCCTACAGCATAATGTTTGTATTTCTGAAAAGTGTGCGCATGGTGGCGGCAAACGTTTCGCGGATGATCAAGATGTTGAACGTGAGGTGCGACTGTGGCTGGGACAGCAGCCCAGAGACTTACAACGCAGCAGGTTTTGTCAGGCTGATTAAGCGATGGGATAATTGTATAAATGTTAGTGTAGATTTTGTTGAAAAATGAAAACTGTTTTCAAGTCAGTATCTCACTTAGTAATTTTTTAATAAAAGTTTGTGACCTACTGACTTACCTATTCATATGTGTGTGTATCAGTTGCTAAATTTTAAAAATTATTACAGTTAATATCTTTACTTTCCTGATGTGCTTCGTATTTGAAGTTATACCCTTAGTAATGCACATTGAAAGAATTTGACAATTTACACTTTATAAAAATCACAATAGCTTTTTCTCCATTTGGAACCAGAAACTGTTTAGTTTATAATATCACAATCCATAAAATAATAAATGTATATGAATATTCTTCATATTACAAAGAGCATTTTGTCTTATTGTAATACACATAAATGTAATTTTGTTCCAGGCGACCCTCAGTATTCCAGATGTGAGAGCAGACGATGCTGGAATTTATGTGTGCACTGCCAAAAACGACAACCTCAGTGTTGACATTCCAACTATTCTTGTTGTGACAGGAGTTGTCCCATATTTTGCTCAAGCTCCTACCTCGTACATGACACTGCCAACACTGCCGGATGCTTACATTCAATTTGACATAGAAATTTCATTCAAACCTGAATCTCCAACTGGTAAGTAATGCTGATTACAAGGCATAGTTTAAAAAGACACTTTTACATTGAGTACTAGGGCTATTAGAAATAACCTTTGAATTATTGACAACTGTTACTAAGTATATTTTAACCCCTTAAGTGTAGATGACATGCAGTGTGGAAGGCATATATACGCTTTGTGTTTGTTTTGACTAGATTCGACTGTGTGTGGCATATACAGGGTGATTCTTATAGAACCGGCCAGAAAAAAATAGCTGCAATATGAAATCTACCGTACATATATTAACGTAATTTATTAATGATTTATCGTGGGTAGTGTGCCGTTTATTGTGATCAGAACATGTGTTGAAAGTGTCCGCCGTTTCAAGAAGGTACGGCTCCACCTGCATTTCCATATTCGCCGTGACTCGCCACAGTGTTTCTCCAGTGATGTTCCTGATTTCAGCCGAAATGTTGTCCTTTAAAGCTTGTAACGTATGCGATTTGATTGCACACACTCTGTCCTTCATTAAACCCTAAAAGAAGAAAATCCGGGCTGGTAGGGTCGGGGGCCTGGCGCCTGGCACCTGGACACTGCAAACGCGTTCGTACATGCACCACTGTGTGTCCTTTAACCTTGCAGCATAAGTGCTACCACCTGTCAGATCATCTGCACACCATTTGACAGCACAGCCCACGAATTATGTTGTAATTGCGAGTTGTTCTATGCATCACCCTGTATATACAGCCAGACATTGAGAACATAAGAATCAGGTGAGATTGAGTTAGCTGTAGTAAAAAGAAAAACTGTAGCAGAAGAGGAAGAAGTTGTAAAAGATTGAAGAGGAGGGGAAGAAAGATAATATGTAATAAATGTAAAAAAAATGTTATCTGCTGTTGTGCAGTGTACATCGTGCATAATAGAAAATCTGAATATGGCCTAAGAGACAATTTTGGTGTGAACAATGAGTTGCACTTGTTTGAAGTTTTAAGTCCTATTAATGCACATATAGGCTCATTAGGCTAATTGGGACTACACCTACAGTTTAAGGTGGTATCCAAACCACTGTGTCTAATGTGCCTCCACAGGGTTTCGATTGATTGATTTGGTGTTTGAAGTCCACTTTATGCACAAAGGCAAATCGGGACTGGACCTACAGTTTACAGTGGGATCCAAACCACTATGTGCCTCCACTGGGTATTGAACCCGGGACCCCTTGATTACAAGGTGATGACGTTACCAATGTGCCATTGGGGAGGCACTATACACGTTTCGAATCCGGAACCCCTTGATTACGACGTTACCACGATGCCTTCGGGAAGCGCGAGTTTTACGTTTCGACCTCTGAATGTACTGACGATGAATCTGAAATGATGAAGAGGAAGAAGGGAGTGTAGAAACGGAATTTTGCTATAAAAAAAAAAAAAAAAAAAAAAAAAAAAACATTTTTCAGTAGTGACTTGTTCAGAAAATTTCACACTTAAGGGGTTAACAAGGCCATATCGTGTCAAAACTTATGTAACAATTCTTCTATGTATTTTTTATGTACAATTTTTTATGTAACTTCTATCTGTGAGCATACACTAGAATTGAAATATGACATTTTCAAATGTTAAGATCTTAGCAGCTGTTAGTGGTGTAAATGAAATGCGAATTTAAGGGATTTATATCTATCCAGTATATTTTATACATATTGTTACATGTGTCCATTTATTATACATCTTTACCTGTTTTCCACTCGCAGACTGTAAACTAGATCTAGATGTATTGCAGATAAAATACATGAATTGGTATGATATATCAGTACCAATGTTTTTTTTAACAGTTTTCGACTTTTAGGACATCATTTGGCAACACACTTAGTGTGAGGCAATTACATAATAGTGTGTGACATGACATCTCTTGTGATAAAACAAGTTGTAACACCATTCTTGTTTCCTAAAGTATATTTATTTATTGTTCCTCATTCTTTACTTTTTTTCCCATTGGTTAGTGGTTATTGAAAGTTGCATTGGGTGCATGCAGGATGAAGGGGATCAAGTAACACCTTGTCACTACATTGTTTAGTAATCTTTTTTCCCAATGGTTTTTGAATGAACATCCACAAAAGAGGATTTACAGTCAGTTTCAACAACTCTACAATACTGTAGCAGGGTAGTATTTTAAAATTGGGGAAGAAATTGTGAAATGAATGAATGAGTTAAAAATGTTTGGGGTGCGTCAGCATGTGGCCATTTTGCACCCTTCAAAGTATACGAGAATAACATCCTCTTATCTAAAAACCCTTTTACCTTAAAAAGAAAAGGGGATGTTAAAGGTATCTTGAGAAAGGTTGCAGTGGAAACCCGGATATCTTTCCAGGGTGTTCCCAACTTGCGCTTGAAGTTGCAAACTTCAGGATGGATAATTTCTCGTGGCCTGTTATAATTAATGCCAGGGCTCGGTACCTTGTTGTGGCCCGGCAGTTCTGAAACACTGTTCTAGAACAGTGTATAAAACTATAGAACATTCTATAAGGTGCTGATTGGGTACACTGTTCATTACATTTTTGAATTCTATAAGGTGCTCATTGGGTACACTGTTTCAGTTACATTTTTGAATTCTGTAAGATGCTCATTGGGTACACTGTTCCAGTTACATTTAGAGAGACAGTGGAAGAGCCAAACAAGAAGAAAGTAACTGGAAATCTTAGTACCTCCAGGAATAGAACTTGTCAGAATGAAGTAATAACAGGGTGGCTACTTGCCGGGAATTCCTTGAATTCTGGAGATTATGCGTGAATTATTGGCTCCAGGAATCATGCGTGAATTATTGGCTCCAGGAGTTGTGCATGAATTCTGCTTGAATTTTCTCTGTAGACCTGAAAAATTACAACTTTTATTGATCCAAGGCGCTCCCTGCTTTGTAATGAAGGGGTCTCTGGTTCGATACCTGGTGGCAGAACATAGTGGTTCAGATCCCACTTTAAACTGTAGGTACATTCCTGATTAGCCTTTATGCATAAAGTGGACTTAAACTAACAATCAATTATTAATCCAAAACCCATTAAATTTATATGTATTTATAAATACTCAGAGACAAGTTTTTCACAATTTAGCTTTTGTTTTATTTTCCACGCAGTTTTCTTCTCCTTTCTTCATAAAAATGAAAGTATCTCATTCGGTTTGGTTTCTTAGTGTCTTTTGCAGAACAATATATACAGAAGATTGTTGCAAGATAAGACATCTTGTAGTTGATTAGGTAAATTTGAACTTGAAAACTCTTATACAATTAACATTTTTTTTTTTTGTAGATTACTACATCCCGTAACATTTATGACTCGTGTTTGTAAATGTATTTCTAATGTGAGTATGCGATATGGCAAATGTAAACTGTGCCCCTTACATTATTTATGTGTGTATATATACACTGTTTAATTGAATTGAATTAGACTTTTTGGATAAATTGGAATTTCACAGTCCCTTTATATTGTAAATTGTATATGTGAAATAGAGAAAACATAAGCTTGTAAACCCTTGTTTTCATAGTTCACCATGAAAACTGGGAATTGTACTTGAATTTTTTCATGGTCCTAGAGTCGCCACCTTGGATAAGGACATCCTCAATGATTGATTTCACTTTGTTTTGGCATATTGTCCAATCCACCCATGCTTCATCTCTAGAGGCTTAAATAGCTTACACCATGTGCTGAATAGAGCATAATCTACCTATTTATGACTTGAAATAATAGCTAGAAAACACGCATCAAGCCCAATGTTTCATGGGTGTGTTACCAACATTGTCAAGGGAGAGATGAAGGATTTTTTAAAAAATGTTTTTTGTATCTTGTTGTTTTCTGTTTTAACCCTGGTCATACAGAGGTAAGAACGTGTTGAAAATTAATATGTACAAAATTAAAAGTGTTCATGATTAACACACAATATTTTCCATCCACATAGGCTTGATTTTGTACAATAGTCAACAGCAAAGAGGTGGAGGAGACTTTGTGGCATTTGGTCTTGTCAATGGTTACCCAGAATTCCACTTTGATGTTGGTTCTGGTCCAGCAGTCGTGAGATCAAACCAATCCGTTGACGTAGGAAAATGGCACACAGTCAAGTTAAGCAGGAAGGGAAAAGAAGGTGAGTATTTATTACGGCTGAGCTAATACCGATATCAGTACCAATGATGATGATACCCTTATTGGTTTGCACCGATACTTGAAAATTGCAATAATCTAAATTTGTTCCAAATATTGATTTTATTGGTGTGTAAATATTCTTCTCCAATTATATGCATCAATTTACCAAGAAATTTGCTTTAGAATATTCAGGAATTACATCAGAATATTAAAATAGATGTTATGTAATCACAAAATACAATTTTTCATGCAAAATGGGTGCGAAATAAAAATAAAGTTTGAATTTGGGTAAATGTTTGATCTAGCACAAACAAATTTCTTCATTTTTACAGGAGAAAGTACTAACCAAATTGAGTTTCTATAGATTGTTTAAAGGTCGCGGATGTATTTTTTTCCGTCGTGCAATCTTTTTGACAGCAAATTCATGTATGTAGTATCTTTCAGACAGACAATTTCCATTGATGTAATTAGCTTCCTTTACGTGATCTGAATGTTGCATCTGTCAGTGTTTCCAGCCATGTCGTTGTTTTGCAAGAAGATGAAAAAAAACTAAATACGGCCCCAAATTGTAACTGTTTGCCTAAAGTAAAAAGTAAAGTTCTCCCCTGTGCTTAGCACCATGCCATGAAGGCGTATAGGGGGTGTGGGGGTAATGCCCCACACTTTCTTGATCCGGCCGTGAGTGGGGGTGATGTGATCAGCATCACGCCCCTGACCGCCTTTACCTCCCAGGGTTTCCCCCAGGTACCCATGTTATTCGACACTGGGTGGGTGCCGGGGCCGCTTCCAACGTTAGAAAAGTTCCCGGATTTGAACGTGGGGATCGAACCCGGGACCTTTAGCATGGTAGTTAGACACGTTACCGACTAAGCCACCGTGGCCACTGTTTGCCTAACCTAACCTAACCTAACCTTCCGCGAATGTTTTTTGGGGCTATCTGTGAATGTTTGTGAGGCATTTTTCCATTAAGAAGGTTGGAAACACAGAATACCCACTCATGATCCACGATGCATCAAGTTGTGCCCACCATATTGTGTCTTACAGAAGCAAAAAAAGGAAGAACAATAAATACTCGTAATGTGAAAAATTGAAGTTATTTTCTTGACAAAAGCAAAATAACACCTTAAAGAATCTTTCACAATGCATAATCGGTAAGTATGAATGTAAAAAATGACTAAATAAATGAGTCAAAGGTGTTTGTGCGAGATCGAACATTTAATGAACCGAAAGTGAACACGACATTTATGCTGACCCCCATAAAAGACCGATAAACCAGAAAGGAATCCCCTGCTATCACTAGAAGAATTCCAACCTATAACAATATATCGTCATCAGTGTCGGCTCGTCCCTAGTATTGATTCTCTTAATTCATGTTTCCATGTTGAATTGTGTGCACATTAGAGGCACATATTTTTGGTAAATAAAAAAAGCAAAATTTTGGTACAAAAACAGAGTCGATTTCGGGTTCAAAAGCAGTAAATAATATAACATTTTGGTGTTTTAGCGGTGAATAATCACATCAAAAGTGCTATATAAAATGATATTTTGGGTTTAAAATTGTGAATATAATCCTAAATTTGATTTAAAAACTGCCCTTATTACACAAAGTAAACATATCCCTTCTAATAGCACATTTATGTAGTTACCAGAGTATTAAGTTTATTCCTGTGTAGAGGTGTCAGTTTTTTGCTTCTCAAATATTTACAGCAGAATTAATCAATTTTCTGTGAATTGCATAACTCACAGGATACTTCAGACTGTGTCGCATCGGTATATAAACGGTAAATTTCGTGTTTAAGATCATATTTCACATTTTGCAGTTCATTTTGCATTATTTCGTAACAAAACAGGGTAGGGAAATGCACCTCGCACCTTTCAGAAACATGAAAAATGAACATCATAGCATGTTTTTTCATATTTCGTGTTTTTGTGAAAAACTAAATTTGCATGCCTCTAGTGCTCATGTATGAATAAGAAAATTACAGGGATTGCGCTATGAGTATGGAGATGATTTAATTATGGTATTCTTAAATATCA
Source organism: Lepisma saccharinum (assembly GCF_977018435.1). Taxonomy (NCBI): domain Eukaryota; kingdom Metazoa; phylum Arthropoda; class Insecta; order Zygentoma; family Lepismatidae; genus Lepisma; species Lepisma saccharinum. The sequence goes on along the minus strand of NC_139257.1, from coordinate 39,401,876 downwards.
ACAATTTATGTGATAGCATGAACAGAAAGATTTCAAAGGTATTATACTGTGATTGCTTCTACCTCTTCTTCCCTCCATGTTAGCATGACTTTACTGTTCCTCTTCCAATCAGTAAGGAGGAAAGTAACACGAGGTAGACAGTGCAGAGTAAATTGAAGCTGTAGAAGCAGTGTCTAACATGTTACTGCCACTATATAGTTGAATCTTCAGTTTTCAGGTGCATGTTTTTCAAATTTGCAGTTAAGTACAAGAAAATTGCAAAAAGGAAGTTCTTTATCATACAGATTTGAAGTTTAGGGGCCATGTTCTTGTGGAAAGTGAAATATTCATCCTCCATAGGCACACAACAAGCTGTTAGAAGGGGAAAAAATGGAAGTTTTGCCCGAACATATTTATTTGGCGAGTCAGTATGGTCCAACCTAATCTAATTTACATTTGTGTGAAGGTGGGATGTCAACATTTTTGTTCCTGGTGCAGGCAGTCCTTCCTATTTTTCCACCTTGCCATTGTTTGCAAAAGTACATCACTTTTATTGCACCACGTTCTCCAAATATTTTTCTGCTGTACAGTGGTAAGGAAAATTGTGAAATACAGCTAACTTGCACCTCAACAGAAGAGGCACTACATGACTTAACCACATGATGGCACCACTTACCAAATGGAAATTAAGCCCAATCGTTTTGTACCAGGTGTCCATTTTGACCTGTTCTTCCCTACTGGTACGATTTTCTTGACAATGGAAACTAATTTTAGAATTTCTGTAAACATTAACAATGAAAATCAATACATATAGGTGATTTTTTTCTCTCTCTTAGGAACCATGTACGTAAATGATGGAGGACCCTACACTGGAACTAGTTCTGGAAGATTTGTTGGACTGGATTTGGTAGGACCTTTGTATGTTGGAGGATTACCCAATGGTAATTCAGTGACCGCAATTCCTGGGCTTTCAACATTCAAAGGAGGATTTGTAGGTGAGTAATTTAAATCACTTTTGTGCTTTGATGTGAAGTTGTTTCTTAAAAAAAATCAAAATCTGTGGTGCTTGTAAAAACTATGAAATCTGCACATTTTATTTTTTACTGCTTCAAAAATCTCCTAGGTAGAGACATACAATTATTGTGGAAATATAATGCTGGAAATAAGTGTTTTTAATGTTTTTAGTAAATTGAATCATTCTGGTAAATCATAGTAAAAAAAAATTATGTTAATTTAATGTTTTTAGTAAATTGAATCATTTTGGTAAATCATAGTAAAAAAAAATTATGTTAAGACATAAAGGCATATTGGAGTTCACCTTGATACTGAACTTTAGTGTTTTTTCAGTAGTGAATATTTTTATAAGTCTCTCACACTTGAGATGAAAAGTCCTATATTATTCTTGCGATAATTTGGGGTAATATATTTGGTACGGTCAATAAATAACCGGAATGAATGTTGTACGGACTTGCCTTTTAATGCTGGTTCGCATACTCCCCTGCGTTGTTGAGGCAGGAATCCCACCGCTTCACCAGATTTTGGATGCCTCTATCCCAGAAGTCCTGTGACTGCTGTGAGCACCAATGAAAGACCGCCTCCTGCAGTTGTGCATCCGAGGCAAAGTGGAGTCCACGTAGGGTGCCTTTCAGGGACTTCACATGTAAGTCACACAGGGACAGGTCAGGGCTGTACGGAGGATAACCTAAACATTCCCAACCCATTTGTCCGATCATGTCCATAGTGTGTTCAGCAACGTGGGGACGTGCATTGTCTTGCAGTAGGATGGCACCTTGTAACAAGAAGCCACACCTCTTGTGCCTGATTTCAGGTCTCACCTAGTTTCGCAAGATGTCAAGAGTACAGAGCAACATTCATTTACTCACCCTGCCAAAGGAAGCGACTGAGAAGTGAACCACGATGATCAAAGAATGGCACGAACATCACCTTGCGAATAAAGTCGACTTGTCTGCTTTTCTTGGGTCGCAGGGACGAGGGGTGTTTCCACTCCTTGCTGTCATGTTTACTCTTTGGCGTATACCGGCTGAGCAAGATCTCCTCCATGGCCACAATGTATTCCAGGACACCATCAAAAACTATATCACGGATCGCTGAGCCTCCTTTGTGGCACCTGACACTGTGAACGCCATTACTCACCTCACTGATTTATTTTACTTTTTCACGGCATTAAACCAGTTATTTATTGACTGTACCAAATATAAACATAAACTCAAATGAAGCTAATATTTCCTTAAAATAGTCATAATGTTCAAAGATTCAAATAGCATTTAACATAATTCTAGTTAGGAGTTCAACATTGTTTTCCTTATGCCACACTTCCACTTCTAATAAAGACAATGAAGATATATATTTTCAAAAAATATCCTGCATTGAAAAATAATTTAACTTTATTTTTCAACTTCCTGATAATGTCGTTTTTTTACATAGGCTGTTGTGTATGTTATTATGTATGTGAAAATAGATAAATATTAAAATTCGCTACTTCTTGACATATTTTGTCCTAATCTTACTGCAGAATGTCTATCATGTATATACACATGACCATGAATGGGAATTAAATGAAATTAGAAATGATAGAACTGTCCAGGTTGGCATGGATGTAACATGGTCAGTTTTTCACATGCAAATATCCTTTTTGACAAAAATGCAACTTTTCCTGCTTGCCAGGAGGAAATGTGGCTTTTATCCACTTCTAAGAGGAAAACTCTGCATTTATTTGCCTGCCAGAAGAAAAAAGTCTACATAGCCTTTTCCCTGTTTGTCAGGGAGAAATGTAGCCTTTCCCCAGTTGGTCACGGAGAAATGTAGTCATTCCCGTGCTTGTCAGGGAGATATGTAGCCTTTTCCCTGGTTGTCAGGGAGATATGTAGCCTTTTTTCAGTTTGTCAGGGAGAAATGTAGCCTTTCCCAATTTGTCAGGGAGAAATGTAGCCTTTTCCTGGTTTGTCAGGGAGAAATGTAGCCTTTCCCCATTTGTCAGGGAGAAATGTAGCCTTTCCCCCATTTGTCAGGGAGAAATGTAGCCTTTCCCCCCATTTGTCAGGGAGAAATGTAGCCTTTCCCCATTTGTCAGGGAGAAATGTAGCCATTCCCCCATTTGTCAGGGAGAAATGTAGCCTTTCCCCCATTTGTCAGGGAGAAATGTGGCCTTTCTCCTGTTTGTCAGGGAGAAATGTAACCTTTCCCCTGTTTGTCAGGGAGAAATGTAGCCTTTCCCCGATTTGTCAGGGAGAAATGTAGCCTTTTCCCTGTTTGTCAGGGAGAAATGTAGCCTTTTCCCAGTTTGTCAGGGAGAAATGTAGCCTTTCCCTGTTTGTCTGGGAGAAATGTAGCCTTTCCCTGGTTTGTCAGTGAGAAGTGTAGCCTTTCCCTGGTTTGTCAGGGAGAAATGTAGCCTTTCCCCTGTTTGTCAGGGAGAAATGTAGTCTTTCCCCCATTTGTCAGGGAGAAATGTAGCCTTCTCCCTGTTTGTCAGGGAGAAATGTAGCCTTTCCCCCCATTTGTCAGGGAGATATGTAGCCTTTCCCCCATTTGTCAGGGAGATATGTAGCCTTTTCCCTGTTTGTCAGGGAGAAATGTAACCTTTTCCCCCCGTTTGTCAGGGAGAAATGTAGCTTTTTCCCTGTTTGTCAGCACTTTGTGAGTGGAGAAAAGCAACTTTTCCCTTGTTAATCGAGGGGAGAGGCAACTTTTGCCTTGTTTATTAGGTGCAGCTTTTTCTGCATTTTTTGTGTGTGTTTTGGAGGGAAGGACTTAGGCTTTTTTTCTGCTTGTCATTGAGAAAAAACAGCCTGAGCAATTCTACACCTTCCGCCAAAACTAAGAGCTTAAGTATGGTTTGTCTGAAAATGAGTGCATACCTGAGTGAGTTTTCATTATTATTAATTTTCAAATATCATATTTTCAGGGTGCATTAGTCGTCTGATTGTTGGTTCCATGGTTCACGAACTGGTAAGGGATGCTCAAATCAGTCAGGGTGTGACAACATGTGAGCCATGTGCAGAAAACCAATGCCAGAATCATGGAGTCTGCCAAGAAGCCCACACCAAGGATGGCTACAAGTGCATCTGCCCTGCAGGATTCTCTGGACATAACTGCGAGAGAGTGGGTGAAGCATGCTATCCAGGTTTGTGGTGTTCTTTATTTTCTTTATGATTATTTGATTGAAATATCAATCAGGTCAGTGCCAGAAGAATATTTATTTATCTGTCAGGTATTGCAACTTCAAATTTAACGATAACCAGGAAATGTGAACTGGAAATGTGATTCATGATTTGTAGATATTTCTCCTAATATGAGTTTAGAGTTGAATTTATAATCGCCACACTTTTATGACTGCAGTCTCTAATTTCCTAAATTATTATGAATGTTCACCACTTCATTGTATGCTCCATAGTGAACAGTATATTTGCTATGTTAGTAGATAAGGTCTGGACACTTTCTGAAAGATTCGCATAACCAGTGAAGAGATAAATTGAAAAGTGCAAGAAAAAGGTTTTGTAGAACATGCAGTCCTTTAACTTCCTCTTCAGTCCAACATTTTGGATCTGCTTCCCAAACCTTGCTCAGTTGTCCCAGGAATTAAGACGTTAAAATATATTTAAAAATGAAGGGATGGTCTTGCGAACATGTATTATAAAAGTTTGGCTGCCATGTTATGATGTCCTGGCAGTGCTTAAAACTTCCGAAACATTGGACTGAAGATGAAATTCAATCACTTGCAAGTACAAACTTATAGTTTGAACAGTTGTTGATTGTTGCCGTTTTAAGTCAACTTTATGCACAGATAGGCTAATCAGGACTAGACCTACAGTTTTAAAGTGGGTTCTGAACCCCTATATGCCTCCATCTTGTATATTGAACTGAGGACCCCTTGATTACAAGGCACTAACTTTACCTCCACGTCTCTGGAAGACTAGTTTGAACAGTGGAAAAGTACACTGTCTTTATGGTTATATGAGGAGGTTAATTGATCTGAGTTTTTTTCTTGTGAGGGAATAACAAATCTGAGGGTTTTTTTTTCATGTGAAATATCACCTTAATTTGTAAGGTGGTATTATGCTCAGTAAAAGGTGTGGTGATCCAATCAATAGGGATTCTGGTTGCCACGGGTGCCACAGTTCCATTCCTGGGGCGTGGGTTCATATGGAAATTTTCCACTCTGCATATGTGGTTCTAGAGCTCACCCAGCCTCTAATAGGTACAGCTGGAGCATGGTGCTGATCACTATGACTGTTATTGTGAATATGTTGGGCCTCACCTCCATATCCCTATGTGCTTGCACAGGGGATGGCTTACATCTTAATTAAACCTAGTCTTATCTGGTTTATTACAAATTGTTGTATGTAAAGAATGTTGGCCCACTCATAAAGATTGCTTCTTATGTGTTACATGTGCATATGTGTAATTTCAGGAGCATGTGGAACTGGACGTTGCGTTAACAAACTTGGAAGCATTGCATGTTACTGTCCATTCGGAAAGACTGGTTCGAGGTGTGAGAAGGATCTGATCATTTACGAACCGGCATTCTCAGATGATGCCTATGTCGCTTATGCTACACCTAAGGCTCTCAGAAGGTAAGCTTTTTGAAATTTTCCTTAACAATATTATCAGCTAAGAATACTTAACCTCATCCCATTTGTCAGTTGTAGAGATTGGTCACAAATTGGCCGTACCTTTATTTTCGACATGACGATGGTTATGGTTGAATGCCTGATATGGACACATCTGAAGAGTCCGGAACATCAGTATGGAGACAGTGATTTTAGTAGCACATCCGAATTCTGCTTCATGCTCTGGCATACTTCAAGTGTATCATTACCTAAGTAAGACCATTCCTAGGCAAAAGGTTCTGAAGATTACCCAGTTCCCTTAACCTAACTTCCAAGAAGTTCAAACCTCGTCTCTTGGGGTTCAGAGTCTGAAATAACCAGTATTACACAATGCAAGAGTTATAGGCAACTGCGTACAAACACCAGTTTGTTTAGATTAAGGGATCGTTGATAGGCTATGTGAAAGCCTTTGACCACTCGCTTGCTAAGCGAGAGGAATGTTGCAAGAGAAAGGGGGATAGCCCTGAAGAGCTACGTCTACACTCAAACTGCAAAGGGACTAGCCTGTGAAATAAGAACAACACTCACAATTAAATTTAAACACTTCAATTGACTGGTCTGGCAGGGGTGTGAGAGAATGAAAGACAAGGATACAGGAACGTTAGTTAGCTGTAGATCTCGATGTGAAGGTCGACTCACCGATCCGTTGATGAAACTCTCCTGAAATAAAACTCCTTTCCGATAATGTACTACTCCTCACTGTAACTCCTTTTGTAATGTTCGGTAATCCAACTTTAAGTCAGGCAACAAACTTTCTTAGTTCAACTGTTTGTATAATTCCGAGGCTACGACTGTGCATGCGATAGATTTCCGGTACCAACTGGGGAAGAAATATTCTCTCGAGCTATTTAAATTACATTTGAACTTTCGGCGTCTCTCGATAACGGCACTTTCAACATAAAGCTGTGTTTGCATTATCTTTCCTGCGATTCCGGAAAAATTCGTATCAGTGGATTTTTACATATGCTGAAGATTGCTGGTGTTATTTGCTTGAAAGAAGCTCTTTCCAGCTTCTTTCATACTCGGGCCCTTTTTATGAGGTGATTAGACTCTCGGGCTATGGTGCCCGGGGTCCTGGGTTCGAGTCATGCCTTCGTCACTTACTTGTCTCCGAATAAATCTCTTCAAAACATCTGCCAGAACATGGTGCAGAATTCAGCTGTGCTATGAAAATGACTGGTCTCCATACCGATGTTCTGGATTCTTAAACCATCCATATCAAGCGTTTAACCAAAACAATCGTAGTGTGGGAAATAAAGGGGAATATGCCCACTTTGTGACCACTCTACACTCTTTCTCATAGGCGTGCCTACAGGGAGGCAAGGGGGTGGGGGTGGGCAACTTAGAATTTTTTCCACCTTTTTGGGGAAAAATCCAATACGTATGTAGCTTGATATACCAACTAGGTATGGTACCTTCAAAAGAATTTTAAAATAACCAATACAGAAACTTCTATCTTTAAAGTCCCTATCGGAATTGGATGTCAGCAGGAATTTTTTGAGAGGGGGGGAAATCAAGGTATTTTTTTTTCTGAGCTGGAGGCAAACAAGCCACATTTTAACCCTTAATAGTATTGTCTCCTCAAAAACATTGCTTTAGTTTTGAAGTTATCATGTTCCTGCAACATCCTTACAGTAATTACAATCAGTGGCGGTGATGGGTTCCGAAGTGGTGGGGGGGCAAGGTGCAAAAACAAGGGGAGGACAGTTTACTTCACTTTGTAGATAAGCTTTATCACAATCACTGTTGAAATATGCAATGACTCTGATATTGAAGTTCGTCCAGTGAAAAGAAATTTGTATCTCACCGACTAGGTAATACGTAACAAAATTAAGTCCAATTCAAATCAAAAAGAGGAAGAAGTTAACTTTGTTCCATCCTTACCCATTCGTCAGCAGCATCAATTTACGTTTCGATCAGGAAACTGGTAAATGTGGCAAATGCATTTAGCAGGCTAACAAAATGAAGAAGATATCTGGCTTATTTCTGCTCAGTTAATTGTGTCCGAGACTGAGCTACCTGCGAATGTCTGACTTCTAGACAGCCCCGTTTGAGCTGCCATCAAGGCTTTTGAATGGAATTGAATTATTGTTTTGAGTTCACTTCATGCACAGAAAGGCTAATTGGGACTAGACCTACTGTGCAATCCGAACCACAATGTGCTTCCACCGGGTATCGAACCCGGGACACCTTGATTACAAGGTGACGACACTAACACTGTGTCATCAGGGAGGCCTCCATCAAGGGTTTTGCCCCTCCTCCCTTAATCAGAGGGTCTGTGCAAGCCTCTGCTCTTTCTGAAGTGTAATTTCATACTACATTCAGTGGTTGACTCTTGGTCTCACTATAGAGGTTCTAGGTTCAAGTCTCAAGCAAATAAGTATTTCTTCATGGGTGTCCCTTTATAAAATGTGTAAATGTTAATTGAGTGCTAAAATGGCCATAAATACAGATTTTATTTGAAAAAATTAACCCCTTTCTTGTGAAATTTTCTGACGAAATTGTTTCCCATTCTGTGTATTTTTTGTTCTGAGTTTGCGTAGTAATATTTTTAAGTAGCTACTGCTTCAGCACAATTCATCCGAGTATCATGGTTCATATGTCTTTCTCTTCAGAATAGAACAGACTTTCAAATGGTACCATGCACATGTGTACATCAAGTATGAGGGAAGGGAAATCGGGGATAATTCGGGAAATTTCCCTCGAGAAAATCCCTTTTGGTAACTTTGGGGCCCTCTGGACCAGCCCTGGATATAGGTACTCCATTATAATCTACCTTGAAAAATATTATGGTCTATACGTAATGCGTCCGTCAAGTTTCATTGCAATATCTTCAATAGGTATGAGGGAAAAATATTTTGCAATCCTGTTTGACAATACTATTAGAAACTCACAAACTCTAAAACCAAAAATAAATCACCAACAGTTCAAATAACACAACACCAAAAAAAATGTACATAAAGCAACTGACTAAACGCAGCACACAAACGAACTCACGTTTGCACTTGGTCAGCATAACACAAGAACCGTTTACTTTCCTCTGAACTACTACTACTACTACTACTACTACTACTACTTCTTCTTCTTCTTCTTCTTCATCTTCTTTTTCTTCTTTGTGGGCACTGAAAATCATGACTAAATAAAAGGTTGTTGTTTCTTCAATAGCAAAACATATTTTTCACCAACAAAAAACGTATTATTCCGTTCAACACAGGTTACTTCAGTCAGAGATGTTCGCAGGTGTAATACGCAAAACACAGGGAAGGGGTTAAGGGGGGTTGATAAATATTTGGAGCTAAGGAGATATGTGGCAGTTTACCAGCCACTTCCTGTGTTCAGCAAAACAGTGTTCTATCTGGCAATTCCAGATCTCACACTGTCTCTGTAGCAGAGTGGTGAGCACAACATTCTATGATGCCAGGGGTCTCGGGTTCGAATCCCAGCCTGGATGCTATTTGTGAGTGCCCCTTCATTAATGTCATCATATCACTACTCGTCCTCATCTTCACGATTAGCCAAAAGTGGCAGAAAACCGAAGTAAAATACACCAAATCAATTAATCAATTACAGATTACACAACATGGTCTGAGCAGGGGTAAGTATTATCATTAGTGCTCGGTCTGGCTTTCTTCCACAAACTGAAGTCAAACATAAAGTCTGAAGACACCTCCCTGGCCCCTCCCTCTGCACGGCACCTCCTTATCTGACTTGAGATCTATGCAGGCACGTGCTGTCTGATCGTATACACCGTGATGAAAGCTTCAAAACAAGATAAAGTTGCCAGACAAGTTTGGTTAAAGGACCTGTACCATACCTGCTTCAGTCATCCAAAAATGTTTTTCTCTTGTTTCAGGGATGGTTCAAATATATATATATATATATATATATATATATATATATATATATATATATATATATATATATATATATTACTACAGAAAGGATGTTCAATAGGTGATGAACTGATGATGATTCGAATTGAGAATGGGCAGTAAAAATGTAGTCAGAACAAGGTGAAGTTGCAAAAAAAGCCATTAAGACCTAAAAAAAAAGCTAAAAAATGCCGAAAAAGGCAAGAAAAAGGACAAATAAAACCATTTTTTTCTGGCCTACAATGACCCAAAATGAACATATATTATGTTGGACCTAATCTTCGAACACTAGGAAAAAAAGGATTTTTCCTCAACTTCTGAGCCTAATCATAATATAACTTATGTAGTGTTTGGCTTTTACGTGTTTATAAAGAAATGAAAAATGAAGTTAAAAAATGTGTATTTAGTCATATGTCATTTTGGCCAATTTAACAGAAATTCTATCTTTTCCCCTACTTTAGGCTGAAATTATCAATGAAGTTCAAACCAAACAAAGTGACTGATGGTATTCTGATGTATTGTGGCCAACATGAGGATGGACAGGGTGATTTTGCTTCTTTAGCTATCAAAGACAAGCATCTGGAATTCAGATTTGATACTGGTTCAGGTAAGACATTTTCACAACCTTCATGGCAAACAAATTTGTACTTTGGACTACAGTTATAATTTTGATCCAACAATTTGGATTTTTAGGGATTAACTACTTTCTTCGTGGTTGAGTTTTGAGTCCACTTTAGGCACATATAAGCTCTTTGGGACTGTACCTACAGCTAAAGTTCCAAACCACTATGTGCTTTGTTGTTGACTAATGGGTCATGAGTAGATTTGCATGTAATTACATATTCTATTCCTTTCTAGATACATACCTTGAACATGAAAATGTCAATGAATTATGTAACTGACATCATTTTGTATAAGTTTTATGTTACATATTTGCCAGGATATTACATATTTGCTAATTTACTTTACATAAAACAACATATTTCAGTATTTTTTTTTCCTCCTATCTTGATCCTTTTTTCTATATTTCGATATCTGTAACATGACGAAAATTTGTATCTCATGTGATGTCATATTTTTTAATCAATGAGATGCTTAGTGCTTACGGTCACCTAAAATTGACAACCAAGTCAAAAGACAGGCTGAAGACAAAAAAAGAACAAAAATACTGGAACTGTTATTTATCGAAAGATGCTGCAGTTTCTCTCCCCTCCCCTTTCTGGTTACATATTATCGTTTTGCTTTTAGGTTTAGGCAAGGCATCCAGAAACTTGGCATCGGAGGACAAGAAAGCTACTTAACTTTCCTGTACGTAGAGAGTTACACAATCAGGACCGGATTAAGACAATATTGGGTCTAATGCTACATATCGTCGATTTTTTCTATACAACTAACTTTCAAGTTGAAAAATTTACTACCTGTGTCTAGGCGTCCGAAATTGGGGCTCCAAATTTCATTCTAAGATTTATTTTCAGGTTAATATAGCAAAAGAAAACTGTTCAGCTTTTGGAAAATTCTCGTCTGTTTTCATCTGTGCTTATTTCAGGAATGGGCCTAATGCAGCATCAATATCACCCACCTTAATCTGTCCCTGTACACAATATGTTCTCTTGTACAAAAAAGTACAAGAGTAGCTATGTATTTTCATTCGATTCTTCTTTCTGTAGATGCTTTTTTTTACAATTTGTTTCGAAAGTTACGAAGAGCTCTTGTACATTTTTACATATTCTACAATAATTTGTGATGTGAAAAGTAACTAATAGTTGACAAAATTGGTTTCTTAAATATGTACACGTTGCTGTGCTTTTTTGAGTTTATAAATTTGATACACATTTTAATTCGAACAACTTATGTCTTTAAAATTATGTTGAATATGTTCAAATGAAATAAATATCTAGTAGAATTCTTGAAATTGCTTGGACACTCGATTATTATTAATATTACTATTCTATGATGATACATATTTCACTACATATCCTTTAGATAATACATATTTAGGTACATATTGTATCAATAATTATTACATATTTATGTACATATTTTGTACTTTGATATTACATGAAAATCCGGGCTCTAGTCATGAGGATAAATGATGCATGTAAATTTGTGAAGTCCTGTACCTTGTGTCAATTGAAGAACATTTTGTATGTAGTAAATGGAAAATGGCCCAGAATGATTATTCGACTGACTGTGACTTGGGCTCCACAAGAGCATATACTTGAAAGTTGGGTAAGAACTACAGCAGTGGTTAAATGTTCAAACATATTCATCATGAATTTATGCATCTTTGAAAACTTAACATGAAGTATGTTTTCAGGTATAGTGAACATTATTGATTATACTGTTTATAATCATAAACATCATACCAACAAATCACAGACAGACATTTCACAGACTTCTCAAATGTAAGTTTGAACCCAGTGGAGTCACAGACATACATTTCACGGACTTCTCATATGTATCATATGTAAGTTTGAACCCAGTGGAGTCACAGAAATTTCACAGCCACTGGAAATTTCACAGACTTCTCATATGTAAGTTTGAACCCAGTGGAGTTACAGACAGACATTTCACAGACTTCTCGTATGTAAGTTTGATCCCAGTGGAATCACAGAGAGATATTTCACAGACTCCTCAAATGTAAGTTTGAACCCAGTGAAGTCGCAGACATATATTTCACAGACTTCTCATATGTAAGTTTGAACCCAGTGGAGTCACAGACAGACATTTCACAGACTTCTCATATATAAGTTTGAACCCAATGGAGTCACAGACAGACATTTCACAGACTTCTCATATGTAACTTTGAACCCAGTGAAGTCTTAAGAAGGAGGAACATTTGTTGTAGTCACTGTTATATATATTTAAAAATTATTAACTCCAAATAGTAGAGGTGAAAAGTTATGAAGAGCCTCCCCAATGGTAACTCTGGCATCTTGTAATGTCAGGGTCATGGGTTCAATCCCCAGTGGAAGCACATATTGGTTTGGATTCAATTTGAAACTGTAGGTCTGTCATGGTTAACCTATCTGTTCATAAAGTAGACTTTGAAAAGTTATCAAATTTTATTTCTATAGGGCCTTTATTCAGTTTTGCAGGAATATGCTACCACTGTAACCAATCTCTGATGAATCGATGTTACTGTATATTGTAAGACCTTGAATTATTATTTGAATCTTTGTTCACTAAATACAAATTAATAAGCAGAATCAACCAACTTAACAAATCTTGGCATACAATTGAAACATTTATCATTTTTATTTTGCCTAAATGTTGACAGGTTTGATTTTATATTAAAATTGTAGTGAGCATTTTCATTAATATTGAATTGCAGCATTTGAAATTTCGACACTATTGTTAAGTAAGTAGATAAAAGTTGTACTTGACATGACCATAGAATTTCTCCATTTCAATGTTATAAAATTAACATGTGCAATTTTCAAGTATGATTTTGTATCATGTAGGTCCTGCAATAATACAAAGTGGACGAGAGCTCCAACCTGGAGAATGGGTGACTGTTGTGGCAGACAGGAACATGCGTGAAGGCAGCATAGCAGTTGATGACGAGGAGCCTGTAAGGGGTCAGTCTCCAGGCACCACCAGAGGTCTTAACCTACGAACGCCTCTCTATGTTGGAGGATACGACAAGCAACGAATCAGGGTCTCACCCAGCGTTGAAGTTGATACAGGATTTGAGGGCTGTGTTTCTGAGGTGAGTCACTTCGGCTCCTATATTAATTTATAAGGATCCTGTGTAGTCACATTTCAGTATCAACTCAGTAATTGTGATGACAATTAGGGGAATGCCAGTCTCTGTGTGATGGTTGTCAATGTCGCATGCTATTAAGGCATCCCGGGTTAAAAACCTGGTGAAGACCGATATTTGGTTTAAACTATAGGTCTAGTCTAGTGGCCGCGGTGGCTCAGTTGGTAACGCATCTGACTACCATGCTAAAGGTCCCGGGTTCGATCCCCGGCCGTTTCAAATCCGGGAACTTTTCTAACTTTGGAAGCGGTCCCGGTGCCCACCCAGCATTGAATAACATGGGTACTTGGGGGAAACCCTGGGGGTTAAAGGCAGTCAGGAGTGTGATGCTGATCACATCACCCCACTCACGACCGGATCAAGAAAGTGTGGGGCGTTACCCCCCACATCCCCCATACGCCTTCATGGCATGCTGCTAAGCACAGGGAGCACTTTATTTTTTTTACTTTTACGTCTAGTCTATATGGCTGATTGATTGATTGATTGAATTTGTGTTTTTAAGTCAATTTTATGCACAGTATGGCTAATCGGGACTGGGCCTACAGTTTAAAGTGGGATCTGAACCAGTATGTGCCTACACAGAGTATCAAACCTGGGACTGAAAGCTGACAGAAGGTTACAGTGGCATAGACTATAAGTTTAGTTAAAGTTGAATAAATAAAGGGTGTCTCTAAAATATGGGACATTTTGAAATTGAAAATAAAAGAAGAAGATGAACTTCGAAGTAAGTGTATTCATGGGGATGAATAGTACAGGGTATACAATTAATTGTAAACATGTTTTTCATTCTCAAGATGGCCTTCATATTTTGAAGATTGCGTCAGGAAGATTGCTACCGTTTGTGCGTACACCTGAGGTCGTCTGGGAACATCATGCATTGCTCGATGTAACATGTCCACGGGAATCTGCTTGATTTCCTTGAATTTATGTACTCAACTTACTATTGCATGCTTGGATGAAACTTGTGCATGCCGTTGCAGTTGATAGTGTTGCCGAAATTCTCGACGTGCAGCACTGACACTGTCATTATTCTTATAATACGCTTTCACAGATGCACGCCGTGCACCACTCCACTGCTCCATGATAACTGAATAGCATGACACCTACTTCATGTTTTGTACGTTACGTGGAGTCACATTCCTCGCAGTGTTGCCAAGTCGCAATTTTAAAAAATCCCATATTTTTGAGACACCCTTTCTTAATGAATATATTACTTTGTAATCCAGACAATGTGTTTTAATTTTTAATATTCTATAAGACTGCACCATATATTGATTGATAATGTATTTATAAAAGAGATGCTTTAAATAGTCACGTAATATATGATATTTAATTTTTCAGCTTACCATCCCAGGAATGGACAATTTGGATCTAGTTAATTCTGTAGAGGATGCAGCAAATGTCGAAGACTGTGGAGAGAGAAGTGCATGCAACAGGAAACCATGCAAGAACGGAGGAGTGTGCCAACAGAGTGATGCAGTATCTGAAGGCTTTGTGTGCTTGTGTCAAGAAGGATTCAGGTAAAACTATATGTACAGCCAACCGCAAAGATTAATAGTAGGCAAATTGCCCATTGCTATTGTCGTCCTTTTTATTATTATTATTATTATTCTACATACTGTGTTGTTTTAAGGGATGAAGATGAAATTCTGTTTATTTGAAACAGATGTTGTGCTCTATTTTTTTTATGTTTTTATTCCAATTCATGATCATTACATTGTGGAAAAGAGACTAATTGAAAATGGACAGTTTGCCTATTATTACTTTTGCTGTTGTCTGTACATTGTTAACCTGTTGTCTGTACATTGTTAACATTTGCATATTTTCCTATTCAACTTGATCATGACATATGTGTTATTAACCGGTGTTAGAATTGATACTATCAGTTGGAATATGAACAAAGTTGTGCTAACAATCTGAAAAGATTTACATACACTAGTTGGCAAATATAGTACTTTGGCCGTGTCGTGTCCAAAAGGTGCATTTTCGTGATTTGTCGAGTACAAAATCAATAACTTGTACAGGTTTGCCCAAAAGTCATGTTGGATATTGATACTATATTATTATTGCGAAAGAAAATGTGGTAGTGAAATGCAGAAACTGCATTGGTTTGTATCCACCATTGTTCATAACACTTCTCTTCTTCTCCCTTATGCCCACTATTGTTCATAACACAGAAATGAAAACACAAGGCTTCACAACATTTCTATTAACTGCAATATTATTACTACACAACATATTTGAGTGAATAAACATTACTGTCAACTTAGGACAACTTTTTATATCAGTTTCATTTGTGAACAATATGTTCTTCTACTATAAATAATACCCACCCAATCATGACTTTTGGCTCATGCTGCACGTGGGTTTTCAAACAAACTTCTCGGAGGCTCCGAGAATTTTTTTTCTCAATTTTTCCCCTTGGTTTTCTCTTTCTCTGACTAAAAGATGTATTTTCTAAATCCAAATTCAGGGTGGCTACTCGATGGGAATTTCTTGAATTCTGGGAATTATGCGTTTCTTGGCTCTGAGAATTATACATGAATTCTGCATGAATTTTTCTCTGTAGACGTGAAAAATTGCAACATTTAGTCATGAAATTGCATTGAATTTATACAAGTTATTCACAGTTTAGCCTTTACGTTTATCGAAAAAGGAAAAGAAAGTTGCGTGTAAAACAGAATTATCTTGATCTGTTTATTTTGTTACTGTCCTTTGCAGAAATAATCTATCTGACAGACGAAAGATTATTGCAAGTTAAGATGTCTTGAAGTTGATTAGTTAAATTTTAGTTTGAAATTCTTATAGGATTAACAATTATGGTAGATTAGTATATTCTGTAAGATATGTGACTTGTGTTTATAGATTTATTTCGAGTCCTGAGTATGTGAAATGGCTACTGTAAACTCCGCACCTTAAATTAAATGTTACTCCCTCTGTCCCATAATTATTGTCCGGTACACTTTTGTTTGTTGTCCCATAATTGTCCGATATGCAAACTGTGACATCGGTGTATATAGAAGAAGAAAACAAAACACGGGAATGAGTCATACAACGTTATTACTCAAGGATCAGTACAAATTTGCCGATCAAGTATCCAAACGAACATAAATAAAAAGTCACCATTTTGGCATACCGGACTATAATTATGGGACAGAGGGAGTATATATAAATCTTGAATTTTTGGAAAGTTTGCCTTGAAAACAAGGAATACTTGAATTTTACCGTGGTCCTAGATTGGCCATCCTAAAATTAGTTGATGCTTAGAATGTAGTTCATTACAATGTTCTTCAAATTCCTCCTGAATACTGGATAAGACAAAATGTGACGTGTCCAAGAAGTAGAAGATGCCTGGTATAGCGAAACCACATGAAAAAGAACCTACGCAGATCCACAACGCCCGTGCATCGTACTCCTGCTGGGAGGGGAGGGGTAGAGTAGAGCATGCTTCCTTATGGCCCTAGTTGAAGTGACAGTGGGGGAGGTGCACTCAGACTTTTGGCCAATGGTTCCTTTTCCTTGTGGTTGTTCTATACCTATATCTTGACGTGCATTAAGATATTTTGTTTCAATTAATTTTATTTTTTCTCTTCTCTTCAGTGGAGTATTCTGTGAAATCGAAGCAGATCTGTGTGAAGTAATCAACCCCTGCCACAACGCAGGAACATGTGTTGGATCATCCAGCTCATACAAGTGCAACTGCCCTCTTGGTTTCGGAGGAACTAATTGTGAACAGAGTACGTATTGCAATTGAAATGCAGACTAGAATTCTGTACTATTGGTGAAAATGTTGGGCATTCCTTTGCCACGGTTGGGACCCACAGACTACATTTTTCATATTAAAGTTACTGTTCTACTGATAGTTGAGCAACGTTTTTCTTAGTTTCTGTACAATGAAATATGAAACTTAACATTGTTGATTGAACATAACTACCCTTAAAATACTTTCCCAGATTTGTAGCTACAAGTGAACAATTTTGTGTCATGGGTGGGACAGACGAAACACTGCCTCTTCACTTAATAAGGAATTTATTTTAATTTCTATGAATTTTTAAATGATGAAAAATAAATTATTTAAGACAAAGAGAGATGGTAATTGACCTTTGAATATTCTAGTGGAGTTAAGGGGGTAATGTAACAGTTAATGGAGAAATTAATTGTTGTTTGGTGTCACAACACACAAGTAAACCAAAAAGTTAAAATAGACTAATAATATATAAAATACCTTCTATTTTCAAACTTAATTATGTATAATACTTGAATTTTTTATCCAAAAGACAAATTTATATTCTTTACTCACAAGATAGGATAAAATTACAGCATTGTATTTCATTTTAAGAATTGAGGCTAAGGAACAGGTGCACATGGAATGTAACTGTTACGTTTTTGGGTTAAGTGCAATTTCAACTTATACTACACCCGCCGCAAAATTACTTTGGACCTCATAACGAAAGCACAAACAATGACAGCTTTATCACAGGCCGGAGGCTAAGTCCCGAATCATTGACTTGTTGATAAAAGCAAGACACTTGGTAGGATTAATTGTTCTATCATTAAAGATATTTTCAGTCGAGTACCCAATCGATATCTGCACTCCGATGGCCACCATCTTGAAAATAATCCGCCATATTTGATATTTTGTGATTTGATATATCTCGGAAACGGTGTCTCCTATCAATGTCCTGTTTTCTCAGAAATGTTCCGAATAGTGTGCTTTTGTTATGAGGTACGAAGTCATTTTGCGGCGGGTGTAGATCCCAGGTGTTATGGAGCAACACCACACGTAATGGCAGACATGGGGAGAAAGTGAGTGGGTAAAGCAATGCCATGCATGCTGGTGCAAATGGCTGGTAGCTACAACCGCATTGCCTCCTCCATGCAATCCCTTTCCCTCTCACACTTTCATTGGTAGAGCCCTCTTTAGTGACTACTTGCTACACAGAGTATACTGCAATAGCTACTAATGAAGTCAAGATAATTCATGGCAAAGCAAATATGATTGTGGTTAGAAGAATATTGGGCAGTGAAGCCGTTTAAACTGAGTATTGAGATTTACCCCTTTCCCTCCCTCAAGATATCTTCACCATGGGTAAATTTTTTTTAGAGTTGTCATTTTTTGAAATGCAAATTGCTCCTTAAATATTAAGTTTTTTTAAAAAAAAAACTAATGTACTTAATATTTTGAACGTTCCTTGCAGATAGGGGTACAGGGTGACAATTAATGAACTATATGAAATAAAACAGTCTTTCTGAACGGTTCACATGATGACGTCCAAACTGCGTGGCTGGCCACAGGGCATGATGGGAATTCGTATGCGTATGCGCACGCAACGTGTTGATGTCGGCCATTTGCAAGTAAAAATGTCACGGTCAGGAGTATTTTGGGGACCACATTCTAGCTCTGGGGTACCCAGAGGCCACTGGAAGGGGACTCGCTTGGCCGCCATATTCCCCGGATCTGAACACATGTGACTCATTTTTGTGGGGCTATGTTAAGGACAAGGTGTACAGAAATAACCCCAAAACCATTGCCGAGCTGAAAACTGCCATTCAGGGGGGTCATCGACAGCATCAATGTTTCGACACTTCAGCGGGTCATGCAGAATTTTGCTGTTCGTCTGCCCCACATCATCGCCAGAGATGGCAGATATATCGAACATGTCATAACCTAAATACGAATGTCAGTAGTGCCGTTTACATGTGCAATACAGTTTGTGTACTACGTGGTTTGTCACTAATGTCTGTTTTATTTCATATAATTCATTAATTGTCACCCTGTAGATGCAGGCACTCTAAAAATTGTAGCTACATATTTGTTCTAGGAATTAATTTGTGCGGTTGTTACGCACACATTGAAGATGTAGTTCAAACACAAAATACATAAATACCTTAAGAAAAATATTGTTCATCGCGAGCCACCACTTTCGCCCATCTGTCAGGCAAGTTATGGATTCCATGGCGAAAGAAGTCCTCATCCTTTGAAGCGATCCAGTCAGAGACCCATTTTTCGATATCTTCTGAAGAAGTGAACCGTTGTCCAATCAAATCGTTATTCATGCAATCGAACAAGTAGTAGTCCGAAGGAACAACGTCTGGTGAATATGGCGGGTGGGGTAAAACTTCCGATCCGACATTTTCTAAATACGAGGGTCACTATTTATATTTTGAGCCTAACAATGAAAAAACAGGAATTTGACATTGAAAACTGCTTTATTGTTTTTCGAAGTATTCTCCTTTATGGTCAATACACTTTTGCATTCGTTCGAACCATTTGTCAAAGCAGTTTTTCGAATCTTCTTGAGACACCTCCATAATATGGTTTTTGAACGCATCAACGGCATCTTCCGCCGATGAAAATCGTTGTCCACGCAATTTATTCTTGACATTCGGGAACAAGAAGAAGTCATTGGGTGCCAAATCAGGACTATATGGCGGATGACCCATCAATTCGATTTTTTGACTGTTCATAAAGTTGGTTGTTAGACGGAGATGTGTGACAGCTGGCATTGTCTTGATGAAGAATGATCCGACGGTGTTTGTTTGTTTTTGGTATTTGACCGAAGACCTCTGGCAAACAAATTGTAGTGTACCATTCAGAGTTGACCGTTCTACCTTCCTCTAAACACACATTTGCCACATGACCAGTTTTCCCAAAAAAACAGGCGACCATTTGTTTCGATGTGCTTCGAGCACGAACAACTTTTGTTGGATTGGGTTCATCTTGAAACACCCATACAGTCGACTGCTGTTTACGTTCCGGCTCATATGCATATATCCATGATTCGTCACCTGTTACAATCTTATATACGTCTTTTGAAGCACCATGATTGTATTTATTGAGCATTTGTTTGAGTGGGAAATCCCCACAGAAAACGAGGCTGGAATTACATACAACTTGAAACAATGAAGCTGTTCTCTGTGGAATGCAGCATTGTTGTTGAATGTCGAATCTTAGGTTAGAAGTGGAGAGATGAAAAGGGAGAGAGAGATAGAGGGAAAAGGAAGGGAGAGAGAGACAGAGAGATAGAGGGAAAAGGGAAAGAGAGAGAGAGATTCTTTCTTTCCTTCTTTCATCTCTCTCTCTCTCTCTCTCTCTCTCTCTCTCTCTCTCTCTCACTCTCTCTCTCTCTCTCTTCCTCTTTCTCTCACTCCCTCTTCCTCTTTCTCTCTCTCTCTACCTCTCTCCCCCTCTCTCTCTCACTCTCCCTCTTTCTCTCTCTTCCTCTTCCTCTCTCTCTCTTCCTCTCTCTCTCTCTCCCTCTCTCTTTCTCTACCTCTCTCCCTCTCTCTCTACCTCTCTCTCTCTCCCTCTCTCTTCCTCTTTCTCTCTCTCCCTCTTCCTCTCTCTTTCCCTCTTCCTCTCTCTCTCTCTCTCTCTACCTCTCTACCTCTCTCCCTCTCTCTCTCTCTCTCTCTACCTCTCTCCCTCCCTCCCTCTCTCTCTCCCTCTATCTCTCTCTCTCTCTACCTACCTCTCTCCCTCCCTCTCTCCCTCCCTCTCTCTCCCTCTCTCTCTCTCTCTCTCTCTCTCTCCCTCCCTCCCTCCCTCCCTCCCTCCCTCCTCTTCTTTCTCTCCTTCTGGAAAAGTGTAACTTTTACAGTTTTGGCTCTGCATCTCTCTTCAATATATACAGTGGAACCCCAATTTTATGTTCCCAGATTTTACATTTTCCCGCATTATACATTCAAGCTTGACGGTCCCAACATAGTAAAATATTATAAAATTCTCCTCGATTTTACATTTTCCCGCATTTTAAGTTTTTGCAGGTTGGTCTCCAGAAAAACGTAAAATCAAGGTTTCACAAGCTGTTTGTTCATAAGTAATAATCAATCAATCATCAGTGGACTGGAGTTTTCAATTTTCTCTGGAACCTGGCTAACAGTGAAATTGTTAAAAGGACTGAAATACATAATTTCAGGGTTTCTAACATGTATTTACACAAGTATCGCACTGGGCCTCCCCGCTGCTGCAGTGTTAGCGTCATCACCTTCTAATCAAGGGGTCCTGTGTTCGAACCCGGTGCATGCACATGGTGGTTCAGATCCCACTTTAAACTGTAGGTCCAGTCCTGAATAGCCTTACTGTGCATAAAGTGTACTTAAAACACCAAATCAATCAATGAAACACAAGTATCGCATACACTTAAAATGTTATAGAAAATGAAGGTGGAAAGCTAGTAGGGGTGTAGGTGAGCTCATTACTAAAATTAAACATCATCTATCCTATATAAGTATGCAATGTCTTCTCATGTCAGTGTAGTTAGAAAACAGATATGAATAACATGTTTATGTATACTGTAATCCACATGTAAAGAGGGAGAAAATGTTATCAAGTGTTCTGGTTTGATTGGCAGTTATGTATCCCTTATACAGGGTGAGCGAAAAGTCGCCGGACTGAAAGTTTAAAAAATCATTTTGAAAGTTTGGTTTGGACAACCCTTGGGAAGTGGAGGAGCCTATTTTGAAAGTGAGGCTGGCGTTGTAACTGCAGCAGTGGCTGTTTGTTGATGCAAGATGGTTTTTAATCACGAAAAGCATGTTGCTTTGTTGGAGGCTTAACTTTGAACTGAAGACCTATACTTTGTGTGTGGATTTCATTTCGTGCATTTGTTTTCTTTATTATCTTATTTTTTTTAATATCGCACCAAGACCTATGTTAATAATAGTAATAATAACAATAACAATAAATAGTAAATTTTAGGAACAAGATATATTAGTGAATACAGGAAGATACATCCTACATTGTGCATATTTCAATCTGTTGAATTTATAATTTATAAATAAATAGCTATGAAAAGAAAAATCGTAGTTGGATCTGGTGACTTCTTGCTCGCCCTGTATAATGACAATTTTTTCCTCCCCATCCAATCTGTCTTCAACTGAATGTTGATATTTCTGATTCATGAGACACACAATTGATATTAGATTGGCAGGAGAATTGTTTGTGAAATGCATCAATGCATTTTAAAAGTCACAGAAGAAAATTTCTGCTGCAAAACTTCAAGACTCGAACCCGCGACCTATCGATCTCCAACCTGGCATGACCAAAAAAAAATAAAAAGTCCCAATTTGCTTCTTTCAAAATTCAGGTGTGTGGCTTATTTGAGAGCACAGGGTACTTGAGTAAATAATCAAGAAGAGAACAAGGAAATTAATGTAGAGTGCACAGATTCTTGTTGTAGATTACATACATACTTCTTTTTTCTATAGGAGCCGAATTTGGGGAAGAAGTGAGTTTCCAGGGAGACGGATACCTTGAGCTGAGCAAAGACCTGATGCCCCACAAGTCAACAAAGGAGGAAGATTTAATCACAATAGAATTCTCAACAACCAGTGCAAATGGTCTTATTCTATGGCACGGACAGCCTCCTCATGTGGATGGAAAATTTCAAGACTTTTTGGTTGTAGCAGGTAAGAAATATTGACAGTATCTTTTTTTTTCTTTATTATTGTAACTTTAGGTTTGCAAAGGATGGATTAATTCAGGAAAGTGTAGGTGCCCAAGGTACTGTCTGATATAGTTCTGTCCCCCATTGTCTGAATGTTCATAAAATAAATCATTGTTTTATGTGCATGTGAGAAAACAGGAAAGAAGAGACAGTTTAGCGTTCCTCTTCTTACAAAATGGCTGCTAAAGCAAAGCACAAAACATGTGAAATTTTTTGGCCAGTTGGAAAATAAATTTGCAAAAGTTAATTATCATAATAAACAATCCCAAGTAACCACAAGTGATGCTGAAAATGATTGGCCAAATGTAAGAACACCATTTGGCAATGGTAATTTTGACCATGTTTTTGTAATTCCTACCTGTAAGAATGCTCTTGTTCTGCTACAGCTAAAGAAACAAACAATAATCATCCATGGCAGCTGACAAAGAACTGATTAGTGACTGCAAGTTAAAAATAGCTTCTACTTTCATTAAAAATTAATTATATTTCCAGTATGTGCTGTGACTGAAATATTCGAAAAGGAACACTTTTACATGACATCCCTACTGAAAATTCTGTCTACTGTTTTCAGTAGATCAATGGGTGTTTTGAAACATCTACTGTGTTCAGTAGCTTAACTGTAATGCTACTGTCTTCTACTGTTTTTAGTAGCCCAACTGTGTCTACTGTTTTCAATAGCTGAACTGTGCTGCTAATGATTTATACTGTTTTTAGTAGCCCAACTCTTTCTACTGTTTTCATTAGCTGAACTGTACTGCTAATGGTTTCTACTGTTTTTAGTAGCCCAACTGTTTCTACTGTTTTCATTAGCTGAACTGTACTGCTAATGGGTTCTACTGTTTTTAGTAGCCCAACTCTTTCTACTGTTTTCATTAACTGAACTGTACTGCTAATGATTTCTACTGTTTTTAGTAGCCCAACTGTTTCTACTGTTTTCATTAGCTGAACTGTACTGCTAATGATTTCTACTGTTTTTAGTAGCCCAACTGTTTCTACTGTTTTCATTAACTGAACTGTACTGCTAATGATTTCTACTGTTTTTAGTAGCCCAACTGTTTCTACTGTTTTCATTAGCTGAACTGTACTGCTAATGGGTTCTACTGTTTTTAGTAGCCCAACTCTTTCTACTGTTTTCATTAGCTGAACTGTACTGCTAATGATTTCTACTGTTTTTAGTAGCCCAACTGTTTCTACTGTTTTCATTAGCTGAACTGTACTGCTAATGATTTCTACTGTTTTTAGTAGCCCAACTGTTTCTACTGTTTTCATTAACTGAACTGTACTGCTAATGATTTCTACTGTTTTTAGTAGCCCAACTGTTTCTACTGTTTTCATTAGCTGAACTGTACTGCTAATGGGTTCTACTGTTTTTAGTAGCCCAATTGTTTCTACTGTTTTCATTAGCTGAACTGTACTGCTAATGGGTTCTACTGTTTTTAGTAGCCCAACTGTTTCTACTGTTTTCATTAGCTGAACTGTACTGCTAATGGTTTCTACTGTTTTTAGTAGCCCAACTGTTTCTACTGTTTTTAGTAGTTCAACTGTTTCTTCTATCTTATGTAGTTGAACTGTACTCTTAATGTTTTCAATAATATAATTGTACAACTAATTGTGTTCAGTATATTGCTGTCTGAAAACAGTACTCTTGTCAGTAATGAAAATTTTCTTATCTACACAACTGAAAATGCAATGGAAAAATTGTATAAACAGCTGAAAAATGTATGGTAAAGCATGTGGAACTTGTTACTTAGGAATGCGTTCGTTCACACAACAAAGAAATCAGATATAGTGAACACGTTTTTTAAGTGTTTAGCTTCATTGTGGTTAACGCAATTGTAGAAAATTGAAAAACATACCCCAGATAGCACAGACAGCTTGATGCAAGCATGAAGCAAGCTTGCCACGGCAAGCTAAGTAGCTAGCAGTAAGCTTCTTGCCATGGCAAGCTATTAGCTGGATGCAAGCTTGCATTAAGCAATCTAGTTACCACAATTGGAAGTTGCAGCAAGCTTGTCAAGGCATGCTTGAATCATCTTACAGAATGCAATGCTCGAAGTAAGCGATAATATGTATCTTTAAGCTAAATTTTTATATATATATATATATATATATATATATATATAATGGCTATAGTGTACATTGTATACACTTATATTCATAACAGCAAAACTAGAAACAATTGGGCTACTGAACAAGAAAGAACTATGTTTCTAACGTCACAGTTTATCTTTGCAACTTATAGAAACTTTTCGTGTTCGTGCTCCCCCAAAATATGCAAAAGTTAGGATGAAGACTTCAATGAACTATTCAATAATCAAACAATCTCTAACGGTACACTGGTATTCAATTTTTCTTTGAATCTTTTTTTTTTTTTTTTTTAATAGTTCATCCGTTTAGAGGGTTATGTCCCTCTCTTCAGTACGTGCTAGATACTTTTAAATATATAATAATAATAATAGATAGGCTAAGTGCACTTTTTCTATTTTTGGGATTATGAAATGAACACTAACCTAGTCTTGAAATGACCTTGGATTTTCATTGCTATATTATATAACACCCTGCTTTCATTCTTATGTTAGTAAATAAATACCCTTTCTTGTAGTTTGATTATTAGTTGCAATATGAAGGGTATAAATGTGGTCGTAATTGTGGTGGATGATGAATGGTGTATAGTTCATAATCAGGATGTCTGGGCCCGATGGTCAGAGTATACAGAGTTAAAAGATGTTGTAATGGAGTATACAATCTGTACGGGTAACAGTCGTGTATTGCATCTTCACGGATTGTGTGAACCAACTGTGGGTGTTCTTTGTCCATCCTGTTATTTATATATTCTTTTCGCAATGCCTCTAGGGGAAGTGTTATATGTGGAAAACTTATTCGTGTGTATAAGAGTCGAGTTGGACTTGGTAGTTTGATTCTGTATGCCAGTCGACATGCATGTCTCTCTATGATTTGTAGTCGTTCATAGAACGAGTCCTCTGCTGAGAGCCATGCTGTATGTCCATACGTAAGTACGGGCCGAAGAAAGGCCAGATAGGTATTTAGGAGGATGTTTGCTCGAAGTCCCCAATTCGTGCCGACAAGTCTCTTCATCAGCTGTAGTCTGTTTTTGGCTTTCTTTTTGATGTTCTGTAAGTGTGGTGTCCATGTTAGTTTTGTGTCAAATATGACACCAAGATATTTGACGCTGTTGGTAGGAATTATGCTTGTGCCACGGATCTTAAGATCTAACATACTTGGATTTCTTTGTACCCGTGAGCGACATCCGGTAGGAAGAAATATTATGGCTTGAGTTTTTGCGCTATTGATGGTGAGTCTCCAAGTGTCGAACCATCGTTGAAATACATTAATAGCTGGTTGCATAATGCGATTTATTGCTTGAATTGTAGAACCACAAGCCAGTAGAGCTGTATCATCAGCGTATTGGTATGTTGACACCTGAGAGAAAGTTGGCATATCTGCGACATAAAGTAAGTAGAGCAATGGAGATAATACCGATCCTTGCGGTACTCCGGCGTTCAAGAAGATAGGGTGAGACAGATTGTTATTTATTGTTACATATGCCATTCGGTTGGTAAGAAAGTTGAAAATTAATCGAATGTAACAGAAAGGAAGGCGAAACTTATGCAGTTTATATATGAGGCCGGTGTGCCACACTTTATCGAATGCCTTTTCAAGATCGAATAGTATTAAACAAGAGGGTTTAGATGTATTGTACTGGTTGTAAATTCGATTTGAGAGTCTTAGTAGGTTATCCAAGACGCTAAAGTGTGGCCTAAATCCGGCTTGGTGTATCGGGAGAAAATTATTTGACAATAAGTGAGAGTGTAATCGGCGGACTAAAATTTTTTCAAGGATTTTGCTGAGTGTTGATGTTA
Organism: Lepisma saccharinum; assembly: GCF_977018435.1. Taxonomy (NCBI): domain Eukaryota; kingdom Metazoa; phylum Arthropoda; class Insecta; order Zygentoma; family Lepismatidae; genus Lepisma; species Lepisma saccharinum. The sequence goes on along the minus strand of NC_139257.1, from coordinate 39,375,299 downwards.
GTTGTATAGGTCTATAGCATTTTGGGTCTGTACGATCTTTATCAGGTTTCGGAAACATGAGTACCTTCGACACTTTCCATTCGTCCAGTGCGAAGGATTAAGTTGTATATCAAGGCGAGAAATGACAACATTGCGAGTGGAGCTTTCTTTATCAAGACATATGTGACGGAATCAAACCCTGGGGCAGTGTTTCTTTTGTTGCGGACTGCGTTTGTTATATCATCTGTGGTGATTAAAGTAGTAAGAGGGTGATTTGCGTTGATAGTATGATGAGAACTGGGTTGCAGTTGTCTATTTTCAGGATGTACCTTCCTTGTTATTTGAGATTCTAATCTGCTATTAGGAGCAAGCGGAAGCGGAGGAGTAAATGTGTCTTGGAGAATCTGTGCAAATTCATTTGCCTTTTCGTAATCATTTGTAAGAGCTTGTTGTTGTGAGAGAAGAGGGTACGTAGTACTTGTATGTTTTCCTGTAAGCATATGAAATCGTTTCCAGAATTTGCTAGGATGGCTTTCAGCATCAAGGTGATTGCAAGTGTCGATCCACTGACGTTGTTTGTGTGCCTTTATGTAGTTATGGACAGTTCTTATCCATTGACGGTGAACTCGCAGACATTCAGGATTCCTTGTTTGTACGTATTCCCGATAGGCACGACGTGATGCAGTCACTAGATGAAGGTATTTAGGTGGTAGTTTAGGTTTAAAAATGTTCACAGTTATCTGTGGTATATGTGTGCTTGCTGCTTGTTTGACTTCTGACGTGATGTTTTCTACAACCCTATCTAATTCGTCAGAGTTCGTTGGAGGGGTGAGATGTTGAAAGACAGTGGAGAGATCTTCTCGATAACCTTCCCAATTTGCTCTGTTATAATCGTAGATCCGCTTTGGAGGAGCCTGTTTGTATTGAGTATAGTGGTGCACTGGTAGAGTTATTTTAATTGGTGCATGATCACTTCCTATCGGTGCAAGGACTTCTATGTTAATTTTGTCAGCTAAGGAAGGTGACACAAAAACTACGTCGGGGGTTGTGTTACTCTCTGGACGAGTTGCAGATGGTAAATCTTGAAATATACCTGTAGTATTGTTATCGATGGTTGTGTGGAAAGCTGTTCGTTCTGCATTTGTTCGACTATGTATATTAATATCAGCTAGTATGAAGTAGTGACGGTATGTAGAAGCGATATAAAGAAAGAAGTCCGTAGGTAGAGGGCTAGTGGGTCGTATATATACAGTAGCCAATGTCACATTTATGCTTTTGAGATAAAGTGTGGCAATAGAATATTCTTGGTATGGAAATTGAGGTGGTAATATATTTGTTCTATAGGGAAATTTTGGTTTGATCCCTAGGGCTACTCCACCACATAATCGTTGCGCCGTTGTAGGACCAGGTGTATGTAGCAAGGAATACCTGGGTATGTAAAGGGGTGTGGTTTTGGGGATACGGGTTTCATTCAGTGCAAAGAAATGAATGTCTTCTTCCAGGAGAAGTTCCTGGAATAGAGCTTTATGTTTCGGTAGAGAACGGATGTTCATAAATAGGAAATTATATTGTATATAGCCCGCCATAATTATATAAATAACAGTTAGGTTTCTAAACTTCAGTTTCCAGTGGTACAATTTGAAAATGTACATGTGGACCAGAATATGTAGCGAACAGGTGGACACGAAAAAGAGTCTTAGCTGTCTGTACTATCTGTTGTAATATATGTTGGCGTAGAAATGGGTGGATATTTTGTAGGGTTAATGTTTGAAATCTAAGTAGATCTTCAAGAGTCACTGGTTGTTTCAGAGAGTTCTGTGGTGGAGTTGTAGAGTCCATAGTTCTTAATGGTACAGTTAGGTCAGGGCGTGAGGCTTCGGGGTTTGGGCGTGCAGCACAACGGTAACTATATGAGGGATGAGCCTGTTTGCACGTGTTACATTTGGGTGGTGCATTCAGATTTGTGCACTCTTTAGTCGTGTGTTGGCCAGAACAATAGCCACAGATAGGTGTTTCGGGGCAATTTGCCGTAGTGTGGGCGTTGTATTTCTGGCAGCGTTCACATCGTAACGGAAGAGGTGCCCTTGAATGCGATGGTTCAACCCTATGTCGTTGGCGATATATATAAGCCCCTTCATGAAGTAAGCGATCGATTGTGCTGGAACAATCTGTTATTACTCGCATCAGGTAAGTTGGTCCGTTGTTTGGATTCGAACGCATTTTATAACTTCATGCCCTTCCAAACGTAGTTCTTCTAATACTTCTTGGTCAGCGAGTTCTGGATCTACGCCTTTAATAACAACTGACATATGAGGTGGTTTGTTTGGGGGTGGTGATTGTTTGGCAGTTTTGGGTGTCAGTTGGGATAGAGCAGCCTGTGGTCCAAAAATTTCGAACGAAACTTTGTTTCTCAAAGTGGATAGAAATTGCGGATCTCTGGATTTGATAATGATGCCATTTCTGGTGAATATAATTTGTTCTACTTGTGCTCGGGGGAGGTATTTTTGTAACTGTTGAAGGAGCAACTTAGGAGTTCTGTACTTGGGGTCGTAATTTTGTAGTAGGAAGTTGTAGACAGTGGAATTTTCTTCAGTTCGGCCATCAATTTGTGTGGTATCTCTGGGATTTAACTTTGGATTGCGTGTTTGTTCTTGATATTTTTGTTTCTTTTGTACTTGAAGAGGAGATCGAGAGCGATCCCTCGATGTTTTTGAATCGGCTGAAGTGCTTCTTGAGTTGCCTCGGTCTTGTTTTTGGATTATCCTGTCTCGAGAGTTTGCACCCCCAACTTGTTGGGGGAGCCCTTGATGCATGGTGAGCGAAGGGAGGCAACCTAGTAATCCTTTTCGAAGACGAAACAATTAGGAGACAGAGTTATTTCAGGTGTTGCAAAATAAGCAGAGTACAAAGTGCTGCAAACTTTGCACGTGATGGAGAGAGTCAGAGTCAAAGTCTCGGAACAGACACTTACCAAACAAGATTTTAGAACCAAACAGCCAATGAGAAACGAGGACAGAAACCAGAGCCAACGAAAGAAAGAAAGGATTGGTATCTCTAGCTACTGTGACCAGAGCTCCAACGGTGAATGTTTGGGGCTACAACCTAGTTGCGACCACCTGAAAAGTGTCGTTCGAGCTAGATATCCCTTCGCAGCAAGGCGTTCAACAAAGTACCTCGGGAACACCAAACCACTGTGTAGACTGCAATTACCTCCAGTCGTCCGTTCCAAATGTACTGAAATTACAGTCACAGCGAATGTTCCAAGGGGGTTTTCTCTCGACGCACTGACGTGTTCTTTGAAGTACTTAGCTCCTGATTATATAGTGTTGGATAAAAATATTTATCATGGGAGTTTCACTTTAATCACCACATTTTATTTTCGGATCTTCGTTGCAACTTTAATATTCACACATCTTTCGAAGGATAATAAAACACATTTTTTCACTAATTAGAATCAAAGTTATCCTTATTTATGTTACTAAAATTTATGTTTATTTTACATTTAAGTTGCACTGCCATCTAGTGTACGCCACGTGAAATAAAACCTTTGGTGCTTTATTCACACTGGAATTCATTCCACTGTATTTCAGCTTTATTTCATTTTGTCACTATTGTTTATGTTTATTAAGTATCTCTATTGTTATATAAAATGGGTGACTATTGTTTTATTTTTTAAAATATGCATCCTATCACGCTAGTTATCACATGCATCAGGCTTACGTCAAGCTTGCCATGTCAAGCTTGCTTTGACAAGCTAAAAGGAAGCTATCGCAAGCTTGCCACAAGCTTATGTGCTATCTGGAACTGATTTATATACATAAATTGACATATTGTTCTTCCTTTATTCACACGAAAACAGCAAAAAACTAGTTTAAATGAAGACCTGACCCTCATTGCCTAAAAAAACCAAAGCAAGCAAATACTGTTGACTACGTTGATCAAAATATGGCTCCTTTCTGCAATTGCATTACACAGACATAATAATAACTATGCTGAAAAGCAGTGGTGGCCAGTGGCAACCATGATGGGTAGTGCCAACATGATCAAGAAATCGAAAAAAAAAAACTCCGCAATGCCCCCCTCCCCCCACTGCCCCCTCCTTGAGGTTTCGCCAGTGGCCAAGATGTTTATCCTGGTTTGGTAACGTGGACAACAACGTGTGTTTAAGTAATAACGTACTAATCCGATTCATCTTCACTCACTAACCTATTTTTATACACTACAGGACACTTCCCTAAAAATATAACAATTACAAGAGGAAAGGAAAAACAAATCCTATGACCTTTTCCTCCTCCATGCACACGTATTCTAACTGGATGTCGGAAATATCTTTGTTATGAAAAGAAATTGTCGAAATGCCAAAGGAAACTCGCATCGTCATAGGATTTTTTACTTTTATATTTTTTAAAAAGTCTGGATGGCCCTCTTGGTGCATCTATCTATTATCAAAAATGTTCGTTTAACTTTGGAAAAATACTAGGTTCGTTTCTCCAAAAGTAGGCAGAAATTACTTCCCCAACGGGTCTTACAAATCAGTCGTATTTAGTGACTTTTCTCTGAAGGTGGCAACTGTGTCAACACTGCAAAAGTTTCCTCGCCGTGCCAGGCGAAGATGGGCACGGTTTCTTCTGGCTAACCCTGCCCCCTGCCACTTTGTTCTCGGCTCATGGTGGAAATGTTCCTCGCGGAGACTTCTTCAACCCTCTGCACGTGTGTCAACTTGGTTAGGTCCATGGGTTAGGCCAGCTCTTGGACGGCACGGACTGTTGCCTCGCGAGGGTACGAACGAAACAGCTGGCGATGCAGTGAGGACGTTGAAGCGGTCGTCACGTCAGCTTGACCGATTGCAAGATTCGAATCTCCTTGTCTGTAAACTATCAATGAATTCATTTAACCCATCCGCTTACCTAGTCGTCGAATCGACGGCCTGACTGGACATTCTGTTCCCATACCTAGTCGTCGAATCGACGGGTTCCCGATTTTCATCATGTAGTTCCTTTTTCATTCAATAGATGGCAGAGGTTGTATGATCTTTCAAATCTATGACGTGTATGTTTGTGCTGCTAAGTTTTTCATACCATTTCAAGCGTGTTTTGTTCAGTAATTTCTCATGTAAACAAACCTTCATTTGTTACGTCTTGCAAACACGTTGCAGAAGAATGTTGTAGATGATTCTGCGATTGAAAAGTTGCTTTTCGATAGCGATGAAAAGGAAAATGTGGATTTTGGAAGGGGAGATGAACACGGGGGTTCATTTTATGTTAGTGAAATTGAAGACTGTAGTGAAAGTGAGGAAGAGGTGGCTGTGGCAGGAAAAATATAAAAGGTTGAGGAATGGAAAATGAATGCAACGATGTGTGTGATCAAATTTATTAGGTGAGTTTCTAATTATCTTTCAAGTAAACTGCATATGTGCATACTTATTACTATACTTCCACTTCAATATATAAAATTTTCACGTAAATTGCTTGGATAGTTTAAACAATATTTGACATCTTGTCTTGCTGTGCAACCTTCACGGGAGATAGCCAGATTTAAATGGTATTTCATGGCAAAAAAATTGGCATTTAAATGGTAAGCGGATGGGTTAACAATACTTGGTGAGGTATGCGTTTCTTCTGAGGATAGTGCCATAGCACTGCTGAAAAGAAAATCTACTGATATGTTAATGTATTCAAACTACTAGCTGCTTTATGGTTGAGTTATTTCTTAAGAAACAATTGTAGTATATTTTGTATATATTGTATATTTTTATTTCAGTTGTTGATGGTTATCTAGAGTTCAACTATGAATTAGGCTCAGGACCTGCACAGATCAAAACATCGGTGAAGGTTAATGATGGAAAGAGACACAAAGCTGTTGTGAAGAGGAAAGAAAAGGACGGAAGCATAGAATTGGATGACATGTTTACGGAGTTTGGAGAAAGTCAGTCATTTTTAACAGCACTGAATACTGCAGGAAATATTTATATTGGTAAGTATATCAATTCCAGCTGAATAGACATCAGTACTCATGTTGATACTCTTATTAACTCACACCGATACTGATGCTTGAAAATTGCAATAATAAAATGTTCAAAATATTATTGATATTGGTGTGTAAGCAGGGTGAATAAAAATCATGATTTAAAAAAAAATTAAATCTGATTTTTCACACACTCACTCACTCTCACTCACTTTCTCACTCTATCTCACACTCACTCACTTGCTCACTCTATCTCACACTCACTCACTCTCTCTCTCACTCACTCACTCACTCACTCACTATCTCTCTCTCTCTCTCTCTCTCTCTCTCTCCCTCTCCCTCCCTCTCCCTCTCACTCCCTCTCACTCACTCACTCACTCACTCTGGTAAAGCATCTGGAATTTGTAACTTAGAAAAAAAACATTCCTACACACATACACACACTCACTCTCATTCTCTCTCTTTTTCTCTTTCTCTCTCTCTCTCTCTCTCTCTCACTCACTCACTCACTCACTTTCTATGTCTCTCTCTCACTCTCTCACTCACTCGCTCACTCACTCTCTGGTAAAGCATCTGGAATTTGTAACTTAGAAAAACTTTCACATAAGTTTTTCAAATATATGAACACGTTTTTAACTCTGCAGCTTCAGGTGTTCAACACACTTATAGAAAATCAAAAACATGTTGCTTCAGTCATAAAGTGACATGTTGCTATTTTTATATACATGCGAAAACAGCAACAAATTAGGTTGAACAAAGAATCTGATCCACAACACTTAAAAAAGTGATAAACAAACAAAACACTGTCTACGGTTGACTTAGTTGATCAAAAGATTGCTCATTTTTCCAATTGCATTATGTACACATAAGAATAACCATGGAAATTTGATATTGCAAAAAGAAGAACTAATATTAACATTTATTCCAACTACTAGCTTCTTTAAGGTCGAGTTGGTTCTTAAGAGTTGTTGTTAGGTATTTATTAAGATAAATCTGACTTCAGTAGTATGCATTAGAATTCAGTCAGAACAAATTCAGTTCAAGTGTGCTGTTTTTCCAAAGAACTTTTAAATCACAGGAAATGTGGTGTCAAGAATCAAAGTACCTATGCTTTCGAGTCAATAAATGAATTGATAAGATATTGATTCTAGAATATATACAAACTTACAACTGGATACAATTCACCAATTGGAAATTGTCTTGATTTACCTATTTGTTTCAGTTGATTCCGATTGAAACCAATCCGATAGAATCCAATTCATCCCAATTGAAACCGATAGAGTCCGATTCATTCCAATTGAAACCAATTGAAATTTCAATTGGAAACAATAGAAAATTCCAGCTGGGTAGTATGTTAATAAAACTATAATAATTTCAGTAACTTTTCTTCCAGTGAAAATAAAACATTCTGGATTTACTATATAATTGTAACTTATAATATTTTCTGTAGTCGTTGTAGCTGAATTTTGGTATTTTTTTTAATAACAGTTTACAAAATATCAGCTGCATATTTATTTAGAATTTAATGATAATTACAACTATTTATGTTTTAACATGATTAATATTTTGTATATTATTCTACACAAAATGTTTGCTATTTTTGCCTATAAAAAATATTGAATTTTAAATTGAGAGAAATTTACATGTGTTTACAATTTACATATTACATTTCCTTTCATATGAGCTTCACCCCATCAGTACATATATTTTGTTCCCTTATTTTTCCTTTCTTAGAGTGCAATAAACACTATTAAGTGATCACAAGATTAATGTACTTTCATCAAAAGTGATTCTGATATCTACAAAATCTTGATGTACATTATTCTCTAAATTATTATTTTAAAGTAATTTAAATCATGATTTTTTCTTCTTTAAAAATCACCTGATTTAATCGCGATTTAAATCATCCACCTTCTGTGCAAGTATTCCAGCCCAATTAATATGCATCAATTTATCAAGGGTTTGCATTAAAACATGCAAGAATTAAATCAGAATATTAAAGTACATGTCGTGAAATCTTATTTTTCATGCAAAACTGGTACGAAATAAAAATAAACTTTGCATTATGTCCAGAATAATTACAGTGAAGTTGTAGTGCAGCATTTTTGCAGACTGCACAAGATATTGGTAGATACCAATAAAGTGGCATCAGTATCGACTCGGCATTAATATAAACACATTTAATAAAATTAGATTAAATGAAATTTTGGAAAACAAATGAGAAAAATTCAATTTAGATACCATAACATAATTTCAAAATTGGCTCTTCTGTATGGTAGCGAATGTTGGACTCTTCTTCAATGTGATAAAACTAGAATATATTATTCACAATGAGATTTTTGTGGTTTTTAAATGGATTCTGTTTGCCTCAAATTACAGGCCAAAGGGAAAATTAAATTTAGGAAGACCATATCACTGATAGAATGATACATTTTTGTAGTCACAGAATGTTCTTTGGTTACCCAGACCTGCAGGAGGAAGAAGAAGTTGAAGATTATGACACCATGTCTCGCTTACCTTTTCTGGCACGATCATGGCCAGGTTCTGGCCACACAAGTGAATAACTGCAAGAAATACAAATATGTTGATTTATATCAATATGTTTATTCATCATTAAGCATTATAATAATGCAATAGATGTAGTCATTGGTACAAATATAAAACATAATACAAGAATAGTATAAACATACAAATATTAGACATACCTAATACAAGAATAGTATAAACATACAAATATATAGACATAATACAAGAATAGCATATATATCTAAATATAAAACTCAATACAAGAATAGCATAAACAAGCCTATATATATAATAAACACATAGGGTGAGTATGGAGAGAATAGTATTGCGCATATTAAAAGTTCTAGAAATTTAAATCTTCTTTTAAGTGCAGAATAAATTCATCTTTTGAGTAGAAAACTTATTTTCTTAGCCAGTCTTGCAGAACCTTTCTATTTTTTTCAAGAGGTGCATAGTGGGCTGTCCCTGGCAGCTGGTTGAAGAGTTTTTAGCTTGGTTGGTAGTGTGTCCAACTTATAACTAAATCTTGTGTTGTGTCTGTGGACAGTGTGTCTTATGTTGAATTTATGAATATTTTCTTTGATAAACATTAGGCAGCTAAATATGTATAGGCATAGAACAGTCATTATTTTGTATTGTTTGAAAAGAGGTTTGCATGAAACAGATTGGTTGAATATTCCAGCCATATTTCGTACTGCCTTTTTCTGGCAAATTAATACATTGCCAGCAGTTAATGAGTTACCCCATAATAAAACCCCCTATATTAAATGGCTATGAAAAAACCTAATAAGATTGTACCAATAAATTTTCAGTTACACAGGATCTAAGTTTATTTAATAAAAAGATGACTCTGGCCAGTTTGCAGCATAATTGTTTGTTTGCACATCCCAGGATAATTTTGAATCTATATCCTCAAATGTACACATAAAGGATTGAAGTTTTTTTTAAAACATACAATTTTTAAAAATCTTGTAATAATTAAATCTCATCCATTTCTCAATAATGATAAATAATCCTCTTTCTTTTTTTTCCCCCTAGGTGGTGTGCCAAATAGCAAAACCATGACACAAGGAAAATTCATGGAAGGATTTTCAGGTTGCATCCATTCTATAGAAATAAAGAACTCAGGAATCTTAAATTTGTTCGAAAGAGCTTTGTCAGCAGTAAATGCCTTACCTTGCTCAAAGTAAGTAGCACAGTTTTCTCTCTCCTAATCGCCTCTTCTTGTAACAAGTAGTCATGCTTAACAACGCATCAATAGAACAGCTTATGTAAATGAGGCATTCTCAACTTACTGTTCAAAATTGGTGATAGCAGTTTAGTAATTTATTTTAATTATTTATATTTTTGATCCAGAGGCCGCATATTTATGGTGAATACCAAATCCAGATTGCAGTACAAAAACTGGGCACATTTCGGCATCAAAAGCTGTATGTAAAATGGCATTTTGACATTAAAATGGACAATATAATCCTAATTTGATGTAACAACTATGCTTATTACACAAAATAAAGAGTTCCTTTCTAATAGCACATTTATGTAGTTACATCTCCTGTGTAAAGGAGACTATTTTTACTCTCAAATATTTGGAATAGGATTAACCAATTTTCTGTGATTTTGCATAACACTCGGATAATTCAGATTTCAGAAAGTAAATAGTCTAAATTTTATGGTTTTTATTATTTCACATTTTGCAGTTCATTTTGTTAAAAAAAATGGCAAGAAAACGGATGTTACACATTTCAAAAACTTGAAAAATGAACATTACAGCACAGCATGTTATGTCATATTTTGTGTTTCCATCAATAACAAAATATGCATGTCCCTAATCATCAATTATATTCAGGGTGGTATTTGTAGGGGAATAAGGAAGACTTACCCATCTGGATATTGCATCAACCTTTCTGGTTACACATACAAAATATTCAAATGCTTCAAAAGATGTTCTGAAACCCCCCCCCCCCCCAACCCCTTCCAGTTTAATAATCAATAAATATCACAATAATTCCTGAAAATTTCTGGGTGGCAGACAGATTCAGATATGCTTCCCAGCTTTGGAGAGCTAACGTCACTCTCAACTTCAGAGATTGAAGTATAGAGATCTGTGAAACAAGTTTTTATGTATTTAGTGTGGGACAAACCTGGTGTAAGTGGCCGACCAATCGGTTGTCGTCTCTCCCACATCCATGCTCTCAGTCGGCACAAAATAGTTCTCCGACTGTCTGGCTGGTAGACAACAGCGATATAAATAAAGTGTCCTTTGGTCTTTACAGCAATGAAGGTTTCAGGTACAGTTGAAAATATTAAAGTCACTGTACTAAATTTTTTTCAGTTCATTCCACTCTCCAAAATAGTAAGTTGAGAATGCAGAAGCAGTTTTAGTTTGCAAAATTTAGTGTAATGATATTCAGAAGAAATTAATTTTTTACTAAAAGGAGATTGGTTGTAGTGAAATTTACTAAAAATTTAACATAGTAGCACACAAGGGGTTATTAAAGATCCTGCAACACTGTTTTGTTCTTTACAAGTGGCAGCAAATATAATTTTAATTTGGTTAAAATTGGTGGTACATTACATTTTTTTAAATTTCAAATCTGTTACATGTATTGTTTCTAAGATTAATTAAATGACTGTAGTGAAGTTGTATTGTAAAGTCACCATAACTTTCTGCAAATTGTTGGCTCTCGAAATTCTTAGGTCTTAAAAGTGTGACACCATTTCATGGGCTGATTTTTTATTTCTGAATCATAAAAATGTGCCTACGGTTCATGTCCTGGGTTCCTGTCACTAGATCGAAAAGAAAAAAAAAGTGACAATTCAAAAGACTTATGTCAGATAATAAAAAGGTGTGCTTACTTTTGGTATGGCCCTCGTATATTGTGCTGCTTCATGATATTGTAATATTCTGCCATACGTGGTAGCTGGAAATGAAAAGATAACTGTTTATTCTTACTGTATTTGACATACAAATGATTTAAATTGATGATATCAGATTGTTTATTAATGTTGCAGGATCTTCATAGCTTTATTGCTTTGTTATTATTTTTATCTGCAATTAGATAGAAGCTTTAGCTCAGTATTGCTTATATAGATTAGTTATTCACTTATGAATAAGTTGCAGTAGCATTTTGAAGTACTAACTTTTAACTTAATTAATACTGCAATTTGTCTTTCTTTCTACTATAAAAAATAAAGGTTTTTCCAGTACTGATACCCATCCAAAAATTAATATGTATTTATGGACTGGAAATAAATTGTGAATAATTAAGTCCAGTCTGACTGATGGTGGCAATATTTTAGTACACATTTGAGGTGAAGCATTTCAATCAATATGAAACCATTGTTGCTTTTTAAACAAAGAATCGTATTTTTTAAAATTTTTAATATCTATAAGCAGAACACGCACTTTGCACTGTATTAAATTGAAAATATGTTACCATTATTTCTGGCATTTTTTTTATCCTCCCTATATTCATAGGCATTGTAGATTTTTGTTGGATTATTATTTGAATATATCATATATATTTGAAAATTTACATATGTAGACATTTGTACATACTACTTTTTTCTCTTGAGAAAAACTTGCACTGTGGCGCACTACACTAAGGAAGTTTTCTCGCTTAAGTGACAAGTGCATGATGTGACACGTTGCTTAAGAAGCAACAACAATAGCAATACAATGTCACATGACCTACACTCTGTTGAACAGTCTTTTGTTACTTTGCAGTGTACTATTATTGTTATTATTACTACCCATTATTAACTTACTATTACTTTTTGTTATTGATTAAAAAATCATTTCTTGGCCTCCCCCTTGTAATTAAGGGGTTCCGGGTTCAATACTTGCTGGAGGCAAATGGTACAGTGGTTCAGATCCCACTTTATCCAGTGTCGATTAGCCTTTCTATGCATAAAGTGTGCTTAAAACAACAATTCAATTCAAACAAAATAGAACTTCATTTATTTGTATTAAATAATGTACTGAAAGGAAATAGTTTTCTTACTCCGATTTCACATTTTGCTTTCACCGTGCATTTGGTCCCAATTACCCTGTCTGTGTACTAAAAAACAAAATATGTTCTTTGCCAATTCAAAGTGTAAACAACATAGGAAAAATATTTTGAAAACACTTTTCTTTACCTCAAATGTTATGTGGAATTTTCTTAACAGTAAAACTGTTGTTCTTAATGTAGATTAAACACTATTAACGTGTTTTAGCTAAATACTGGAAAAACCTTAAATTTTTCCCTTTCTGTCAAAAAGAAAATATAGAAAAGGGAAATAACGGCAGATGCCATATTGTCGAAGCATATTTCCGCAATCGAACGGAGTGAAGTGTTTCAACTCCTCACGTTCTTTCTGCCCTTAATCTCTCAGAATGTGGTGGGTGCCATCCTCACTGGTCTTCAGCGAGAGTGGAGTTGTCCACACTGCTCCAATAGATGGCTCCAGTGTGCAATCGAGTTCGTCTCAAGGACTAGAACCCACTCCTATAGTGTTTGTCACTCTCTGTTTCATCTGGTTCATGGCTCTGATGAAGTAACATAATGTTTTTCAAAGGTACCACTTGTGTTTTGTGTGTGTGTCTTAGTGTATTCGCTACAATTAAATTCAGTTACAACCAGAAACTAATTGCATTCAGATTTTAGACACTGCATTTTTTTTAAAAAATTATAATTAAAGCACCAGCTCCCCCTAAACATATCAAGTCTTCGTATAGTTCTATATTACCTAGCAATAATTATAGCGCAAAATAGTATGTATTTATCATCAGTAACAGAACAAGTGCATAGATAATTTTAGTTAACTTGTCTTGAATGAAACTAAAATTACTTAAAATTTCAAAATTCATTCTTTCTAATATTTCTTAGTAAAAAGTTGAAATAGGGTAAGTAATATGTTCACATACATATGTGGGTTTATTTAATTTCATTTTCTTTTTTAAATAGTTTATCATTAGGGCTAGAAAGTTGATGACAAATAAGATTTTTTTTCTGGGTTTGAAGACGATACAAAACCTGATAGTAATCAGTTTCACTACAGTTAGAAACAGAAAACATTGTTGTAATTTTGTATTTTTTTTCCAGTTTTTATTGCATTATTTTTTATTTTTGAAGTTTTTTCTTCCTCCAAGTTGTTTCATGAATTTTAAATGCATTTCCTAGCATAATTTACATACCGTATTGGCCTGAATATAAGCTACACATTTTATCCAAATTTCAATTGTGAAAAATTAGGATGCGTCTTATATTCGCGACCTTAAAAAAAAATATGACATTTCGCCAAATCATAAAATGTGTTAAACATGTGCTGATTTCTCATTTTGAAATAACGATAATGCAACGATAGCATTTTAGAAACTGGCCGCATTGTAGATACCATAATGTTATCCAACAATAGCATTGTTGTTTCTAACTGAGCATTGTAAAAACTGTCGGCATTCTTGGTGACGTACTCTTTGATTTTTGATTGTGTTCCTACCTAATTATATTTCCCTGAATCTGCCGGTAAATGGTTACCGGTATTTTCTTTCCTTCCCTGGGCTTATATTCGGGTATCATCTTTTTTTTCTTTTTGCTCCTTCAAATTTTAGAGTGCAGCTTATATGTGGGGCCAATACAGTATTTAAATTCCCAAACATGGTCTTTTTAGCAAGTATGCCATTAATCATAAATATGGTTAATGCAAAAGCACAATATTATTTGTAAATCGTTGGCAATGGATTTTGTGCATTAATTGTAGTAAATTTACTTTTCTCCCAGCAAACTTAAATAACTTTGTGTGAAGCTGCCTTTGAGTTTCCCTTGTTGGCAACTATTATCACTTTACTCTATGATTTTAAAGTAAAATTAGTCGCAACATAAAACATATATAATCTAATGCACACGAAGCAAAACTGTATTTTCAGATGCTGACCTACTAATGTATTGTGCAAGGCTCACTCTGAAAGGAGGCGAATGACATGCACAGAAAGGTCTTGCAGAATATTTTTTTAAAACTTTGAAGTAAAGAATTATAGAAAACTACATTGGCACTTAAATGCTCTTTTTCCCCCTTTGCTTTGATAGTTTAAACCGCCAAACAGATTTTATCAAATTATTCAACTAGTCTCTTGTAATATGTGAAAAATCAAGCTTTCATTTTGAAGTGCGAAATTTTTTGTTTTAGGTAATTTTAAAATAATTTTAAGGTCGTTCTATATTTTTTGACATTTTTTAGGTCATCAACTTTCAAGCCCTATTATCATAGTTAAAAGTAAACACAATAATACACATTTCATGCATTTAATTTCATACATCAATTAGTTAATGCAAATGATATTCCAGAGGCTTGCTGTAGTGTAGAGGCTAATAGCAAAAAGTTCCAAGATTGGGTTCCCAGTTGAGGTCACATGTCGGTGAATCAGGTCCCATTTTAAACTCAAGGTCAAGATCCAATGCTAGCTTATGTGTTCACGAAGCAGGCTTAACCTAGAACACTAGTGTATGTAAATTTTACATGGTGTGCCCTTAATAATCACCTTCCCTACCTCCCACTCCTCACCTACTCACCCCTCCACCTAGCAGTGCCTCGAGTAGTCTGTCAGCTGTGAGGCAGCACTGTGGTAAGGAGGGTGCAAGTGCTGAATGTCTTGATTTTGTTATGTTGTGCACTGTACGTCAATTTTACGTAGCTCTAGTAAAACGAGAAAAATATTTCAAGCATTCGTAAATTCGATTTTGAAAAAAAAAAGTTTAAAAGCATGCACTATTTCTTGTAAGACTTTAAAATTATATACATTCCTTATTTACAGTGTTATAAATATTATTATTGTTCGTTTTTCATTGTTTGAACTTTTTGCCTTCATTCTTAATGTACGTACAGGCTTGCCAATCAAGACATTCTTTTAAAATATTCTATGTTTAATAACACCATGTTTATATATTCATAACTTATGCTTGTGCGAATTACTCACTTTTTCAGATTAATACATATTCTCAAAAATATTTAAAAAATACAAAACTTCTTGTACTTATGTTTAGGTGAGTATCTATTTTCTCCGAACGACGTTTCGGGAAACTACTTTTCCCTTCCTCAGGTTCTTTTTTAAGGCTATCTGAAATACTCCATAGCCACATCAAATCTCTTCAAAAGCCAGGAAAAAGGATACGGTATGACTTTTGTGAAGGAAGAATTTGGAAGATTTGCTATAACTATTAAAAACTCCCATCCCCCTTGACTGTTTAAAACCACGACAATAAAGAACTTTCTCAGTCTAAAAGAACCATTTCAGATCAGATAGCCTAAAAAAAGAACCTGATAAAGGGAACAGTAGTTTCCCCGAAACGTCGTTCGGAGAAAATAGATACTCACCTAAACGTAAGTACAAGAAGTTTTGTATTTTTAAATATTTTTGAGAATACGTATTAATGTTTACATATTTTTAAATGAAGAATAAAACCCCAATATAAGGATAGACAAAATAATGTTAAAAAAGAATATTCATTTTGTTTTTATGGTGAAGAGGTTCTATTAAAAATAAGTTTCTTCTTGTACGTAAAATTTAGGTAGCACTAGTTACAATGTAATATGGGGATATGGTAGTGTTCTAGGGTTGAAATGAACTTTGGCCTTATATAATCACAGACTGGGTGGCTAAGCCCATTAAATGGACAACTTTACATCTTGCTACCAAAATTTCAAGGTTCAAATCATGGCCTGTATGTCGATGTTCTTCGTGAGTGCCTCTTTCATCTATTCGTCACTCATCTTTATCATGAATAGACAAAAGTAGAAAAACAATGCTATTGCAAGCCTCAGAGAAATCAATTTCATATTTAGAAATTTACAGTCATAGTACATTAATTTAGTTTTGATAAAAACAACAGAGCACTAATTTATAATAATGACATTCAGTGGTAGTAGAAACCAGTGAACTTATTTATCCAGTAGTTTATTCAAATAAATATACAAACCACAATGAATATATAGATGTAAGCAAGTGGTTGGTTAATTAATTGTAAAATATATAATTTCCTAGATTTCAACCTTAAACTAAATTTAAATTATTAGTTTCTGTTAACTAGCTGTTCCTTGTATATGTGTGTATAATATATTTAACATGTTAAAAGAAGGTATGTAACTGAATTTATTTGTATTGAATAATGTGTCCGTTATGTGTTTATGCATGAGCTTTTAATTTCTATTTGTTGGACTCTTTATAAATTCTAATACCCTATTTTGCTTTTAATATTTTTGGCCTTATGTATGTTACTGAAATCTCATGCAACTGGAAACACACAGGCTACTATTTTACTTTGAATATTATTATTTTTTTTCCCCTTTGGCTTTTCCATTCTTGTTTTTTTAAAAAAATGGATGTTGTGTCTGGAGCATCTAAAAATAAACATTTTTGGAAAAATGAATGTTTGCGTGTTATATTTATAAGTTATGATTTATAACTGCACTAGCATTCAAATTGTTTATTGCTTTACCTTATATGCTTCCAGTTCTGAAATACATTTTTGCAAACTTCAAGTCATGATATGCGAACTTGAATTTGCAAAGCTTTCAGCTTAATTTTGCACTGCTTGATTATGCAATGCATCTGGGCATTTGGTGTGGGGCTTTTTTTGATTATAAAGTATGGTATTGCTTGAAGAAGGTATTTTGAATGTATACTTGCTAAAGATCAAAAGACAATGTTATGTATCTCTTTTTATTTTATTTATTTTTTGCATTGTATGTGAAAACAAACAATGTTTCAGCAAATTCCTTTGAATTGCATCTGTTACCATAGTGTTTATTTTGTAAACAATAAAATTAAGTGTTACATAATACAGTAGACTTGCGATTATCCGAGCTAATTGGGACCGAGATTACCTCGGATAATATGGAGATATTGTGCTAATAGGTCGTAAATGACGAAACAACACTTAAAACTGTATAGTAATTATTTATTACTAGTACAACATAAATGAGAAGATTACTTTTTCAGCTTAGAATAGGCCTACACAGACTTAAACACCACCGTAACAATTGGATACACCGACAAAGTAACGAACACGTGCACCACGGACGGTGGCTTGACTCCATAAACAAACAGAGGGGTGCGTTATGAAGCGTGATGTTTTCCAACCACATCCTCGGTTAATCGTGAGTCTACTGTATACAGTGTGTCCAGCTTAAAAGTACAATAGAAGAAAATCTTATAAGTTTTAAGTTTATTAAGATATTCCGTAGACTTTTCTTCTACTTATACAGCAACTCAAAACGTTTTTTTTACGTATCTAGTACACCTCAATATGAGCACCATTAGTTGCTCTACAGATGCCCAACCTGTATTCAAGCTCCGCCCATATGTTGTTCAGCATTACTGGAGTCACATTTTGGATTGCAGCACAAATACGTTGTCGTAGATCAGGAAGGTCACGAACTCGTGTCTGGTACACTTGTGACTTTACTTCTCTTGAATTTTTCGTTGGGGTTTTGTAATGTCTGGGGATCTAGGAGGCCAAGGGATACAAGGGGAACATCTCACAATCCAGTTCAGTTCACGCACGCGCGCACACCAACAAGTGCTGACGTTTTGCAAGCACGGGAAAAAAAATCAAAAACATTTTGAGATTACCTTTCAAACTACGTAAGGCTTAAGGTGCTCTTGGTTAAATATTACACGTAATGATTTTTTTTTTTATTATTGTACTTTTAAGCCAGACACGCTGTACTAGGGTGACCAACTGTAACTTTCGGCCATGAATTTAAGGGAGATTTCCAACTTTCAGCATTTGCACATTTTTATTTGTGAAATGTTTATGAAATGGATAATATTAAACAAAAGAATTAATATACATTTTATGTAATATGCAGTTTAAAATGGAGAATACAAATTTACGTTTCATAGTCCTAACTCATACGTATGTGTCCCCTGCTGCTGCAGAACTAAGAATCAATCAACTATTGTGAGATATTGCGTCACTTCCACGCCAGAATTTAAATGCGCAATATCTTGCAGCTGACTTGGAAGTTTTGTATGGCTCGCCGAACTCTGAATGAGTTGAAATGTTGTGATCTTTGTTGTTAATGAGATATACGGGAGTCGGGAGCATCCAAAAAATTAGCTCTAATGTTGGAAATCCCAGGAAATACAGGATAGTTGGTCACTCTATAATTGTCTTAGGGATCGATGGAGACTTCAGATTTTGCATAGCTTCCAGGATGATTAGTCTGCAGAAGTGTCTTATGGCATTTTCACAGACTCTGGGAATGATCCAATCATCTGAAGTATTGACCATTATTGGTAAATAAAATCCAATCAATACTTTCCGATACGTATACGAGGCTTGTCCGGAAAGTAAAGATACAAACACATTTGCACGTTAGGGGAAAAATGTGTACCAAAGTTGGCAACACTGGCAGTAACCATGATCCATACGACGAGGATTGGGAGTGAGTCGTCAGTGCTGCGCTGAGTCTTGTGCGAGGAACATGCGTTGGAAATGGCAGCGGCGATACTGAATCCTGCCAAGTGCGAAGTGCACGCCGTGATCAGGTTTTTGCAGGCACAAGGCAAGCGTCCATCGGAGATCCACCGAGAAATTGTGACTGTGTAAGGGAATGTAATTAATCATCAAAATGTGACAACATGGTGCCGTGCCTTCGCATAAGGTCAACGTGATGTTCATGATGAAGAGAGAAGGGGGAGACCATCCTTGATGACTGACGACCTTTGCAATCATATTGAAGCAGAGGTGCATGCGAATAGCCGGGTGACAATTCAAGAATTGTGTGTGATGTTTCCTGACAGTTTGAAAACCACTATTCATGAAGTTGTGAGTGGGTTAGGGTACAGACAGTTGTGTGCACTCTGGGACCCAAAACATTTGACTGATGAACACAAAACCAAATGACTGGGATATGTACTGGACTTTCTTACTCGCTACGCAGAAGAGGGAGATGCATTCCTGGACTCCATTGTGACAGGTGATGAAACATGGGTGTTCCACCATACGCCTGAATCCAAACAGCAGTCACTGCAGTGGCGGCATACCCATTCTCCAAAAGCCAAAAAATTTGAAACGTCAATTTCAACCCACAAGCTGATGGCAACCGTTTTCTGGGATCGCCGCTGCATCCTGCTGGTGGAATTCATGCTGCATGGAAGAACGATTAATGCTGAAACCTACTGCCAGACTTTGAAACATTTTCGACGTGCAATTCAAAACAAACGAAGAGGCATGTTGTCACGTGGAATCCGCTTTATTCACGACAATGCCCGCCCCCATGCAGCGAATGTCACCAAGGATCTGCTTACACAGTTTCAATGGGAGGTCCTTCACCATCCGCCATACAGCCCCGACCTTGCACCCAGCCTGTTCCTGTACCTCAAGAAAAATCTTGGTGGAAAACACTTTACCGACGATGATGTAGTCAGGGAAGAAGTCACAACTTGGTTCCAGATGCAGGCGGCAGATTTCTACGATTCAGGGATACAAAAACTTGTTCCACGTCTGAACAATGTTTGGACAATGGTTGCACTTATGTGGAGAAATAGCCTCTGTATCAATGTATCAAGTGTAACTTTAGTTGCGAGCAATACATTTATTTTATATCTTATTTTTGGTTTGTATCTTTACTTTCTGGACAAGCCTCGTACATCAATATTGTATTGACAAGCAGCACAAGCCTACATTCGATTGGTGGACTTCTCAAGTGTCGTGCAACATGTATCAAGCCAAATAATAGTTAAACACAGCGTAAGTAACCTGATCAGCCAATTTAGCCATGAGATATGTCAATTGATCATAAGTGACGTACCGATCTCTGAAACTAGTAGATGTAAAGATTTAAAATTGTGTGCAAATGAAGTTCTAGAGAATGTTTGTTGAATGCAGTGTAATTCATTTTGATCTGTCTATGAAGATCAAACAAGTGAAAGTCACTAATCGAATGCTGTAATATCTCCGAAATAATGGGAGGTATAAATATGAGACTTGCTGGCCTCAAAGAAGTGAACCTTCTACATGATGTGATATCAATATTCTAATTTTATTTTGTCTGTTTTAATGTACATGTTGGACAGAAACATCTACCTAGTACTAACCTAATGTAATTTGAAGGATCTTGTTGTAATTTTCTATTTGTGTATGGCATACAAACCATAGATATCTAGCCTGGAATATCTGATGATAAAATTAAGCTTCAAACTTGTAATTTGGGTATCAAAAGAAATGTAAAATATCAGCTTAACTCTATTGGGTGATTCCCTCGCTAGAGGCCCCAAACTTTTGTCTATAAAACTGCTATTTACTTAAAGTTTCTTGAAATTTTGTATGCACATACCTTGAACAATATAAAAGAGAATCTAATCCCTCGCAATAGGTTTGGACTCTTTAGGTGACCTTCATTTATTTTGTTCCGTGACAATTCATCTCGGTAGTGTTGGCTCAAATCTATAGGGATTACAATGTACGCAATCGAAGAGCGTGTGTTCCTCATTCTAGCAAACTGGTTCATTTAAAGCATGTCAAAGGACATTTCAGACTAAATTTCGTGGGAGACGTGTACCTTCAAAGTGTTGTATCCAGAAATTGTTAAGAAAGTTAGAGACAACGGGAAGTCTTGTCACACAGCATTCAGGAGGCCGGGAAATGTCTGAAGAGACAAAACAGGATGTAAAGGAGCGATGACTGGCATCAACATCGGAATCACTGTGAAGACTTTCCCAAGAAACTAATCTCCCATATTCCATGTGTCAAAAATCTGCAAAAAAATCAAAACTATCACACAATCGCAGCCCTGAAAGAAGCTATACGTCAAGAGATTGAATCCATTACCGACGCCACTTTAAGAAAAGTATTCCAGAATTTGGAGAGACGTGTACAAGAGTTCTTGCATGTGGAAAGGGACCATTTTCACCATTGGATATGAGCAGATCCTGTTTTACAATCTCCAAAGTATGTGCATACAAATTTTCAATACAAACTTCAAGTAAATGGCAGTTTTATAGACAAAATTTTGGTGCCTCAAGCGAAGGAATCGCCCTGTAGTATGTTCCCGATTTGCCCATTCATTTATCTTTTCAAGTCAACAGTCAAGCCATTCAATATCTGCCAATTGCATGGTAACTATTTTGGATACAGAGATACAATATCCTAAACTGAAAGCAGTGACGTGCCCAAGGAGGGGTTGGGGGGGTCATAATCCCCACTTTTAGCCCAGTATTCCAAAAAAAAAATAATGTCAAAGGCAGGGAAAGATTGCAATATAAGGGTTGACTACTAAAAAATATATAATCAACCCCTCCCTTTTAAAAATCCTGGACAGGTCACTGGCTGAAAGATATGTCATATGCTGGTATGGTGGGATATTTAATATCTTGAGGAATCTTTCCATCTATCTGCCAATAGGAGCCAAAAATTTACAACAATCAACACTACGGTGTTACTTATCTGTAACAAATAAAAGTAGGAGTATATTTTGCAGGAATTATGTTAAGTAAAAATTGTATTGTTGTTATTATTTTTACGCTATCTCAGTTTGGCTTTTTAGGAGTCAAAGATAAAAATTTGTGAATTAAATTGTGTTCAAACATTATTTAATTTTGTATAAACTAATCCTCATTATTAGTTTAAAAAATGTATAACCAAAAAACTGAAGGATGTAGGAGACAGATGTGAAAGTTTTCAGACATGTACGTTGTTCTATGCTATTGCTGCTGTGTGAATATAACAGCATGTGAATCTTATATCATGTTGTACAGCTACAGTGCATCAGTTACCAAAACGTTTCTGTTCATCTCTTAATATATTGAAATTTGAAGAAACGTAGAGTAAGTAGTTGATGAAAAAGGAACATGATTACTTTTCGACAAAATTTGCAGATTTCAGTTCAAGGGTGGCAGCTGAAAAATGAAACATTCAGTAATCAAATTTACTAGACACAATGCGACAACAGTGATGTGGAAGGCATTTGAGCATTGAGAACAGAGTACTGCTCCAAGCTGTACAACAGAATCCAATCCCTAGCACTCACAGAATGTGTGTGGAGTTCCATGGTTCACTAACTTGCACCAGATTAGCATTTGGGGCACACTACCTCAAGCAGTTGCCCATAAAATGATGTACCAGCAAGTTCAAGGGAAGGTAACACTTTTCAATCAACTGTTACAAAATCCAAATTGGATTGTAACTGGACGTGACTTCATCTGTGGTGTGGGTTTTGGGATGCAAAAGGGGGTGGTGGATTATTTGCAGGTCTTTACTATGCAGACTGAATTATAAAATTATGTGCAGCAATCAAAGAGAAACAATGTGGAAAGTTGATGTGGGAAGTGCTCATTTGTCATGACAATGCTCCAAGCTAAATGGCGTGTGTTGCAATGGCTGCAGACTTTGAATTGCTTGAACAACCTACATATTCATCAGATCTGGCACTGATTGACTGTAGACTGTTCCCAAAACTGAAGGAACATTTACGTGGATAGAGACTCAGATGGCTGGTTAGACAACCATCTTTCCAGGAAGCGTCAGAAATGTTGAAGCATCATTGGGACATCTGCATCAAACTTGAAGGGGATCATGTTGAAATATGAGTTAAAAATATTGTACATTTTCCATACAGACATGGGGCAGGGGTGAAGCAGAGGGTTCAACCATCGTAGGCCTAGGGTAGCAACCCCCACTTTACCAGGTGTTTGACTCCCCCTTCCTACACACACACACGCACACTCACTCACTCTCACTCTCACTCTCTCTCTCTCTCTCTCTCTCTCTCTCTCTCTCTCTCTCTCTCTCTCTCTCTCTCTCTCTCACTCACTCACTCACTGTCTCTCTCTCACTCATTCTCTCGCGCTCTCACTCACTCTCTCTCTCTCTCATTCTCACTCACTCTCTCTCTCACACTCACACTCTCTCCTCTTCTGTCTCTCTCTCTCTCTCTCTCTCTCTCTCTCTCTCTCTCTCTCTCTCTCTCTCTCTCTCTCTCTCTCTCTCGCTCTCTTACACACATACACACATACACACAATGGTCCAGACTAAGTCATGGAATAAGATTGAAGTTTTGCTACTCCCAGCCTACAGCCCTGACCTGCCACTTAACACATATTTCACCTTTCACAGTCGCTGGTTTACATGCTGCAAGCACTATGCTTCATTTCTGTGGAGGAGTTCAGGAAGTTTTTGACATCCAAGATGGCTAAGCATTGTTGTTACATAATCAACAATTGACAGAGAGATAGGCCAAGATCATAGCTAGTGATGGTACTTTCTTCCAAAACTGGCCATTTTTTTTCTTTTGCCTTAATAACTGTTTGGTTTTTAGTGTTGAGAGAGCTTTTCTGTGGTTTTTAGTGTTGAGAGAGCTTTTCTGTCACCATAATGCTGATGTTCTGAGTAGTACATCGCAACATGTTGTGGGGTTTGTTTTTCTCATATTTGTTGCTGACTGTGCAATTTTGTATGATTACTGAAGAAACAAATACAGTAGAAACTCGATTTTATGTTTTTCAGGAGACCAAGCTGAAAAAATTAAGATGCGGGAAAATGTAGGTATATAACATTTTGCTATGTTGGGAACATCAAGATTGAATGTATACTGTGGGAAAATGTAAAATAGGAGGTAAAGGTAATATTTTTTCACTTGCTATAAATTGTGTTAAAATAAAAGTTTGAAAACTATGTGCATATCATTGTTGGCGATGGGTAATGCTTAGAAATTTAATGCATCCTGCGATTCAGGTGTCAGATTTATGTACGTCTAGGTGTGAAATTGCAGTGTGATAGTGTGACAGTATAGTATGATTCTAATGGATCTTTTTCTTTCTCTCTGTAGCGAAAGTGAAGACTATGAAGATAACCTGCTGGAAGGTCGGTACCGGGGTTAAGGAAACTCACCCCCTTATCTCGGACCTTCTCGTTATAATTTGTCATCCGAAACAAAAGAAGAAAAAACGAATTTAACTGTAGATGATGAAGCTTACAATGTGTTCAGTTGGGGTAGCAACTGCTTTATAGACTGGTTTGAGAGTTTTTTTTAATGAAAATAATTTGTTCCTATTGCTTTTTATACTTTTTTTGCCAGTTTTTCATTGTAGATTCAGTCTCATTTACGCATTTTCCTTCTACTCTGTAAGTAGGTTGTGCCCCATGATTTTTTTTATGCGTGTGTATTATTATATTATTAATTTTAAGTGTAAGCAGTTGTCTGAGTAACTAGTCTTCCTACAAAACAAAGCATCAGTTTTGAAGGCCCATTTCAATTATAATAATAAACTTTACCAAGAGATGGAGCCACATGATATAATACAGTTCCCGAACAATAATGTCTGCGATACAATGAGACAACAATGAGGATAGACTGAGGCTTTTGCGATTGTAATATACTGAAAGTGTTCTTTTTTTGTCTAGTAGTCATATCTTTCGGTTTGAGTTTGTTCAATTAATTTAATGAAGGCAACAGTCTATCCTTAAATTGTCATCGATTTTACGGTGCCTTCTTGTGTAATTTTTAATGTTTTTTCATCCTGAATGGTTGATGAAAATGTTTTCAATACAATTGTTACTGCCATTTGATTCTGGTCCCCCTGGTTGAAGCAAACAGGTGCTATACGTGACGAGTTGTGTGCCATAATTACCATTATATGATTGTAAGCCGGCATGTCTCGGTTGAATTTTTTATGTACTGCCAGTTTCAACCTCATGAAGATCTCATTTTGAGGGGTCATATTATGTTTTTATTGTCCTATGCAGCATTCCTTCTGCACATGTTTTAGACACCACAACGTTTCAACAAAACACTAATTTCGTGTTACTGCCAAGAAGCTCTTTAGTGCAATTTTTATCCCCTCCGAATGGATAGCGTTAATAATTATTATATATTCATTTGATGTGTGGTGCTATTACAGTAGCTTTTTACTGCCTTTGCCGAATTTTCATTTTTTTCACATTAAATTGTTAATTTTGTAACAATTCTCTTTTATATGCCATTTTGTTCATATGTTTCTCTTAGTTTCAAAAAGTGGCAGTTGTAAATGGTTGTCTTGATGATCGTAACCTAAATGTAATAAATGTCTTTGTCCTCTTTTGTTTTATCTCCGTTTTACTCTTAACCGTAACAATTTTGATAGATGTTGTAATATTTTTAGCTATTCATTTGTAAGTAGTACTTTGTGAAGGAAATATTAATCTGAAAAAGAAAATTAAAGGGAAGAACATTCTGTTACCATTGTGTGTCTTTCCATCAACTTTTGAGTTATTTTCTGTAAATTTTAAAATGAACTGATGGAAAAAATAAATTAAAAGAGACAATAAAGTGATCATGTGTAATATATATTGTTTTTTTTTCCTGCAGCATATTGAAGCTATGCCATATTAATCAAGGTCATGGACGTCCACAGGATATTTTCCAGGGGGGGGGCAAACAAGGCACATTTTCCCCAATAATAGTATTGTTCCCTCAAAAAACATTGCTTAAATTTGAATTTATCATATTCATACAATAATTAATACATATTGTTGTGGCTGAAATGAAATTATATGTCAAAAATATATAATTTTTGGTTAACTTTCATTTTCCAAGGGGGGGGAGGCTATGGCACCCCCTTGCCCCCCTTTTGGATGCCCATGATCAAGGTCATACTTTTTTATTGGCCAACCACTGGTCAGAGAGAAGAGCAGCAGTTCTTTAATATTTGCATCTTTCCACAATAAGTAAAATACACTATCTACCAAAAAGTAATTGGGCACCTGTACAAAATTGTTGTTTGGTGGTGCGAACCCTGTTAGAACCTCGTGGAACCACCTCTTGGTACTATAACAGCAGCCACCTGTCAGGCATGCTCTCGACTAGTTTGTGGAAGAAGTCCATGGGAATAAGTCGCCATTCCTCTTCCAATATCTCACTCAGTTGGACAATGGAATTTTGCCGCATCTCCCGAGACCTAACCTGCCGGTCCAATGCATCCCAAAGGTGTTCTATGGGATTGAGATCAAGACTGTGCAGGCCAGACCAATGGGTGAACATTGTTGTTGGCACATAGGCGCCGACTCCATGGGGCTTGGGGGGGCTCGAGCCCCCCAATGTTAACGATGTGGGGGCAGAGCCCCCCAAATAATTTTGCTTAAGAGGATCTAATGTATTATTTTGCTTCTCTTGTAAAGTTTACTCGGAATTGTGCCACATGAACTTAACTTAAAATGCACATTTGAAATGTTCTAGACTAGACCGTCACCTTTGGGGGGGCTGAGACCGCTAAACCATCAACTTTGTGGGGGGGGCTATGACTTTGATTTGATTTGAGTTGCTGTTTTAAGTCCACTTTATGCACAGTAAGGCTAATCGGGACTGGACCTACAGTTCAAAGTGGGATCCGAACCACTTGTGCCTCGACCGGGTATCGAACCCGGGACCCCTTGATTACAAGGCAATGACGCTACCACTGCGCCATGGGGGGCTATGACCAGAGACAGCAAAACACATGACTTATTACTATATACTAAGTATGTAATTATGAGTATTGTTAAAATTTTTACTAAAAAGAGTTTCAAAAGACGATGTGCATGAACTGGGAAAGTGGTTGGGACATTCAGGCTACAAATGGCTCTCACATGACATTCAGAACAAGATCATTGATATATTAGGGAGATCTGTTTTGCGCTCTGTGGTAACAGATATTAAAAGTCGGGAATATTTTGCTATTATGGTTGACGAAACGTGTGACATATCCATCCGTTGAAAATTAATATACTGCATTCGAACTGTGAATAAAAATTTTGATATTTTTGAAGAATTCATGGGCTATTACGAGATTCCGAACACTGAGGCCAAAACTTAAAAAAGGGAGAGAGTGAGTCATTCATTAATTTATTTCAGTGATCAGAGCCCCCCCCCAATAATTTTGACAAGTCGGCGCCCCTGTGTTGGCATACCACTGCATAGTAGCTTCCGAAACATGGCACCTAGCTTTGTCATCCTGGAAGTAACAGGGGTCCATTTCATTGTCTACTATTGAACAGTATGCCTGTGAGTTAATTGTGCCACGAACAACCACCAGTGGTCTCACAACGTAGTAATAGAAACAACACCACACCATTACTTCACCGTCACAAATTTCCTGGTAGGCACTATACACTCTGGTAGAAGCCTTTCCCCGGGTAGCCGCCACACCCATACACGTCCATCAGACCGAAACATTGTGAATCTCGACTCATCACTCCACAGAACCGCTTTTCACTGCTCCAGTGTCCAGTTGAGACGGTCCAAACACCACTTGAGATACTGCACTTTATTCGCTTTGGTGATATGCGCCTTATGTGCCGCTGCTCTTCCGGAATATCCAAGTTGGTGGGCCTCTGTTCGCAATGTTCCAATATAAACTGACGCCCCTGTTGCTGCTGTAAAGTCCTGTCTGATGGTAGCCATCGGCTGTGTCCTGTTTTTAACAATTTCACGTTTTAGGGTTCTCCGATTTCTGTTAGTCAGTTTTTTTGGATGCCCGGAAAGTTCACCATTGTCACAATGTCCACGCACCTTCCACTTACGAATCACAAATGCTATTGTTGATTTGGACCTGTTTAACTTTGCGGCTATGGGCCTGCTAGACAGCCCACTGAGGTGGCAGCCCACAATTATGCCCTTATCATTTCTGATAGCTCTGCACTACGCGCCATCACTTTCACAAGTGGTTCTCTTGCTCAAGGAACAACATGAAGGCCACACAAATCAAATTAGATACAAAATGATTCAAATTAGTTACTAAATTAACCACCATCATAGGTGCCCAATTACTTTTTGGTAGATAGTGTATAAAATAGTACATATAAGTGATTCTGTTAACGATATAAAACATGTTTAGAATTAGAATTAGAAATTCTTTATTCATGAGGAAGTTCAGCCTGTGTCTGCTCTACCACTTAACCTGCAAAATCTAGTACAATAAAACAAACAAAATACAATTACTACTATAACATAAGAATTCCATAACATTTTCACTTCTAAATATTTCAGTAATTAACACACTAAAAAGATAAAAACAATTTTGCTCATACACACACATCAAAGTAATTAAGAATTATAATTAATGAATTATAATTATGCATTCAGTAATTAACACTCTAGAAAGACAAAGCTTAAATGGATAAAATAGGAGGGTTGGAAATAGGAACCTCATGATATGTGATATGCATAATATTAAGCAGAGGCGTCTCCTGAACACATGCGGTGCATGCGTCAATTGTGGTGGAAAGGACAGCGTTCTCACCGATCGTTTGAGATATGTATTTTAGGACATGAAATCAAGTAAAATGAACACACTTTGTTGCACCTTTTGGAACCTTTTCGTGAGATTAACAAATTTGTCCACTTTTAACCACCTTGTTGATGATTCAGAGCCTTTCTTCCTCCTTTTCTTTAATGTTTTGTAAAAAAAAAAAAATAGGCAGAAAAGTAAATGATTTTCATTCTTCTTGAGCAGCTACATAAAATCCTAATCTAATCAGAGGCATCTCGTGAATGCAAGCGGTGAATGCTGCGCATGTGTCAATTGTGGAAAAAGGATAGCTTGCTCTGCGACGACATTCATGAGCATTTCTACATTCTAATTTCTTCATATAGGAGAAGTATTTATTTTACACGAGAGTGCTGAACTAAGCTTATATTACATTTCTTGGATCTGAAGTGAAAGAAAGTAATAATTATATTCCCACAATTGATGCATGCGTCACTTCAGATCCATGAAATGTAATATAAGCTTAGTTGAGCACTCTCGTGTAAAATAAATACTTCTCCTATATGAAGAAATTACAATGTAGAAATGCTCATGAATGTCATCGTAGAGCAAGCTGTCCTTTTTCCCACAATTGATGCATGCGCAGCATGCACTGCATGTGTTCATGAGACGCCTCTGGCATAAAGTGAAATTACAAACAAACTTTACCAAGGACTATCTTCAATATACACATCTAACGTAAGTCGTGATCATCGAGAATAAACCAGGAGGTAAGATAACATTCAGTAATACAGAAGGAGGCCGCTCTCGTCGTCGTTTCCGCGATACCTCGAGTCTCACTGTCCTTTTTTGTGTCCTGTGTCTTTCACCCCTGCTTCCAGGGGTCAATCACCTCGCATCTGGTGAGGCGGAAGGAGTTCCTTCTCCCCCCATTAGGTGGCAGCAAAAGTCAGCGGCTTTCGCCACACCACAGTGGCTGTCGCTACAGAAGAAATTAGAATGTAGAAATGCTCATGAATGTAGTCGCAGAGCAAGCTGTCCTTTTTCCCACAATTTACGCATGCTTTCAGGAGACCCCTCCAAAATAGGGAGATACGTGTTTGCATTTTGATCACTGCTCGAAGTAGAAATTCCTAGTTGAGGGGGGGGGGGGGTTGCTTATGAGACTCAACATGAAGGCATTGAAGAAAGTGGGGATGCTTATCCTAGCTGGGGGATGCTTTGCTCAAATT
The DNA here is from genome assembly GCF_977018435.1 of Lepisma saccharinum. Lineage (NCBI taxonomy): Eukaryota > Metazoa > Arthropoda > Insecta > Zygentoma > Lepismatidae > Lepisma > Lepisma saccharinum. Next base: position 39,345,395 of record NC_139257.1, on the reverse strand, counting down.
TTATTAACCAGGGAAGCGGGATGCACCATCTGTACATTCGTACCACTTGAATCACTAGTTTTCATGAATTATGAGGCTGCATATGCTAGAGTTGCATTAAGAGACATAAAAATATTCTCGCCTGCAAATAATTGGACTAAATATAGTACATAGTAATACATTATTATTAACCTCACAAAAACATACACACGAGAGACAAAATTGGTATTAAATTAGCTTTTGTAGTCTTACGGAGTGGAGGTTTTGCTGTTTACATGTTGAATATTAAAAATGGGTGTCGGTTAATAGAATAACATAATTTGCTCCAAGCAGGGAGGTGGGGCCAAAATATGTTCTTGCTGAGGTCTCTTTCCAAATTATATCAAGATCTCTTGTCTTTAAATTCCCACGTTTTTGTGCAAAGTATGGAGGAGTATTTGACTTGGTGCACCCTGTATATCAATTGTTATTTCCTGTCACTTCCATTGTTTGATCAGCTGGCCTCTGTAGCAGAGTGGTTAGCACAGCGTGCTATGATGCCAGGGTTCCCAGGTTTGAATCCTAATCTGGATATGGGTTTTCTTTGCGAATTTCCCTTCATCAATTTAATCACTCATCTTCATCTTCGTGGTTAGCCAAAAGTGGAAGAAAATCGAACTAAAATCAGGGTGTCAACCAATCTGGAAAACCGGGAAATTCAGGAAAAGTCTGAAATTTACTGTTTCTGTAAATTCAGGGAAATTTACTCTTTCTGGGAATGCAGGAAGAGAGGAAAATTTACTGTGTTTCTGGAAATTCAGGAATAGTCGGTGAAATTTACTGTGTTTCTGGAAATTCAGGAAGAGTCAGGGAAATTCGTTGTGTTTGTGGAAATTCAGGAAGAGACAGAGAAATTTACTGTTTTTCTGGAAAAAATCAGTTTCTGTAGCTGTGCACTAAAAGTAAGTTTTCAAAAACAAAGTAAAAATGGACAAGGAAGAAAGTTATTAAAACTTATTAAAAACTTATTCTGGACAAACCCAATTTTAATTTGATCTACTCATTATTACTGATAGTTACAATAGAATTTGTATATTAAATTCTCATGTTTTGAAATATTTTCATGTAGAAGTTAGTGGTTATGGGAATTTTCCTCTTTTCTTTTGCAATTTTGGGTTGTGTTTGATAGATATTAGGATTAATACAGATGATATTACTAAATTTTACTGTAATTATGCAGTATTTATGTTATGATCGTTTTTATTAAAATGTTTGTTAACCATTTCTTTATCATTCTCTCTCTCTCTCTCTCTCTCTCTCTCTCTCTCTCTCTCTCTCTCTCTCTCTCTCTCTCTCTCTCTCTCTCTGGGAGGAAGAGGTCCATCTCCCCCCTCCCCTGGGGGAGAGGGGATTAAGGAGAGAGAAAGGGAGGGAGAGAGAGAGAGAGATCCTTTCTCTTCTCTTCTTCTTCTCCTCTTCTTTCCTCTCTCTCTCTTCTTTCTTTCTTTCTCTCCTTCTTTCTTTCCTTCTTTCTTTCTCCATCTTTCCTTTTTCTCTTTCTCTCTCTCTCTCTCGCATCCCAGGAGAGAGGAAGAGGGCGAGAGAGAGATTGGTGGTCCCGGGTTTCTTGGAGAGAGAAAAAGAGAGAGATATCTCTCTCTTCTTCTTCTTCTGCTCCTTCTTCTCCTCCCTCCTTGGCCCCTCACATTCTCTCTTTCTCTCTCTTTTCCCCTTTCTTTCTTCTCTCCTTCTTTCCTTCTTCCTCTCTTTCTCTCTCGATCCCTTCCTCTTCCTCTTCTCTGCTTTCCTTTTTCTTGTTTGAAGGAAGGAAAGAGAAAAAAGAAAAGATAGAGAGAGAGAGAGAAGGAAAGAAAGAAACTCTCTCTCTCCCTCTCCCTCCCTCCCCCCCATAAGTCAATACATGCCTGATGTTTTATAAAAGCTCATCCTTGATACTGGAAAATTTTGGTTCTTGATATGGAAAAGCTGGACAAGTCGGGGAATTTTGATTTTTTGAAATTGTACACACCCTAAAAATAAACCTAATCAATCAAGTAAAGCATTGTTTCATCACTGGAAATTAAGTAGTAACCATGAAATTGTGCCAAATAACTGCGAACAATACAATACAGGATGAAAAAGTCTGTAATCAAGGGATCCTAGATTTATTTATATATTTCGTCCATGAATCACATTGTTTACATTTACGTGCAGTGAAAAGGAACATGTCAATTTATATTTTAAAGTATCATAGATATATTTCAATATAATAGTATAATGAAATACAATATATGTACACATGAAATATAGTAAAATACAATGATATAGTCATGCTTAGATATTCATCGACTGAGTAAAAGCAATGTTCCAGTAAATATTTGTATAGTTCTCTCTTAAAAGCTTTGCAGGTTTCAATTGTTTTTGTGTGTTTAGTAGGTTGTTATACAAGAGAGTCCCTGTGTATCTAGGCCCTTATTCAGTCCCTGGTGGACAGTCACTTATCTAGAAATATATTTCAGGGGGAGGGGATTTGAACCAAGTATTTCAGAACTAATAATAATAATATAAATGTTTAAATTAAATATTAATTAAAATGCGTATATTTATTAATAAATTTTCATGTTTTAATTAATATTAATTTAAACATTTATATTATTATAAAAATACAATATTAATAAATTAGAATTTCCAGTAAAATACAGGAACATTTTCCTGTGCCACGTGGACGTTTGCGGGGGGCCAGTCCCCCCCCCCCCACCTAAAGACGTCCCTGAATGTTACATGTAAGAATAGATATATAACAGCATGTATAGCTAGCTTCCGTCCATTTAAGATAGCCAAGCCAAAATTTGTATAAAAATAAGGAAATTAATGCCAAATAGATAAAGAATTTAGCCTTCCAAGTTCCAAGAAAATAAATAACCATCGATTATCGTAAAAATGCTAAACAAATATATTTTCATTATTTTATTTTATAAAAACAAAACTGTGACAAACTTGTGACTTAAAAATGTGATTTTTTTGAGACCCTGTAGCATTAAAATGGATCCTCTAATGAGCAAAAAGTAGTTTACCTCCGTGTAGGAGGACATCACGTGGGTGGGTGTGTGTGTGTGTGTGTGTATTGTTACCCTGCCCCCAAGTCAGAGCAACAGTGTTTTCTTCTTGTAATATTGCATTGTTATGTTGATTAATTAGGTAATTACGTGTATAAAAATATGTATGTGTGATTAGTGTAACTCAATTATTTTTTAGTTTTATATATTCCCCTTATTTATAATTACATTAGGTACACACAGGAGATATACTCGTAGAATTTTTCAGCCAAGAATGCAAGCTCGACCAGGTCTCGAACCTGGGTTTGACATATCATGCCATTCATTCCCAGATAGCACGTAAGTTAACTGCAAGTTAAATCGAATGTCAATTTAACTTGCAGTTAACTTAGTGCTATCTGGATTGCTTACGATTCATTCTACGAGTACACCTCCTGTGTGTGTAATTTAATAAAAAAAGGAATAACATCTCTACGCTGGGAGGATCCAGGCAACGTCGACATTTACAGTATTTCAAAGGCAACAAATCCCGTTGTATCACTATCTTGTCTGATGTAATTTTTTGAGATTTAGAGGCTTCCAACCTCCCAAAATTAGAGTTTTGGCCAGATAAATTACATAAAAGAATGTTCGGATAGGGCTTGTGTATATAAACAATTTATGTTAATGAAATGAGAAAAAAATTTGGTATCACTGTTGCTTGACAAGGTAATTTATCCCCGATTTCAATAAGGGTTAACAAAGGTTATCCATTGTCAGTGGCGTGGAGTAAATCGTGGGGTGTTCACACCCCAGGGTGGGGGGAGGGGTACAGACACATCGAGAACCAATTTGTTGATCACAATCACAGAGAAGAAAACTGTAAATGTGGACAACTGATTAATTGAGCCTACAAAAAGGTGAAATTTGAGCCAAGAATCGAAGCTACGACTTCCGTTTTTAGAGTGCCCTACACTAGCCAAGTAACAAGATCATCTCGGTATTTGTCTAGAGTTTCTGAGGACAAAAATAAGCAAATTGAATAAACATTAAGAGCTGAAACTTTTCAAGTTGACACTATGAATATGAATATATATATAATACATATATATATATATATATGTGTGTGTATTTTATATATATATATATATATATATATATATATATATATATATATATTACATAAAATAAACCGTGGGCATCTTTCCTGCGAATGTTAAAGGATTCCTATGCTTTTGGAATAAACCTTTTCTCCTTTATTGTATAAATATAATTTATATTTTAGTTATACAAATTTGAATGGTACAGAACTGTTCTATTGAAGTCAGAATATATTTCGTTAATAAATTTTAGAGTACAAGAAAAAAATAATAAACTAAAGTAAAACAAGATATATATATGAATAATTATAATAATTCATGTTTTATGAAGAATACGAACCTGAGACCTTGTACTGTGCTAGCCAGTCCACCTGAACTCCCACCGAAAATCCATTTATAAAACACAGGCCAATTTTCATTTACTGTGAATTATTATAGTTTCCTCTTAACACCCCACCCCCTTCCTGCCCGTCAATGCCCTCAAAAGCAAGGAAACATTACTAAGGTAAACAATACATTTTTCCCCGGTTAAATTATTGAAATGCCTTACTTCTCTCCTCGTTGGAAATTATTTTGCCTGTTCCTAAGAATTAACCTCCACCATTTCCACTAACCATGATATCAACGAATATGTTTGATTTTTTTAAAAAAAAATTCTATAGCCATTTGTAATTTCACAGCAGCTTGGTAAGTAAGTGTCTGGCAATGCTCTAACTTCATGATGCGAATTGCATCTGCTCATTTTAGTGATATAGTGTTTTAAGTAATAAAATAAAACCTTGGCCATGCAAGGCTTTGGGTGTGCGACAACTATTTGTAATGTTGTTGAGGAAGTTTGCCCTCTTAATTTTTGGCGAAATGTATTGGAAATTAAAAATAGGCTAAATCATCGAAGATCTTAGGAATTACTATAACAATACATGCTACCAGTGGTTGCATTATAATATTTTGACTGCTTACGTTTCCCCAATACAGAAGCTAAACGAAACTAAAAATAAAATACCTCCTCCCTCTGCCTCTATCGGCATTCTCCGAACAGTTGCTGCCATCTGTTGACAGTTCTTTCGAAAGGTGCACGTGACCCGATTTTCAGTTTCCCCCCTTGGTTTCTCTCGGCTCCTTCGGTAGAGCTGCTACAACACAGGGAGAATACAGCAGAGGGAGTTCACAGCGGCAGATGTGCCCCAGGCTCTCGCTGCCTAACCTGGTGAGCGTTTCTTGCCAACAGTCTGGGGAAATTGGGAAATTTTAAGCATTGTGAAGACTCTATTAACGAAAATGGCTGCTTTGTAAACTAAGTATATTGAACTGTAGTGTTTTATTTTGCAGAAAAGAAAAGAAATTGAAAATTTTCCGTTTTCGCTTGGGGGTTCGTGTGCTCCGTGAACTCCCTTCAGGCGACGCCTCTGTCCGTTGTCTCTTGGATTTCTTGTAGTGAAAATAATTATGTTCTTGTTGCAACCCATTTGCCTTGTTGTACAAAGAAATATACCCCTAGACCACACTCAACCACTGCTGAGTCCCAAAGGGTTGGTGGGTCGTGAAGTTTGGCTCGAAAATATATTTACTGTGTCTTAAAAACCTATTAAATTTCTAAGATATATTGTTTAAAGCATTTAAATTCAACCCATGTTGCACATAAACTACACTCTGCATTTCTGTTATTCGTTCTGTACAATTGCACATTAGTCATATTAGTTTAGGTGAATAAAGTTGGTTTCATTTTCAGTACATGTATTTAATTAGATACGCGTATTGGACTAGAGTAAATTAGTCCTCCAAATTACATACTTGCATACATACAAAATGTCTTCAATGTTGTCAACGTCAGTTGCAACACGTGAGTGTCTGTGTGCGTGAGAGCAAGGGATATATCTTTCCTTAAGGAAGAAATCGATAACAAAAATGTCTGGATGGCTCTTTAGACGCATCTATCTAAATGGTTATATAAATTTGGGTAAGATATTACGTTCGTTCTTGCCAAGTATGCAGGAAAGTATGCGGAAGCTTTCGCGTCGTTTCAGCCGAAAAGGGGCACGGCTGGTTGTCTTATGGCTACCACTGGGCTACCACCTCCTCGCTCGTTAACCGCGGAGACTTTTTCATGCCTCCGCGCATGCCTCTGCGCACAGGCCAGACTATGCTGGCCCAGAGCAAGTGAGAGAACAGCTGGGGATGCAGCGCAGGAATTGAGGCGGCCATAAGCTCAAACGCTTACGAGATTCGAATCTCCTCGTTCGTAAATGTATTAATTTAACTATATTTTGGCAAAGCAAGTTCTTTTTCTGAGGGTAGAGCCATGGCACGGCGGCTCTCCCCTTAGAGCCGCCGCTGTCTTAAGGTACTCGATGATAGCAAAAAATATGATTATAAACTGGGTGCACACCCCTACAAGTAATTTTGCCGACGTTCATGCTTACGGGTCCCATGAAGTGTAATATCCTTCAAGGTGGGTCCCTGACTGAAAAAGGTTGAGAACCACTGCACTAGACAAATCAAAGCCGAGTGGAGTGCACTGAGCCTCGAGTGTGGATAGGCCAGGCTAGTAACAGTGTGTGTGTGTGAGGGTGTGTGTGTGTGTGTGTGTGTAAATAAGAGACAAATGTATCACATATTTCAGTATTGATATTTGAGATGACATGTATGTTCATGTTCTATACCTCAAGTGCAAGGAATATCAGTACAACAAGGTCCAGGATTTCATATTCTATGTAAGGTTCTCTGCAATATGCATATTCCTTTGACCAGTATGGAATTGTCCTGAAACTCGGAATACCAATAATTATGATGTATTGATTGATGTGGTTTATTTGACTGATTTCTGCCACTTTTTGGCTAATCGTGAAGATGAGGGATGATGTGAGGGAATTGGTGAACGTACACTCGCAACGGAACACCGATGCCCAGGCTTGGATTTGAACCGTTGTTGCACTGTGCTAACCACTCTGCCATGGAGATTGGCGTGAAGAATGAAGTCACAAACCGAAAAGAGATATCGTTGGAATGTGTAGAGAGAGAGAGAGAAATATATTTTTAAAGAATAGCACTCTTCTTGCCTTTGGTGTTAACGGTCCTGAGTTCGAATCCGAGTTAGGACTCCAAATTTCCGGTGTTCAACCGTCATTGTGTGGATATTTGGGGCGCTACTTGAAGAAGTAGGTGATAAGACTTGATGTACACTGGCCTCAATTAGTACTCCGGCAGTTCATTTCTCATGTTATATTTTTTTGTGATTTTGATATAATAGCAGAGTAAGACCCAATTTTTTACAATTTTTGGCTATATATTTTGTATTTGTAAAATCTATTAATGTACCTGTATTGTAATGTAAGTATTGACATGTCCTATATTACCATGTACTGTAATTTGTACACACCGGTAGTCCTTGGACGCAAATAAACTAAACTAAACTAAACTAAACTATACAGCATATTTGCAGAAGATACAATCCAAAATACAAGTGTATCAATATACACTGTGTAAAACACAACTTATTACTAACTTCGTTGACCCTGTACAGTGGGATCCACTAATATTGCTCGGCAAATTGTCCATGACTATTTGCATTAATTTTTATCTTGCATTCTGTGTGTTTTAAAGCAATGGATTTTATGTATGCTGGTGCAGAAGTTGTCAACCGCTTGTTTTGAGTTTTCTTTTAATTCTAATAAAGTGGACGAACATGGTGATGGACGATTTGCACGGTATTACTCATGGATCCCACTCATGGGCGTCCGGAAGGAGGGGCCGTGCCCGCCCCCCTGGAAAATGAAAGTCAACCAAAAATTATGTATTTCACACATATAATTTCATTTTAGCCACAATAATATGTGTTAATTATTGCATGAACACCATAAATTCAAATTTAAGCAATGTTTTTTTAGGGAACAACAATATTTTTGGAGAAAATGTGCCTTGTTTGCCCCCCCCGGAAAAAAAATACCTTCCTTGCCCCTCCCTGGAAAAAATCCTGCGGACGTCCATGATCCCACTGCACTATTCACTTGTCACCCAATCGCCTTAGCCCTCAAAGGGATGTTGCGCCGTGAAGTTCAATACCCTCAATATGCTGATTGAAAATTTTAGATAAGGGGATATTTCATAGTATTGCAAAATGGCCTTAAGTGCCGACGCACCCAGAAATTTTAAATCAATCAATCAATCAATATGCTGATTGACGTAAATAAGTAAACAGCAATGTAAATTTCCGAAATGAACAATGTCGACTGTCATTGTGTAGTCGCGAATTAAACGTGTTACGAAAACACTAACTTTGGGTGCGAATATCTTGAGAAGCATTTGTATGTGTATTTTTCACATTTTACGCTTTAGGTTAATCGCGTCGATGAAGGTGGGTGATAAGTAGGGAACGGATTTTAAGGTGCAGCAGATTTCGAAAAATATAGCTGTTTTCATACCGATGGTTTGGGGCATGTATTTTAGGACATGAAATCAAGTAATATTAACACGCTTTGTTGCACCTTTTCGTGAGATTAGCACATTTAACCCCTTTTTTACCCCCTCTTTGATGCTTCATCAGCTTTTCCCTTCCTTTTCTTTCATGTTTTGTTAAAAAATTGGACAGAAAGATAAGTGATTTTCACTCTTCTTGAGCAATTACATAAAATCCTTGACGTCTAATATTAAGTGATCGCCCTTAACGCCTATAATTACGTAATTGCCTTTGATTTAATTTGTGAAGTTCACTTTATGCTCAGAAAGGCTAATCGGGACTGCACCTACAGTTTAAAAAGGGATCCGAACCACTGTGCCCGGTATCGAACCGGGACCCCTTGATTACAAGGTGACGACGTTACCACTACGCTATCGGGAAGACGTAATCGCCTTTGGTGACTAAAAGTTAAGTGATTGCTCCCAATACCTAAATTGAGCGATCGTTCTTTAACGTCTACAATTAAGTGATCGCTATGTGTAAAACTATGTAATTACCCTTGATAATTAAGTAATTAAGTGGTCGTCGCGATTTGCCAAAAGTGGAAGGAAAGTGACGTAAAATAACAAAAATAAAAGAATCCGGCAGAGTTAAGGCGGTCACAACACCCCGTCTCCCTTTTCTCTGGGAATTTTCCGAATTTCAAAGTGGCTAAACTCTGCAGTTCTCAGAATTGTTTGCATCAAAGTTAGCTTTGTTTAGACTATATTGAATTAGTATCGCGTTCAGTGAATGTTATTTGAGGACTAAAAGTGGTAAACGTTGTAAGTGCCAAAAGCGAAAGTGTTGGGAAATCGCATCGTTCCGCACATCAGCCCGTAAGAACGTGCGACTTCTTTACACGCCCTTTGAACTACTTAGAGGGCTTCCAGCCACTTTTCACGTTTACCACATTATAAAGCATGGCACATTTCACAGTTTAACGTGGAAAACGGTGTTTGAATTATTGTGGCACTTACAGCATTTACCAATTTTAGTCTTTATTTATTATTATGCATAAACTCGCATAAAGCAATGAAGCATTTTGGTTTGTTTTGAGTTTTTGTAAGTCCTCTTTTGCACAGATAGGATAATCGAGACTGGATCTACAGTTTAAAGTGGGATTCGAACCACTATGTGCCTCCGCTGGGTATCCAACCCGGTACCCCTTGATTACAGGACAACGGCGGAATGCATTTTAAACCCTACCTGCAAAATAGTAGTAGTTTTTGAACTGAAGAATCTCTTCTGTTGTATGATTTATTTCGTCTATTCGTTGTTGAAAGGAAAATTCTATTAACATAAATAGCCTACAACTGGAGCTCTCGGATCACAAAATTTTGTTATTTAGCGTCGCTTTTCTGCCACTTTGGCCATTCACGATTATGAGGATTATATTAAATTTACTAAGAAATACTCGCAAAAAACATTCATGTCCAGGCCGGGACCCGAATCCGGAACTTTGTCGACTTTCAATCTCGCCACCTATTAGACGCTGAAGGGGTCCTGGTGAAGGCACCGATCTTCCTTTAAACTGCAGCTCCAACTACACTACCTGAGCATAAAGTGTACTTATAAATAAGCATTTGACATCAGCAGCAGCTTTGCCTTTTTTTTTCTGTGTCAGTAGTTTTCCCTTTTTGTATGAAAACTGTAGTGTGTATCTTGTAAAGCCTGTTTTATCATCTTGAACAAATATATACGCTTGTTATCATTCCCAGTGGGGGAAAGTTCCTCAATGTTTCCTCGTCAAGCCTTCTTGTCCCCTTCCCTTACCGTTCGTTCTGGGTGCAATCGACGCAGACGCCAAGATTCGATAAAACATAGACCTCCCCACCAGAAGGCTCAGTGTCGTTTGAGGCTGGGAAAGTGCAGGTCGGACCGTGTGCTGGTTGCACGAAGTCCCGGTACACCTCGCGCTGCGAGGTGCAGGACGGGAAAAAGTGTGTTTTCCACCCAACTTTTTTCTCTTTTTAATCTTCACCTTCTGTATCTAACAACACAGTGCAGTCAAATAGTGCGTGCGTGTGTGTGTGTACGTGTGTTTACGTATGTCGTGCGCGAGTTTTAAGTGTTCGTGTTCTTACTATTAACAATATTTCTTCTAACGTCAAATGGTTTTAAAATTTGCTCCACTTTGAAGAAAAAAAAAAGTGTGCAAGGGCAACTTGGACTTTCTGTACTTTGATTACGATAACAGGTAAGTCTACAGTCAATTTTTATTGTCAAAATTATGTGTATTCAAGACAGCATTATATGATTGGAAATGAGAGTTGATAAGCTTCAGACAGTGGCGGCGACTGGGTTCCAAAACCGGGGGGCAAAGTGCAAAAACTGAGGGGGGGGGCAAAGACCGTATATTTAACTTTGTACATAAGATTTAGCATAGTGCATGGGCACCTGCTCCCCCCCCCCGTAATCGCCGCCACTGGCTACAGATATATGAACAGTGACGTGCCCAGGATATTCGTAGGGGCTATAAAGGGGAGGTTATGCCTGCTTTTTTTAAGTAGCCCTTTCTTTATTGAGCCATCTTTTCCTGCATTCAATGATGTTGCTGCTTTTTTAGTAATGCTGGGCCAAAGTAAGAGGTTCCTCCTCCCCCCTGGCACACTCCTGCAAATAAGTTCTAATCAAATAATACGAGGGCCACTATTTATATTTTGAGCCTTGGCAACACTGATTGAAGTTAGGCGCGATTTGACGTTTGCACGGAATCGGCTTGCATTATTGACCATAACGTACTTCAAATGTCTTGTCAATAGCTTGATTTGTGTTGTTTATGTTGCCTTGGAGATTGCGCGACAACAATAAAATGGAATTAACTCGCGAACATTTTCGTGCGATGATTTTTTACGATTTTCGACGTGGATTATCAAGACAAGAGTGCATCGATCAACTTACTTCCACATTTGGCGATGAAGCCCCATCCTTTGCCACTGTCAAACGCTGATATAACGAATTTAATCGTGACCGCCATTCGCTCACCGACGAGATTCGCGAAGGTCGTCCAAAATCAGTTGTTGTTCAAGAAAACATTGATGCTGTGCAAAACCTAATACTGCAAGATCGTCATGTGACATACTGTGAGATTGAGGCAACCATAGGCATTAGTTCCACCAGCATATATAAAATATTACATGATCATTTAGCTGTGAGAAAGGTATGTTCTCGTTGGATCCCAACACAATTTGACAAAAACTCAAAAAGACGCTCGCGTCAATTGGTGCAAACAAATGCTCAATAAATACAATCGTGGTGCTTCAAAAGACTTATATAAGATTGTAACAGGTAACGAATCATGGATATATGCATATGAGCCGGAACGTAAACAGCAGTCGACTGTATGGGTGTTTCAAGATGAACCCAATCCAACAAAAGTTGTTCGCGCTCGAAGTACATCGAAACAAATGGTCGCCTGTTTTTCGGGAAAACTGGTCATGTGGCAACTGTGCCTTTAGAGGAACGTAGAACGGTCAACTCTGAATGGTACAGAACAATTTGTTTGCCAGAGGTCTTCGGTCAAATACGGAAAACAAACAAACGCCGTCGGATCATTCTTCATCAAGACAATGCCAGCTGTCGCACATCTCGTCTAACAACCGACTTTATGAACAGTCAAAAAATCGAATTGATGGGACATCCGCCGTACAGTCCTGATTTGGCACCCAATGACTTCTTCTTGTTCCCGAATGTCAAGAATAAATTGCGTGGGCAACGATTTTCGTCGGCGGAAGACGCCGTTGATGCGTTCAAAAACCATATTATGGAGGTGTCTCAAAACGATTGGAAAAACTGCTTTGACAAATGGTTCGAACGAATGCAAAAGTGTATTGACCATAAAGGAGAATACTTCGAAAAACAATAAAGCAGTTTTCAATGCCAAATTCCTGTTTTTTCATTGTTAGGCTCAAAATATAAATAGTGACCCTCGTATCAATCTTTATTGATTGATCTTCCTGTTGTTAAATTCGCAAGTTAACATTCCAAATGCTACACACTTTCTGAAAAGTCGAATTTGCAGAGGTGGGTCCTACTCGGGTATTTGACGAACGCAATCGGTGATGCCATGCAGAGGTCCTAAACATTTCGAAGAATAACAGTATTGTAGCGGTTCTATACATTAATCAGACATTGGCCCCATCTTGCATGACACGAAAATTTCCGAACAAAACAATGTGCCCAACAGGACCATTTTATTTACATTTCACTTTGGCCTCTTAATATTGCATTGGGTAGAAAAAACAATGGATGCAAGTTTTACTTAAATGAAAGTGACATTTATTCATATAATTGAACAGTGTCTATGTAATTTCTGCGTTACGAAAATTGTTCGATGGAGATTAGAAGTGCAAGTAGAAATGTCAACCAAACTCAGTCTTCACTGTTGGAAACTTAATCCCCCCCTCCTCAAACTGTAGCAATTCGGACTACATACAGTGAGATCCATAAGTATTTCTCAGCAAATTGTCCACGACTATTTTCGTTGGTATTTATCTTCGTCCTACGTATGTTTAAGGGTTGTATTTTTACGTATACTGGTTCAGAGGTTGTAAGCAGATTGTTTGGTCAGTTCTTGAAGCTCTCGTTGCATAAAACAAAGAAAGTTAAAGTGGTGATGGACAATTTGCTTGGTAATACTTATAGATCTCACTGTACTTGAATAAAAAAAACTGTTCCTAAACCATACTTAAAATCTGTGGTCAGACGGGGGAAAAAAAACCTCTTCTAAACCCCTACCCCAGACCTGACCAATTCGTGTATTTGCATTTCGCCTAACACAACCTTTTCGCCTATTCTAGTTGGAAAGAATGTGATGATAGCAACGTAATTCTTCTTTATCCTTTTTATGTCAATGTAGTTGTTAAATTATTAGACTGTATACCATGAAGGCGATGGAGATATACTGTCTCGATTTCGGCCATGGTGAAGGTGTATTATAGGAATCAATTTCGAAACTTTGTTAACCTTTTTAAAAGAAGAAGAAACGAACTAGTTTTACCAAACTATTTCATATAAATGTGGATATGCAATATTATATCCGGTATTTTTTTTTCTCGGCCTTGAAATGTGTGTCGTCTTCCTGGTGGGAGCATCCGTAAATAATTCTTTCTAACTTATACAAAAGTAACTTATTTTTTCCCAGCAAGTGATATAATGCTTGCTCTGTAATGTGAAGTATGAACACAGTAATGACGTTATTTACCTTTCTTGGTTAAATGTGCGAAAAGCGATAGTTTTATTATACGTGTTCCACGAACCACGCGTCATCAAGGCGCTAACAAGTTGGAAAATTTAGAAGCTTTGAATAATTTTATTGGCAGTTGTCTCACGAAAGCATATACTCAAAAAAGTAGTTCCCAACGTTGTTGTTGTTGTTCCCATAACTGTGGGGAAAACAGTCCCCTTTTTCTCTGCGTCTGTCTGTCCATAAGTCTGTGTCTTGTCGCCGGTGATTCAGGGCATTGTAGAGGGATACAATAGGTTACACAAGCATTGCTAGGTAATTTGCCCACTGTTTTATTTTTTTGTTGTTGTTGCACGTGGGCGTTGGAAGAGGGTCTGTCTACACCCCCCCCCCTCACACACCTGTAAATTGGCATAGTTTATTTCACGTTAGAAAAAAGAAGAGAGCTTGTTATTTTTTTATTGTTAATAACAGAAATAATGTTTAGTTTAGTTAGTGTTCTAACTGAATAACCAAAGTATTCGCTACTATTGTCCCCGCACTATGTTTAATCTTATCTAGAAAGGGAAATGTACTGTCTTTGTCCCCCCTGTTTTGACACTTTGCCCCCCTGGTTTTGGGACCTAATCGCCGCCACTGACCGAAAGACTAACCGCGACTGGACCTACAGTTTAAAGTGGGATCCAAACCACTATGTGCCTCCACCGGGTATCGAACATGGGACACCTTGAACATTGAGTGTAAAATACAAGAAACACGTTATTTTTTCATATTTTACCATTGAATCCATAGCATAAATAAATAAATAATCGGCAGGTTTCAAAATTCAAAAAATTAGTTTCGTGTGAGAGTCAAACATAAACTTTATAACTAAAAATTTCCCCTAACTAGAGTTTTTTTTTTTTTAACGAGGTACTTAAACATTAATTAGTTGTTGTATTGACTAGTTTCATCCACAGACATTGTGCGACTTTTTTGTCGTCCGGCGATTCAGCTAAGATGATCTTAAGCCCTCAGATGCATCTTGCAGTTGTCTGGCTCGCCGAATGGTGCTTATGCCTAATTCGAACCAACATAGGATTATTATTCCTTAAAACAACACAGGATGCAAAGTAAAAAAAAGTAATGAAAATAGCGGTGGACAATTTGCCTACCATTATCTTTGCCGTTGACTGTACACACAGACACACACCATCCGGCCCATAGCCGCCGACTCCATGGGGCTTGGGGGGGGGGGAGGATCGATGTTAATGATGTGGGGCAGAGCCCCCAAATAATTTTGCTTAAGATGATCTAATATATTATTTTGCTTCTCTTGTAAAGTTTACTCTGAATTGTGCCACGTGAACTTAACTTTAAATACACATTTGAAATGTTCTAGACCATCAAATTTGGGGAGCTGAGACCACTAAACCATCAACTTTGGGGGGCTATGACCACAGACAGCAAAACACATGACTTATTACTATATACTAAGTATATAATTATGAGTATTGTTAACATTTTTACTAAAAAGAGTTTCAAAATAACGAGGTGATATGACAATTATACCAGTATGTTGTTTAGTGAATTCTGAACAATTTGAGGTCGTAAACACGACTTTCAGGCAATATTGATATGTACGATATTTAGTTATGCTCGAAATCTCTTCCTCTAGTCCAAAGAATAAGGGGAAAATAATTCTAAAGTCTTTGAGTTTATTTAACACTGGCTTGCAGTAAAGTACGCAAGGAAAGCTTATGAAAAGTCTGTATTGCGAAAGCCGGAACGGCTATAATCAAAGGCGTTATTGCTAAAGCATGGCGTGCTATGTGTTTATTTATTATTGAAAAATTAAATTTAAAAAGTAAAATATTGTAGCAAGAACAAAAAAGTAAAACTATTTGCCTGCGATTTGTGTTAGCATTTATGTAAATAATTAAATAAAACTGTTAAATATTGTAAATATTCGCTATTTTTATGGGTACATCAACACTAAGGTTCTTTGCACCCGTCACATGTCCTTTCTTTACAAGTCTGTTGCGAACATTAAAACACACCCATGCCATCGCCGGGACTCGAACCCGAGACCTCCGGATCAAAGCGAGTTGAGCCGACCACCCAACACGCTCGGCTACCGAGGCCGGCATAAAACT
This sequence comes from Lepisma saccharinum, assembly GCF_977018435.1. Taxonomy (NCBI): domain Eukaryota; kingdom Metazoa; phylum Arthropoda; class Insecta; order Zygentoma; family Lepismatidae; genus Lepisma; species Lepisma saccharinum. Next base: position 39,329,547 of record NC_139257.1, on the reverse strand, counting down.
GTTATGTTGGCCTCTTAATGTAAATACATAGCCTACTTTTAAATTAAAATGTTAATTCTAATCTAAAAAAACAAATGAGCAGACACACGTTTTTCATGTTACATTTCATTTGCATGAGGAATATAATAGCTGGTTAAAAACTGCTATGCGAAGACGTAATTTTTATTTTTAAAAAAGTGTTTATTCGTTTATTTCAGGGATCAGAGCCCCCCCCCCCCAAGAATTTTGACAAGTCGGCGCCCCTGATCCGGCCCGTAGCCAGAATTTTATTCTGGCGAGGACTCGTCCCTTATCAGCAGCCACGATCTAAAATGGAAAAAGTGGTGTGTAGGCGCCTTGAATGTGAATTTCTCAGTACAGAATTATACAAGATGTTTAATCCTGCTAAAGAAATATAATTAATTACCACTATACACGATTTCCTATGAAACATTTGAAGACCACATCGAAAAACGTGCTTTGTCGATTTTTAGCCAAATTGAGGTAACGGTGCTAGCTATCAAATAGCTCTGTGAAGGGTCTTTCAAACTAGAAATTGTACAAGAATAGAAAGAGGTTTTGGTTCCGTATTCAGGGGAAAAAAAAACATGCTGAGAAGGAAATGACGTGCTCTCCTGTAAAATAAAGAAAATTGACAAAGCACGTCCTTTCCGTGTTGTTTTCAATTGTAAGTTTCGGGGGATTCAGCTCCCAGAGTCCGCCCCCTATCTACGTGTTTTTCCGTAACACACACGCACAAATACCCTATTCAGAAAGAAGATAAACTTTAAATGTAAGTAATTTTTTATCGTACCGGGTGGCCAGAATTAAAGTTACCCAACTCAGAGCCCTCTGTAGCCTGTTTGAAGAATCGTAGAACTCTGAAGTTTGGTGAATTCACTATGCAGACCATGGGGAAGAGGATGGCGATAAAAAATAGTTCAATTGTCCTCCACCAGGTTGAACTGTGGCGCTGTACTTCCATGATGGGTTGCAATAATGACGTAAACTGCTCCAATTGGTTATGGATTTGCCTTTACCTTGCAATCTTGCAATAAACGAGAGATTATTTTCTCGCAACTTCCAGCCACTAAGAAATGTCTTTGTAATTAATAACTCAGCTAAATCACTTAACTTAAAACACCTGACTTATGTTTTTCAATATTCATTATTACAGCACCACATTTCAACCTGGTGGCGGAAAACTGAACTCTTTTTTCGCCATCTTCTTCCCCATGGTCTGCATAGTGGATTCGCCAAATTTCAGAGTTCTACGATCCCTCAAACAGGCTACAGAGGACTCTGAGTTGGGTAACTTTAATGGCCATCCGGTACATTAATTGTACTGAACCCCGACTGATATTAATTTCTTCAATATGACCTTGTGTGAACACACGAATAGCATCGTCACGTTGATTGACTCGAGACTTGATGGCGCTGCAACACTGTCGAGTTCAGTCTCTGGTTCAGTGATATCAGACAGAAACCAGTTTTTCCTGTGTCTGAAAATGGGAAAAGATTGCCACCTACCTAGCCACACATTGTACCCAGTGTTGCCAATCACCGAAAGCAGGATTTCCCTTTTTTGACCTAAATTTCCCTCGATTTTCAAAATCATAGTTTCATAATATAATTTTCCTAAAATAAACATTTGAATTTTTAAATAAATCACTAATGTATTGAAAAAATCCCCAAATAAAAAAAAAATAAAAATTCGTCTGCGGTCTGATTGTCGGACTTTGAAACCCACCCATTGTCTGTCAAAGCTTAGCTAGGGGCTGCTGTTAAAATTTTTCTTTTGACCCCTGTTTTGCCTGAGGAACAAACTTTATTATTAAATATTTATGAATATCATAAACGTTTGAAGGAATGGGCAACCACTCAATACGATTTTCTTTCACATGTTTCCCAAGATATTCGAAATTTCGAAATTCCAGGTAACGTTATTCGTATGGTAGTAAACGTCTTACATATGCGAACTTTCCGCATACGACTAAAGGGGTACGTAATTTCTTATTTATTTATTAGTACTTTTTTTTGTTCATTATTTTTTAATGTGGGCAAACGGTGACCAAACGGATTTAGGTAAAATAACTCATTCATTTAATTTACACTGCGTGATTGTAATTTAGGATTTGTGGGCACCCTAAAAATCGCATTCGGAGTCAAACATTAAAATAAAAAGTTAAACACAAACTTTAAAAATTTCATTTCAAACCAAAGAAACACATGCATAGACGATGTACTCACCACAATAAATTCCAAACTCCTTTACATATATAGGAAATTTCCCGCTATCGAACAATTCAACAAATCTTAGGTCCTCAAGGTTCTCAAAACGTGAAGACACTCCCACGCTCTTTCCACAACTGGAAAGCATCCGCGCAAGATCACTTTGGAAATCTCTGAAACGACCGAAAGTGATACCAACCTATTTCCTTAATTTTATTCATCATGGGAAGGAAGGATATATCAGTTTGGAGATAGAAATTAAGCGATGGAATCAGAATCATTACAGCAGAAAGAGTATATACATAATATTTAAGTAATAAAGTGAAATACAGAGGCGTGTCCGGGGCCGGGGGAGGGTTGCCCCCCCCTTTGGCCCAGTATTCCTATGGAAAGGAAAGTCAAAGGCAGGTAAAGATGACAAAATGAGGAGACTAGAGTGCATCACACATAAATTTGCCGTTGCGTAGAAACGAATTTTCGTTTCGTCTCCCTCTCTCTTAGCATCACGTGTTCTACCCTGCTCGAAAACCTTCGCTATTGTTGCCATATTGTCAATCCATTCCTGGACACACTCGCGCAAACATCATTGAAAACAATTTAATAGCGCTCCAGCTCGCGGTTCCCACCGTTCGGCAGGGACGGTAATGTGGCAATATAGCACGGCGTAGTGGTTGCTTCTTTTATGCAGTGCGTGTTCATTGGTTTGCTAGTAACTAGTGTTGCCAACTGTAATAATGAAGCACTATTTCTGTCACGGAAGGGGAAAGACAGGTAAAGTGGCGGTGAGTTTTGTTGGATTGGAAGCACCATATTTTTATTTTGTACTAAGTATTTGACCGGTTTGACGTTGTGTGCGTGTATTGCGTGTGTGTATGTAAAAGTGTGTGTTTGCTAATGAACGTTAAATTCCATAATGCCTCCAGTTTTGTCGAAGTTTAAATCAAAAACCTTGCATAGCCAAGCTCGGGAAATTCTAAGCAACGTGCACGAGTTCATGAAGGAGGAAGCCAGTCATGGTGTTAGCATCCCAATAAAGCATTTTGGCAAGAGAGCAGCGAACAGCAGCAACAAATTAGTAGTGGGGTTTACGGTACGGACAGCGCAACTTTTAAGTGTAGAAAAGGCGAGGCTATTTGATTGAACAATCAGATTTGCTTACACTTAAAACAAAGCCAAGAGAGGCCTATACCCCAATTCTTCAGGTGTGATATGCTCTGATTTTTAAGAAATTCTGAATTTCTAGTGTAGAAAAGGCGAGGGCTCAACAGATAGATTTACCTATACTTAAGACAATGCCAAGAGGGGCCTATACCCCAATTCTTCCAGTGTGACATGCTCTTAATTTTAAGAATTTTGAATTCTAGTGTAGAAAGGGTGAAAGCCTCTCAGACAGATTTGTTTATATTTAAAATTATGCCAAGTTCCCATATGATCTTATTGCTTATAGTGTGTTTTTTGTCAAAATCCCAGGAATTGAATTTTAGTGTAGCTCAGATTGATTCTGCCATGTATATTAATATAAAGCTTATAGTTACTGGGTTCTGAGGCCCAGTGGAGTGTGGTGCATAGCCCCATGGTTTTTATTGCCTTGCAATCAGGAGGCCTCTGGGTTTGAGTCCTGATAAAATGTGAAGCCTCTCCTGATGGCAAAATGTTAATATTGTTGCTTTGTAAGCAAAAGGCTCGGGTTTGAGTCCTGATAAAATGTAAAGCCTCTCCTGATGGCAAAATGTTAATATTGCTGTCTTGTAAACAAGGGGCTCCGGGTTCGAGTCCTCATAAAATATTTAAGATTAAAAACATGTGGCAAAATAATATGCCCACAAGTGGGATTTTGAGAATAGTTGATATACAACTCCCAGATCTGAAAACCTGGTAAAAAGTGTTTTACAATAATATATTGTACAAAAAACTGAATTTTCTTATTTTTTCATGTTTTAAAACCACCTCCTCAATACAATAGGAGAAGAGCGGGTAAGCATAGTTAATTGTTTGCGTGCTTTGCCGGCACGCAAGAGACACGCTAGAAGGGGGCATTAATGATTTTTCTGTATGATTCACTGAAGGGGTCATTAATCTTTCAGCACGACAGGGGAAAAAGTGTAACAAATTCCTAGTCATGCAAGACAACATGTAAAAGTGTAACAAAGATTATTGAGATAAAGATACATATTTTCACACAGTGGCAATGAACTGTACCCCCCTCGTGCTGAAAGCAATTCTGTTCAGATAATATGAGCCTAGGCAAAGACTTAGAAAATATTATGGCAGTTCAAAATCCAATTTTGTCTGCATTAAGGTCTCAGAACCTAGTAAAATGTGGGCATATTCCATATTGAGAAGTGTTAATATTGTTGCATTGTAAGAGGCTTTGGGTTTAAGTCCTGATAAAAGATTGAAATATGTACAACTGTCCATACATGAGATATTCACTGCTAGCTGATAATACAGCTGAGGTTTCAAAGCTGTCAGAGTGTCTGGGACCTCTCTGACAGCAAAGTGTTGGTATTATTGCTTTGTAATCAAGGGGTTTCTGTGTTTGAATCGGGTCTCTAGAACTGCTCTGTGACCCTTTCATTTCATACATCATAAACATATGATTTTTCCCCTATGAGAATGACACTTCTTTCTCCTCTGCTCAGACAGATTCGGCCATGTGTGTAAAAGTTATATCTGTATGATTGTTGTTTATAAACTTGTCAAAAATATGGCTTTTTGTATGAAAACATGCAATCCTGAATACAATTCTGGTTTTGTCTTGTTCTGTTAATATAAACACAAGTGAGACTTACAGAATATTTATTGTACAATTCAAAATTGGATTTTGAATTGTATTTAGTTGATATAGAGATGAGGTTTTAAACCTGGTGAAGTGTGTTGTACATCAGCAAAACTATCACCAAAACCTAGTTACTGCTGTTGTTTGGGTATAAAAGCACCAGCTCAGCCATTAACTGCTGAACCCAACTGATATTTTTATTAAGTATAAAGTTTGGAATTGAAGCCCAGAAAATCTTATATAATAAACTACAAGAAAAAATGCCAAAACAAAAATATTGCAATCGGTGTAATAAAAATATATCTAGTTCTCATTGGGCTAGACATTGCCGTATTTGTAACTCTAAGAAATGCAGAAAGGCCATGAAAATATGTCCAAGATGCCATAAAATATTAAGCAAGGCATATTACAAATGGCATAAGTGTAATTCTTATGTACAGTCATCAACATTGCCCCCACAACCATCCACATCTGGTCTGAAAAGGAAGCATGAAACACCTGTTAATGCTGGACCTGCAAAGCAGCCACGCTATGAACCACCCATACATAGCAGTTTTAATGCCCAACTTAGGGATTACCAGTTTGTATCAGAGCCAAGATGCGGCATTAAGAATTTCTTGAACAGTATAAATTCTGATCTGCAGGCAATTCTTAATGCACAAAATGGCTCTTATAAGCTATCCCTCAAATTGTTTGTACAATATAAGAAACCAAATGGCACAAAATTTACACAGCCCCACATAACAGAAACTGTACCTGTATATTCAAATGCAAATTCAGACACAATAATAAGCAGCTTGATAAATCAACTGAACATCAAACACTCTGAATTTGCAGCAAAAGAGTCCGGATGGAGCCTATGCGGTTCATCACACAAGTTATATGTTAATATTTCTGAATTCACTCCTTTACAAGGATCTACTTATGTGCCTTTGCCTGCCAATATCAAAAACAAAAGAGCCGTGGTCAATATAAAAAATGCCGACCAGAAATGCTTTTTGTGGTGTATATTAGCTGCTTTGTATCCAGTTTCAAAGGATCCTCAGAGAATAAGTTATTACAAACAGCATGAACACCTTTTTGACGATGTAATGGAGGGTTTGGAATATCCAATGTCAGTTCAGAATATTGATAAATTTGAAAAAAGAGCCAAGCACATCAATGGCAAACAATTATCTATTAATGTATTTATTTGTTCCACTGGCAATTGTCCGATAGCACCTCTCAGAATCAGTACAATTGATGATGAATCTGCTATTCCGATTGATCTGCTCTTAATTGAAAAGGATGGTACATATCATTACACTCTGATACATAATCTTGAAGCTTTAGTGAGAACACAACTAGACAAAACTCATACAATATTTAAGTTGTGCAGAAGATGTTTGACTGTATTTGATGGTCAAAAAATGGTGAAGGGGGTTCGGGAAGAGAATGCAGAAATTGCTAAAAACAAGTTAATTGAGCATCTGAAATACTGTGGCAACCATAAACCTGTTCATATGGTGATGCCCAATCCAAGTGAAAAAGCAGAATTCAAAAAATATGAAGCCTTGTTGGAACACCCAGCATATATTGTCTGTGATTTCGAATCGAACCTCAAACCTATTGCATTCTGTAGCCCAGATCCAGAAGAATCATCAAGTACACCATACCAGCAACATGAACCTTCCAGCTTTTGTTGTGTGGTTGTACGGGATGGTGTAGCTAGTGAGCCATACTTATACGTGGGACCAAATGCCATCAAAGAATTTAAACATAGAATAGAAAATGTGTGCCGTGACATAGCATCTAACAACTTATTAAAATCAAAGCCTATGTTGCCTTTAACAGAGGAACAGATTAAGGATTTCAACAATGCAGAAAAATGCCCGGTATGTGATTGTGAATTTTCAGATACAAATATCAAGGTTAAACACCATTCTCATACAGATGGTAAATTTTTAATGGCCCTGTGTAATAGCTGCAATATTAAGATCAAGAGACCAAGATTTATCCCCATATTCTGCCATGGAGCATCCAATTATGATTTCCATCATCTGATTAGGTACGAGGGGTTTGACAAGCAGAATTTAAATATTTTAGCTGAAAATGACGAGAAATATATATCTATTAGCAAGATAATTAAAGTTGATGGTGTTCCTATTCACATAAGATTTCTTGATTCTTACAGATTTTTACCTGCTAGCCTGGCTACACTGGCCTCTCAATTATCTGATGATGACTTGAAAATCACACGTGCCTCGTTTCCAGATCAGGAGCTGAAATTAATTAGGCGGAAGGGTGTATATCCATATGACTATGTCACAGATTTTTCTAAATTTGATGAGTGTTCCCTGCCACCACAAGAAGAGTTTTACAGCAAAATCAGAGGATCTGGAATCACTGATGAAGATTATCACCATGCCAAATTGATGTGGAAGAGTTTAAAATGCAAGACATTTGGTGATTACCACATGGCTTATTTGAAACTTGATGTCACCCTCTCAGCTGATATATTGCAGGCATTCAGAAAATCTTCTATGCAAAATTATGGACTGGACCCAGTGTATTTTTACAGTGCCCCGGGCCTAGCATGGGCTGCAACGTTTTTCAACACCAAAATGCAATTAGATCTGATCCCAGATCAAAATATGTATCTGTTTATGGAGAAAGGTATAAGAGGAGGGGTGGTGCAATGTTCCCAGAGATATGCCAGAGCAAATAACAAGTATATGCCTGATTATGATCCAGCACGGCCATCAAATTATATACTTTATGCGGATGCAAACAACCTCTATGGTCACGCTATGATGGATAAATTGCCATATGCAGGGCTTGAGTGGGTCGAAGATTTCAATATTGAAGATCTTCAGGATTTTGATGACAGTGAACATGGCCTCTTCTTAGAGGTTGATCTGACAATTCCTGATCATTTACACAACAAATTTTCTGATCTGCCCCCAATTCCCGAGGTTCAGTGCTCACCTGGCTCTAAACAGAAGAAGCTCATGACGACTCTGGAGCCAAAACAGGGTTATGTCATATATTATAAAAATCTTCAGTTCCTGATGAAACATGGTGTTCAAGTGACCAAAGTTGGAAAAGTTTTGAGGTTCAGGCACTCAAGATGGTTGAAACCATACATTGATACAAATACGGAGCTTCGAACATCTGCAAAAAGCGAATTTGATAAGGGCTTGTTTAAATTGATGGTGAATTCAGTGTATGGCAAAACTATTGAAAATGTCAGGAAACATACCGATGTTAAAATAATTACTGACCCCAGCCTGAGCAAAAAATTGGTTGCAAAGCCCAACTTCAATTACAGAAGAATTTATGATGAGCACATGGCACTTTTCAACATGATGAAAACAAAAATCAAATTTGATAAACCTATTTATGAAGGGGCTGTGATATTGGAATCGTCCAAATTACATATGTTAACATTGTATTATGATAAGTTGAAACCTTTTTATGGTGATCGTGTAAAATTATTGTACATGGACACGGATAGTTTTATTCTCGAAATTCAAACAGAAGATGTTTATCAAGATATGTCACAGCCTGAATTGTTTCAATATTTTGATACCAGTGAACATACAAGAATTCAACCCCACAACAAAAAGGTGCCTGGCAAGTTAAAAGATGAGACACTTGGTGATGTTATTGTGGAATTTGTTGGGTTAAGTGCCAAGATGTACAGTTTTAAAACATGTAGTGCCGTTGTCAAAAAGGCCAAGGGCATTGGCAGAGTTACTGTGGAAAAAGATCTCCAATTTGAAGATTATAAAAATTGCATCAAATCCCAGAATTCAATCAGAACATCAGAAAATAGAATTCAGAGTGAGAATCACTTGTTGACTTCAAATATTGTAACAAAAGTGGCTCTGGACCCACATGATGATAAGAGATGCATTTTATCATGTGGCACACATACTTTACCTTGGGGGCATTGTGATTTGAAAAGTGGGAAACAATGCCCAATTCCAGAGCATGATTTGAAATAAATAAACATGCCTATGAACTTATTTGGGTTCAAAAAACAGGCTATTATGGACCTGCCGACACCACAACCCTCTCCTGATTTACAATCAGTAATGTCTAAGCTGAGTGGCTTGTTAATTATTCATCTGAACAGCATACTTACAGATAATGATGAAGAAACAGGTAAAACATTGTACATATTTAACAATAATTTAAATCATTACCAATTACCTGTAGGTGGGCAATTGCAATTTATTACAACCCCTGAGGGCGATGTCAAGATTTCAGTAGGGAGAAATATTTATAGAATCAAGCACTCAAACATGGTTTCTGGCACTGTTTATACTGTTTCTGCTGGTGACTGCTTATATATTGAGGTCCCTGGATCTTATGACAAGCTTATACCCTTTTTTATAGAATTAAGAATCAGATACTCTATAATAAATAACCAATAAAGCAAAAATGCCTAATGATATATTTGGCCATACAAGACATGAAGATCACAGTGATGAGATTCTGATGCTTGATGTCAGAGTCAAGAAATTAAGAAGTGATTTACAAGCTTTACAGACCACACTCAATGCCAGTCTTCAACTAGAAATTACAAATTTACAATCACAATGCATGGACCCTCTTCTTAAAATTGACTCAGAACTCAAATTATTGCTTCAGAAATATACTGATCTGGCAACATTAGATAATTTTCAAAGCTTAGAAGAGGCTGTAGCAGCTCTTCAAGCCAAATTTAAGACCCAGGCCACCAACTCTGAGCAATTGAAACAGCAATTGGAAGAGCAGATAAATAATGTCCAGGCACAGCTCCAAACAATTGTCAAAAGCATAAAATCACAAGAAGATTTTGATCTAGTCATTTCCACTCTAAAGGAACAAATTCAGTCACTCCAGATACCTAATCTGGATCCTCTGCACAATGCCATAGCCGAGGTTAAAGGAAAAATTGAGACACTTGAAAATTTTATGAACAATTTGCCATCTTCTGATGCTTTGAATGCAATAACTCGGAGTGTTGCCAACATTAAGCTGCAACTTGAAACATATGAAGATTTTGGAAAAATTCAAAGTTCCATAACCCATCTTGAAGGTACAATAGCAGCAGTGCAAAGTGATTTGGCAAATGTACTAGAATCCAGATTGCCTGGAATTGTAGATACCCTTGTCAGTGTCCAGCAACAAATCACAAAGCTTGAAAACCTCAACACCGAATCTGAGCTATCTCATTTTCATCACTTGATCGATGATATCCAAACAAAGCTTGAAATTTTACAGCAATCAACACCCTCTCAGGCAGATATAGCCCTGCTCCAAAATGCTATGCAAAATGTGGCTGATGCATCTGAATTAAACAATGTGAAATTGGCGCTTGAATTTTTGCAGAATACAGTATCAAATCTGCCTACATCACAGGAACTTAAAAATATTAAGAGGGCAGTGAATAGGATATTGAAATCAGAAGATATCAAGAATATCCAAGCAGAGATCAAACAACTCACTCAGACAGTGGCCACTCTTCCAACCAATCAACATATTAATGAACTGCATGCCCTGTTTGAGGATATCAGAAGACAGGTCCATGATCTTACTGCTCAAAATTCAAAATTGGCAGTTATTGAAAATTTGCAACAAATTGTAGCTAACATCAAGCAACAGCTAGGAACCATGGAATCCAATCAAGCAAATGCTCTGTCTGTTTTTGCCACCCAGCTACAAGAAATTGTGCAACAATACAAGAGACTTGCTGTGGACATAAAAATAAAGCCAGGCCATGATGATGTTGTTAGGACCATCAATGAGCACCTTGAATCTGTAACAAGCAGATTGCTCACAGCAGAAAAAGAAATAACAGGCATAATCGAGAATCCAAAACATACAGTAATTCTTGAATTGTACAGCGTCCCCAACAAAGAATATGATTCACCATTTACACCAGGAGGCAAAATATATATGCTGTCCCCTGCACAATTTTATTACCAGTTTTTTGTTGGGGGCACACTGAGACCAATCAAGATCAAATATTGGCATCAACCACAGGCACACCACTACCCTACCTTATCAATAACAAATGCTGATAACAAACCGAAAATCACCAGTGTAGAGTTAGAGGATTTTACAGACCCCAATACATTAGAAACAGCTTATACTGAAGATGATGGCTCTCTGGAATTTAAAATACAAATAGGGGACAAATTATATTTAGAAAATCCTGCAGTATCAGCTGCTGAACACCCCATAGTTGCAATATTCTTGTTTTCATATCATGTCTAGACAAATTATTGTTGATGAATTACACAGACAAGCCAGACATAATTATAAGAGACTCCCAGTAGTCACAAAGGGCATAGATGATTTATGGCAGAGCGACTTGATTGAGTTGTCAAGTGGGCAGTTGAAAAACTTAGACAAAATCAACAAGGGCTACAAGTATCTACTCACTGTGATAGACACATTTTCAAAATTTGCCTGGGCTGTGCCACTCAAATCCAAGACTGGAAAATGTGTTACAGAAGCCCTCAGGACAATCATCAATCATTCAGGAAGATCACCGCGCTATTTGCAAACAGATAATGGCAAAGAATTTTATAATTCAGTGTTCCAACAATTTATTAAAAGCCAGTCAATACAACATTACTCGAGTTACAGTGATCTCAAAGCCTCAATTGTAGAGAGATTCAACAGAACCTTAAAAAATCTTATGTATAAACAATTTACCCTCCAAGGTAATTATAAATGGCTTAATATTCTTCCAGAACTTCTACATAAATATAACAATTCTGTCCATTCTACAATCAACATGAAACCCTCTGAAGTAACTCCATCTGATGAGCAAAAATTGATCAGGACTGTTTATTATCCTAGATACCAGCCAACAACAAGAAAGGCCAAATACAGGGTGGGGGATCAAGTAAGAATCAGCAAATATAAGCACTTATTCAAAAGAGGCTTTACAAGAAACTGGAGCACCGAATTATTTACAGTGGTTCAAGTTAAACCCGGGACCCTTAACACATATATAATAAAAGATCACCGAGGAGAAATTCTCAAAGGCCGGTTCTATGAACAAGAACTCAGCAAAACTAAACAGCCTGACACATATCTCATAGAAAAAATCATCCGCAGAAAAGGCAACAAGTTATTTGTCAAATGGCTGGGTCATCCGGAAAACAGCTGGATCGATGTAGACAAAGTGATAATATGAGCACCTGGGATGTTATAAAGAGGCTGCCAGAACCTGAACAACAGAATAAGATAAATGGAGTGCTGCTGCCTGATATTAGGTGTCTTATTGTTGGGCCATCTGCTTGTGGTAAAACTACACTAATGGTTGATAATTTTTTATTGGCACCCAACTGGTTAGACTGGAAAAACAGGCACTTGTATGTTTTCTCAAAGAGCTTGGAACAATTAAAATATCAGCAGCTGATGAAGCTATATGATGGATTGGATATTGCCACTTTCGAACCAGATGTTAAGCCACTTGATGAATGTCTCGATAATTCTGTTGTTGTGTTTGATGACATTATACTGGATAATCAAAACAAGGTTAGAAATTTCTTTACACAGGGGCGACACAAAAACATCGATTGTTTCTACCTGGCACAGACTTTTTCAAAAATACCCAAGCAGCTGATCCGAGACAACAGCAATTTTATATGTGTGTTTCACCAAGATCATACCAACCTCAAACACATACATGATGAATATGTAGGTGGGGACTTGAGCTACAATGATTTTTCTAAGTTTTGCAGTAGGTGCTGGAACCAGGACAGTTATGGGTTTGTCACAATTGATATGACAAGAACACCTAATACTGGCAAATACAGAAATAAAATCAACGATTTTCTAGACGTTGAGACATAAATAAACAACCATGAAACGACCAGTCATTGATGATCTTAAGTTAAGAGATTATCTTGTAAAAAGATTTAAGGGATGGAAATCAGAGAACCGTGGAATTTATGAAAAACACAAACAAACAGAACAGCCTATTATTGATGCTATTAGTGAATTAGGTAAAAATATCAAAACTGTTACAGAGCAAAATCAAAATTTGATCACAGAGCTTGTACCTGTAGCTGCAAGGAACATATTAGATTATCCAATCACCCCACTTTCCAGTATTCATACACCTAGTCCTGTTGCTCCTAGAAGAATTGAAGCTACTCAGGATCCTATTGAATTGGGTCTTCTTGCTCAAAAATATTTAAGCACACCTAAAGACAACAAAGATGAGGTCTTTGGCTTATATGCCGACACAGAGCTTGATGGTAGTATCATACACAGAATTGGTAATTTCAGAGTAACATTTATGGGAGATGATCTGATTGTTTATTCAGAATCTCGTCTCGGAGAAAAAGGTGCTTTTGTTAAGTACCCCGGAACACCTGGATTGTGGGAACTGATGACTAGGAAAAGGCCTGGCAGCTATACAGATCAAGATTATGAACATTACAAAGAAATATTAATAAAATCAGATGCTCTATACCAGAACAATGATCCCACACAAAAAAGAGTCAAGTCTAGCAGTGGAGCAAAATACAACAATTTAATCAAGCCCATATGGTCTCAGATCAAGACTGGCAGTGGGATCAAACAATACAATACTCTGCCTAAAGAATTTGTGTGGGTTGATGATGTCAGGAAACTTGTGGATAGGTTGCTGGTGATAGCAGGGGAGGAAAATGCTGGCAACCACAATTTTTACAATGAAAAGGTTGGAATTATGGACATGATAAGCACAAAATTGTCTAATTTTATAGTGAATGACCCTAAGGGGATTGGATATCTCATAAAAATTATTAATACTCTACCACCTAAATTTTGGAATGTCTCTGAGGGTCGGGGCCTGGTTAATGACATTATAAACAAGCTGCCATTTGAACTACACATTCCAGGCTATCAGTATTGCGGTCCCGGTACAAAATTGGATCATAGATTAAACAGAGGGGACCCTGGTGTAAATCCTCTAGATGCTGCTTGTAGAGACCATGACATAGCATACAACACACATTCTGATCTAGACAAGAGACATGTTGCAGACAAAAAATTAGAAGAGGCTGCATTTGGTAGATTTGTAAGCAAAGATGCTTCTTTGAGTGAGAGAATAGCAGCATTGGGGACCACCATAGCTATGAGCACCAAACAAAAACTGGGGTGGGGGTTGTGAATATGTATATAATAAACATACGATGAAGGCCAAGGGTGTTATGTATCAAATACCTTATGCAGGTCTCAAATCTCTTAAAACTATTGACAGTCTTTTAACCAAAAAGCAGCGCAAGAAAAAAAGCTCTTGTATTGCAAAGGGACATGGTATGAAATTGTTGCTTAGTACCCCCCAATTAAAAAAATTACAGCAATCTAGAAAAAAATCACATGTGGGGGGATTCATATTTACCATCCCGGCCATCTTAGCTGCTCTCGGGGCTGTTGGGAGCTTGGCTGGGGGATCAGCTGCCATAGCAAAAACAGTAATAGATGCCAAGAAAAATAAGGCAGAATTAGATGAGCAGAGGCGCCATAACCTGGCCATGGAGAAAAAAGGCAAAGGTGTTAAGAGAGCCATGAATAAGTTTAAAAAAAACAAGAGCCGCTTACAAACCAAGATATTGAAGCTTTAATCAAGCCACTGGGCATCAAACATTTTAGGGGTGTGTACATGTCTGATTCTTTACCGGAACAACCACTCAACAAAGAGTGTGGCATTGTTAATTTGGATGAGTACAAAAATCAGGGCACTCACTGGATCTGTTATCTTAAATATTTAAAAGATGAGGCATTTGTGTTTGATTCATTTGGAGGTGTTCCACCTGAAAATTTAATAAAATATCTAAAATCAGCTAATCTTTATTACAATAATGCCCGTGTTCAAAACTTCAAAGATGTTAATTGTGGACATTTGTGTTTATCTGTTCTTAGATATATGTCTCAAATAAATAAACCATCAATTGAAGATTTTCAAAAAGCCTTGTGGTATTTGAAACATCATGGGGGTATTCCATCTCACCAGCCAAAATTCAATATTGAAACTCAAATTACACGATGATATAGTGTATCCCAAAACAATAGCTCTCAGAGCATTTTACGGCATGTACCTGATCCCAAATATTACGCACCACAACAACACAATTGCAGTAGGGGATCAAAAAATTGTCATCACTCCAGGGCAGTATAATCTGTCCACTCTAAATGCTCAATTACCCAGAGGTATAGTATTAACTCAAAATTCTGTCACTCACAGAGTAGAGATTGTATCTGCTACAGAAACAGTGCATCTGGGTACTATAGGAGAGCTGTTAGGATTCGAGAACAACACAAAACTTGAACCAGCCATCAAACACACTGCTATGAATATACCCAAATTCTTAGCCATAGAGACTCTGAATATTCACTGTAATGTGGCCGAGGGTATGATCACCAAATCAAATGGCATAGGCACTCACAAACAAACTGGGATCATTGCAACATTCAAACCTAATTCCGAATTCATGGAGCCAATCATCTACAATCCATCCCCAACATTATATTTTCCTGTGTGCCATAATAGAATAGATTACATTGAATTGATGGTCACTAATGAAAAAGAAGAATTAGTTGATTTTGCTGGAGCCACAACAACTGCTATCATAGAGATTAACATTTAAATAAAAATACATACAATGGAAAATATTGAGAGTTATGAGCTACAATCATTCCCTCCAAACAGGAGGACATTTGCAAATTTAAATCAACCCAACACAGAAATTGAGGTTGATCTTGATGTAGGGGATGGCTTTATACACCCCCACAGAGCAGATCTATACATCAAATTTGATGTTGTAAAGCTCGATGGAACAGATTACCCGGCAAATTCAAATATAAGACTTGTAGACAATTTTGTGCCGCATCTGTTCTCTGAAATTGAGATCAGAAAGCATGGTGTTGTTATAAACAGAGTAGATTATCCCGGCATTACCTCCACAGCTTTGGCCACACTAAAATTATCCAAAACCGAGGCTTCTTACTACAAAATAGGTGGATTTGAGGCTGGTGATAAGATATTATCCAAGAACCACACAGTGCTGTTCCCGATGCGCCTGTTGCCAGGATTCTTCTCAGATTACAAAGAAATTATGTGGAAGGGTGGGTTAAGAATTACATTTAGAAGAGCTGCAAATGATAATAATGCTTTGATGAGGTACAGTGCAATAAACCCCACAGGAGAAGCTATGCCTAATACCCTACCTGATGAGGGCAAATGCATTATTCAGACTATGGAGCTAAGAATCCCTGTTGTTGAATATGAGGCCAGTTATGCTCTTAAATACAAAGCTGATATAATAAAAAATCCACAGATTACTCTGCAATTTTATACATATCAATGTGTACAGAAGCCTGCCGCTGGTTCTTATTATGAGTTTGATGCTACAAATTCATTCTCCAGTATTCAATATGACATGCCCGATTTTGTAGTGGTACTGTTTCAGACTGGAAGACACAACAATCAGGAAAAAAATTCAAGTAGATTTGATAGCTGCAACATCAAGAACATATATCTTAAAAATGGCAGAAATGAGGTATTTCCTAGAGAAAATTATAATTTAGACATGTCCAAGAATGATTTTCTCAAATTATATGAGGCATTTTCGGCTTTCAAAAGAGTCACTACTGGCAGTACTGATATGTACTACACTCCAGATGAATTCAAAACACGGAGACCCATGTTTGTAATCAACACTTCAAAAAGGAAACAAGTTGTGGTGAATGACAGAACAAACATTAAAATTATCTGTGAATTCCACGAGGCTTTACCCGAAGACACCATTTGTAGCGTTATTCTCATAGGAGAAAAATCATATGTTTATGATGTAAGAAATGAGAGAGTCACGGAGCAGTTCTAGAAGATATTTGTTCTATTATCCTGTTGTACAATACACAAACCTCAACTGTATTATCAGCTAGCAGTGAATATCTTATGTGTGGGCAGTTGTATATATTTCAATCTTATATGAGGACTCGAACCCGGAGCCCCTTGTTTACAAGACAGCAATATTAACATTTTGCCATCAGGAGAGGCTTTACATTTTATCAGGACTCAAACCCGAGCCTTTTGCTTACAAAGCAACAATATTAACATTTTGCCATCAGGAGAGGCTTCACATTTTATCAGGACTCAAACCCAGAGGCCTCCTGATTGCAAGGCAATAAAAACCATGGGGCTATGCACCACACTCCACTGGGCCTCAGAACCCAGTAACTATAAGCTTTATATTAATATACATGGCAGAATCAATCTGAGCTACACTAAAATTCAATTCCTGGGATTTTGACAAAAAACACACTATAAGCAATAAGATCATATGGGAACTTGGCATAATTTTAAATATAAACAAATCTGTCTGAGAGGCTTTCACCCTTTCTACACTAGAATTCAAAATTCTTAAAATTAAGAGCATGTCACACTGGAAGAATTGGGGTATAGGCCCCTCTTGGCATTGTCTTAAGTATAGGTAAATCTATCTGTTGAGCCCTCGCCTTTTCTACACTAGAAATTCAGAATTTCTTAAAAATCAGAGCATATCACACCTGAAGAATTGGGGTATAGGCCTCTCTTGGCTTTGTTTTAAGTGTAAGCAAATCTGATTGTTCAATCAAATAGCCTCGCCTTTTCTACACTTAAAAGTTGCGCTGTCCGTACCGTAAACCCCACTACTCAAATTGTTCATATTTCATAATTTTGGAATTATTCAAAATAAATAAATTATGTGGCTCCAACATCATTTCAACTCTGGCTCCGGCACGTGTTCTTGTAGAAATTGCATAGAGGAGGCTGTCAATTTTGCTGCTTAATGCGATACATATTGTTTTCTGTGTTAAAATTGCCATGCTTTGATGGGTGACCAAGTTCATAGCAGGGCCGGCGGAAGGGGAGGGCGAACCGTGCCATCGCCCAGAGCGGCAAAATTTGAAGAGAAGAAAAAAAATAAGCCTATTGAAAACTGATCGAGCGAGATATTCTTTTGCGCTGAATAGTATTGAAATAGCATAAGAAGTCTCATTATTTATTTTATATTTTGATGTTTTAGTTAGGAATTTATTGATTTTCAATTTTCCGTTGCTGCGTAATGACCGGGGGGGGGGGGGTCGAAATAGAGCGGCATATGCGCCACCTCCCAGGGAGGCAAAATGACTAGCGCCGGCCCTGGTTCATAACAAAAGAAAAAGCCGCGCAGCTTATCGTCTAGTGGCAGTATATGTACTTGTTATTGTTGTGGAAGCCGGCATCCTTTGTAAATGTACAACAAAGGCAACCGACTGTCGCCGATCTCAGAGAGGAAATAATAATACTGCTTGAGGAGGAGTGTTATGGTGCAATTGTAGCGGTTTAACACGTTGGCATGTTATTATCTGCCGTTGCAGTGCCATACCAGTGTATACGGGTTTTGGGAGTGAAAAGTTAGAACGCCACCAGTGCATTAATGCAATGAAAAATAATATATATATATTTTTTATTTTGTTTGAAATCACTCAAATAAGTAATCGTATGAAGAAGTCTTCTTTGCAGCATTTTTGGTTTGATTGATTGGTTGATTTGTTGTTTTAAGTCCACTTTATGCACAGTAAGGCTAATTGGGACTGGACCTACAGTTTAAAGTGGGATCCGAACCACTTGTGCCTCCACCGGGTATCGAACCCAGGACCCCTTGATTACAAGGCGACGACGCTACCACTGCGCCATCGGGGAGGCCCTGCAGCATTTTTGGTAATTTTACTTATGTGTTAGTTCATATTTTGCGAATTTTTAGTCCATATGTATGTAGCTACATACAAAGCCACTTGTTAGTACATATTAATCCTAGTCCTGGTATAATGCATGACGTTTAAAACTCAACGTTAGATAGACCTGAATTCTCTAATTTTATTGTTGTACGTAACAGCTGTGAATCGGCGGACTGCAGCGATTTTTCTATCTGTTCCATTAGCAACACTGCTTCTTTAGTTGTTTCGCGCATCGCACGGCAGAAATATCTGCGCTGGACTCTACTACAAAAAATCCTGGGAGCACCACTTGTGTCATAATAATAAAACTTAAAACATGTTCTTGTGTTCATAATATGTACAATGTATACGATTTAATTGTGCTGTGTAAATATCAGTAGAGAGTTCTTTTTAGATAGCTTTATTTTCACCCCAAGTTTTATTCAAAAGCAGTCAATTTATTGAATGTGGTTGTAAAATTTGTGAAACAGCTCACTTGAATTACTGTGTAAATAATTTGGCAGTTGCAAACACTGGTGCGGTCAACACTTTTGACGTAATTTGAGCTGGACCGAGCTGGACACAGGGTGCAGACCAAGGTCCGTCGAATCTTCCCTCCCTCCCTGGGGAAACTCTTCACGGGGGTGCAGACATTTCACTTCAAAGAGAATGGGATTCATTGTTTCACTTACTGGAAACACAAACCCCCGCCCTTTACCATCTCGCCCGAACTCCCAATATCCATTTTTTTTACGCGTTTTACAATTCGCGAAATCTAAAATAAATTGTAATATAAAATGATATATATATATATGGAATTTAGAACAATGATAATAACTTATTTTAGTTATTTTATGACTAAGAATTATTTTTATATTCGCGATCTTGTTTACGTGTTCATGAAGACAAATATTCTTTACTCGTAGTTTTTGGTGGCAATATATCCTTCTGCTTTCGGTTGAGTTCGGCTATTTTCGGGAATAACGCAAGCTCAGCAAGCAGAGCTTTTGGTGTAAGCGTTGTGGACGGGTTCCACTCGAATTTCATGCTTCGCCATGTGACTCCTTCGGGTGCGTTATTTTCCCGCAGAGCAGCCGCAAGCATTTAGGCTGGTGCTTGCTACAGAGCTGCTGAGGGAGTTTGCGGCCGTAATTTTTCGCGAAATCGAGTGCGATGGAAACGAAATAAGGCTAAAACATTAAGTACATTAAATGATATTCGAATAATGCAAGCAGTGCTTGCATTGCTTGTACTATATCTTCGCCTCTGGAGCTATCAGTCACCTCTTCCATTCCCTTTGCAACGACACAGGACACACAAAGTCACACACACACAGCTACTAAGACACGTTCTGAAATGATGGATGGAACAAGGAAAGAAGTTGAAAATCGCGTCCCGAATTCTTTCCAGGTGCAGTGCGGCTCGTGCCTTGAGGTCTTCACGACAAATATAAGACTGACCGGTCAAGGTCATCTATAACAGGGAGAAAGAAAGCTTACTGAAAAGTGTCACTGTTGCCAACTATTAATTTGGAAAAAGTACACGCTGGAAAAAAAATATTTTCGAACTTTTTAAAAAAATGTGAGTTTAAATTTCCCTGTTTTTTTTAGCTATTTTTCATTAAATTTCCCTTTTTCCTTTTCACCCTCAAATTTCCCTGTGCCGAGGGAAATTTCCCTGCTTTTGGCATCACTGAATGTACTTTGATAACAACAACTAAGGGGATGCCCGTACAAAGCAGAAGGTCACCGTGCAAATTGTAAGAAAGAACATAAGATCGCTTTCCGGTGCACCTCGAGTGTGTAGTCAGGTGCGTACCTGAGGCTCGTACGTACGTGAGTTTACTTTGGGTTAGGGTGATCATAATATGTTTACCCGAAAAAGGGCCATCACACGGAGGTCAGTTTACCGCCCCCTCCTTTTCCTGAAACATTGGTTAGGTCTAATCCTAAAAGTATTGTTATTAATAACGTATTGTTGTTATTTATTAAAGGATGGATCACTTAAATGATACTTCATAAACAATAAACTAAATATGATCTCCCATTGTCAAAAGGTATTAATTATTACAATCGCGGTATGACTTGCATAGAGTTTTTCGTCCTTTCTGATCAACAGGAAGCGGAAGTTGATGAAACGTCATCTTTTTTCTGACATCTCGGACACGATGGCCAATAAATATACACAATATTACACTTCGTCTAGAACCCAAGAAAGGTTATTTTAAAGTGCATTGTTTTGCATTTTTTGCCAATTTTCAGGTCATATTCCCCGATTTTCGGCATATTTCCGTCATTTTTCGCAATATTCGTTGTATTGTTTCGTCATATTTTGTCACTTCTTTCATTTTGGTAATATTCTTGAGTCTTTTCACTAAGGTGAACGTAGGGGTATATATATCTCGCAGGATTGCAATTTACGAGCAAAAAAAAAAAAAATCCCCTCCCCCATAGGGCTCGCGGGGGTGAGTGGCGCCCGACCTGAGTCAACTGGCGACCGCACCAAAAGGCGCAGACCTCGCTTGAGACGTTGATGCACTCTTGAGTACATCATAGTCCCATATTCGGTCTTTTGCCTAGGCGCAGTCTTCCCGTCAGAATAGATCCAGCCAAGCCGGATTTCTCCCTTGGGGAAGCCTCCATTCATGCTTCGCATGCACTATTATGCTAACTACCCACATAACATCGGGATTTGTTTAAACCTGGTTTCAATCTTGTAAAGAGATTTTTACCAGGCGGCGAAAATAGAATAGATGGTGAAAAACTAGAACTAGGAAGAGAACAAAGAGAAGGGAAGCTCCTGAGGGTAAAACCAAGTAAGCTTGTAAAACCTCGGCTGCGTCTAGTATGCAAAGCTTCGTCTAGATTCTGATGTGCGAAAAAAAAAACACGTTGAAGGGGGTAAAATGCACACATCCTATGGGTTTCTATCCTTAATGGAGCCGTGATGCAGCAGGTAGGATCAGGATTTGGAAGGTACGGGTGTTTTGGCTACAAGTAGCCGTTCAAGTCTTGTGTTAGTAGGACCTACTCATGCACACGTCGATTCTCAGGTTTTGGGTTGTGAAGGAAATGATCTGTGGGGGTACCTGAGGGGTTATTTATTACTCTTCTGAACTCAAACCTTGGAGGAGAATTAACGGTGCGCGGGGAACTACTGTTTCTTTTTGAGGTGGTCGGTGAAGAAAAACTCCCCCCCAGAGGTTGATTGCTGGGCCGCGAGGCGCTCTGTCTCCCTGGGCTCTCCCCGGTAGAGCAGGATAAATGCCAAGCTAGCACCCAGTTCTCTCTTCCCAGATCTTCATGTCGGAGATGGTTGCCTTATTGTCATCGGGGGTAATTCCATAGAATGCTCAGAGGTCTCTTGTGCTTGTATCGCATTCGCGGGTACATGCCTAGATTACTGATCAGTTCGTTGTCGATTTGATTTTTCTTCTTGTAAAGCTTGTTCATGATTTTATCATTGAATTCTTTGATTTTCGGAAGCTTGTGCTTAATGTGGATTGGAGTCATTCTGGTGCTCCAGGGTAGGTTCAGGATGTATCTGAGCATCCTGTTTTGATATTTCTGTAGGATTATGTGGCCTTTATTCCCACAGAACCAAGCGGGTGATCCGTACATTAGGTTTGGCATTATCATAAGTTTGTAGAGCAAGAGCTTGTGTGATAGTACTAACGGGCTGGCCGAGTATATCAGTGATTTAATTTGATGGAAACGGACTCTTGCTCTGTCGAGAACTATGCTGGTGTGCTGGGAGAAGCTAAGATTGGAGTCGAGAGTGACTCCAAGATATTTGACCTGCTTCTGTCAGGGTATGTTGACCCCTTCCAGAGTGATTTCCGGTGGGATGGGTTGCCTTTTCTTAGTGAAGATGATCGCCTCCGTCTTGTGGGCGTTGATCTTTATCTTCCATCGATCATAGTAGGTTTTAAGTAACTCTAGGTATGTTTCTAGAATTCCTACTATTTTGTGACGTCGCCATGAAGATTGGTAGATGGCCACGTCGTCGGCGTAGACCGCTATTTGGGCTTCATGGTGATAAGGGATGTCTGAAATATAGAGATTAAATAGCAGGAGGCTGAATATAGACCCCTGCGACACTCCTGCTTCTATGTTTCTTGTGTTGGATTTCTCCTGTAGTATGGACAGAAAAAAGTTTCTGTCGCTTATATAAGATTTTATCAATCTTATTAGAGTTGACGAGCTGTATATTTGCGGGTGAACCCTGCCCAAGCACGGCTGCGCAGTAGCAAGGGGGAGGAGCTACCGGCTGCGCGTCATTATCCTAGCGTTCTGTCCTTGCTGTCGACCACCCAAAGGGCAATTAGGTGGCAACTACATAAACGTATCTCTCTCACACACTGCATGAAGTAGCCAACGGCACCCGCAAAGATATAGCTCGTCAACTCTAGCTTGTCTGGGATTCCTAATTTGATGAGTTTGTGGATGAGGCCTTCATGCCATACTCTGTCGAAGGCTTTTTCTACATCTAGTAGCACCATTCCAGTATCCTTATTTTTGTTGTAATGCTCAGTGATGTATTCTATAACGCGTAAGCTAGTGCACCGAGGAGTGTTTTCGTCTGAAGCCAAATTGTTCTGCCGGTAACAATTGCTTTTCTTGCGCTATAAATTGTAATCGCTTGAGGACTACTCTCTCGAATATTTTCCCGAGATTGTTGAGTAGACTGATTGGTCTGTAATTTTGTGGAAACTTTTTGTCTCTATCCGGTTGTATCGTGATAATTTATTTTTCTTTACAGTGCCACAGAAACACACCACACTAAATCACCAGGCAAAGATGCGGGAAATTAATGCATTTTACACCAATTCATTTAGTCTATACGACTTTTTCATTAAATTGTTTTAAAATTATTCGGTTGATTCCATTGGAAATCCTCGTTGCATATTTTAATTGAATGTGCATGTGGTATCATTTGGTGCCTTAATTTTTAACCTGAAACTAACAAATTTAATGGTAATTTTTTGCATTTTTTACGTCATTTTTCCCTTTTTTTAGGACATTCTATAGGTCATATACCTATAGGTATATATATATTTTTTAGGTCAGCAACTTCTGCTCCCTACTTTGATGTTAGTCCTGAAGTTGAGTAATGCCGGAAGTATTTAGCAGAAGAACTAATCTTCTTGAGAGCAGCTCTATTCTTCGTCAATCGTTCATTAATCTCCCCGAAAACCTTACCCCACATATCAATTTAAATTCTTGTTGCAATTCCGTAAATAAACTGTATGCTTATTTACTGCTCTACAAATAACGGAACTCGTACAAAACAATACCTCTTTTTTAATTTGCATGAAATATCTGAAATTTAGACTTGGTTTTCAAGGTAACTCATAGACTTTTATAAAACCGGACAAGTGGTGGCTTTTAATAATATGGACGGGACGACCGGGACACGCCTCTGAAACGGGACTGTCGCGGTCGAAACGGGACGTGTGGTCTATGTTTTCTAGAACTATTAGACCAGCATTAGTTTTTCGATCCATTTTCATAGGTTGTTTTATTTTATGGCTCTTTTCTGTCTCTCTACGCTAACCGCGATGACAAGCTCCATTTTCCTTCCGGCCCATTTCACAGCAGTGACGTATGCAGAAAATTTCACCTGGTTTACCGCAACAATTCCTATTTATTGTATGCATTTATTATACATCCCCCCTATCTAGAAGAATTAGATATAATAGAAATAAAACATTAATGCAGCCGTGCAAATATAACAAAACGGAAATACGACAGCTTTTAATTTTCCGGCAATGTCGATATTTTTCATAAGATTTCCCTTTTCACCGGCGTTCGAATCTCGGCCACGGTATTATTTCTTAGTGTCCCTTCTTAAATTTAATTCTGTTGCTTTATACATAACCTTTTGCATAAAAGAATCCCCGTAAATGTATTCGAGAAACTAAAAACCAGAAGGGAAATACACAACTACAAAACAAGAGGAACAGCGAAACTTGAACTCTTCAAACACTCGCTGGAAATTTTCAAATCGTCTTTTACACTTTCAGCGGAAAAAACATGGAATGAACTCCCGCCCTCAATTACCTCCCTCCCCAGTTCTAACAAATTTAAGAATAAACTAAAGATTTTTCTGTTAGATGAGCAATATCTCTGTTCAAGCTCCCACGAGTAACACTACACAATACAGTTTAGAATACATAAGAGCCTCGCCAATCCAATCCAATCCAATCCTTGACAAATCTTCAACTATATTGTAATTTCAACTATAGTGCAATATTTACGTATGCGTTGTTCTATCGTACCTCACAAAACCAGCATAATCATGTACATCAATCTCAACATCCGTGCGTGAATGTCCTGCTCAAAAAGGTTTAGTATGTGTGTGTGCGTGAATGTGTATTTTTCTCTTTTTTATGTGTTGTCTTGATTTTTTAAAATCTTGTCTTTGTTCTTTCCTTGTAACCATTTTTCTTTTTTATTGTATTTTCTTCTCTTTTTTTATGATTTTGTTTATGTACACCAGGTAAATGCCAAACGGGGTTAGGTGGTAGAACAGCCACAGGCTGAACCTCGCCCTTAATAAAGAAAATTTGAATTTGAATAATATCAGTCATTCTCATCTTCGCAATTAGCCAAAAATGGTAGAAAAGCGAATTAAATCAAAGCAAATCAATAAACACTTTTCACCGAAAATTGGACGTGCATTTCCCTTCAAGTGAATGCCTATTATATGTCATTTTTATTTTCAGACCCTTTTATCGCGCCTATTTTCCACATTTTAGTGTCTTACACCTGCATATTTTGAGCAATTTTTAGTGCCTAGAAATCCAGGCTCTAATAATAAGACTAAAAAAAAAGTTCAAATGACCACGTGCATGTAGAAAGCATTGCAAACTCATAGAAGTAAAATAATCCACACGAAAATCCAGCGTTGTTACAGGATTCATTACGTAAGGTAAAACAACGGCCAATTTGTAGTATGGGATACGCTGCCGCAAATGACGTCTCACTTTAAACCCAATGTTCTTTCTTTTGTACTTATTGCTTCACCTTTATGGTTTACTCTTTGCACCAGTAATCATTTCCCATAAATTGCATGCGAACTGAATATATTTTACTTGCATTTTTTTAGACAACATGATATAACATGGTAATGTATATTTCTAAGGTTTGATATAGATAGGAGTGTATTTGAAATTTGTTTGTAGATTGTATGTTAATTGTATCTTATGTAAATAAAATATATAATGGGCATAAACAGCTATATGCAATGCTGTAAGTCCAATAAATATATCTATGATGATCAAAACAAGACAAAGAAAGTTCGTAAATTTATTGCGGTTGGAAACTTTGACAAGCATCCTAATAACGATTTTTGATCCTCCAAATATAGTGCATTTCGTAAAATAACTTGGTGACATGGCAAGGCAAGATAAGTGTGAACATTTTGTAGGAATATGCATTGTAACTTTTAATGAACTTAGAGATTTGTGTACATAATGATATTTTATAACATTGGTTATTTTCTAAAAATAATCATGCGAACAGCAAGGAAGTAGTGCCACTTTCAACATGGCGAGTTCTATGCGTGCCGGAAGGTCTCCGTGTTCTCC
The DNA here is from genome assembly GCF_977018435.1 of Lepisma saccharinum. Taxonomy (NCBI): domain Eukaryota; kingdom Metazoa; phylum Arthropoda; class Insecta; order Zygentoma; family Lepismatidae; genus Lepisma; species Lepisma saccharinum. The sequence goes on along the minus strand of NC_139257.1, from coordinate 39,303,247 downwards.
GTCGGCGGTCATGAATCAGCTGACGAGGAGTGATACATCGAATCGGTGAGACGGTTTGTTTACGGAAGGTCTCAGGGTTGGTGATTTACACTCTAGTTCCGAATGATCAGGCAGTTAACTCTAATAGTCAGTGTCTCATAGGCATTCATTACACAGGAATTACATAGGAAGTTTGTCATGCTAGTTTATTTCCCACCTCTGTTTTAATCACAGACCAGGTTTCAACCTTTCGTATTAACGCGAGATTCTTTCGTTAAAATAAAATCTTTTGAGTTTCATTATCACATATAAAAAGATGTCGGTACGGTGTACCGTTGCGTACCCCCAGAAAAATATTATTATTGCATTCAAAGTAAATATATAAACACAAGATCTATCACATGTCATTTCAATAAACTATTTTATCATTTACATCTTAAACGAATAGCACTTAACCAAAATATATTATTTGTTTTCTAAATTTCCAGACCTCCCACAGAAAGAAACAAATTTAATACAATAACTTTGTCTTTTCCTCTTCATCTATTGTTTACAAGAATTAATGTAATCGAGGATGGACTTTGGTATAGTGTATTAAATAAATAAAATGGATGTTCAATATCGCAGCAAGAACTGCGTTCCGATATAAAGAATGTTCTCCAACAAAATTCTTCAGTGCACATGCTCACATCGTTCATCTTTTATTCATCGTAAACTTACACACTGCGGATTCCGTGACATATATATGCACGAGATAAAACACAAGTTTAATAAAAAAAAACACGCGACATTGAGTTTTATCTAGTTTGAAATATTCTCTGACATTTTTAACGATCTGTTCCATTCGCCTACATTCGAGCAGCTCTGAATAACCACAAGCTACTACATCTCAAACATATTAGCCCCGTCCAGTTCGCTACACTTTTTGACTCTGCACTCGCACGTCCAGTTCTTTACACTGTGCAACATCGACTCGTTTACATCGTTGATTTGGTGCGCCATGTAATGTATTTGGTGTCTGTACCGTACGTTCTGGAGCTGCGTAATGTATGGTCACGTGGTGTGTGCTAATCAAATGAACGTTTAAAACAGCAGACAGGCATTTGTTGAATCTTCTGACCTTGAACACAGCTTGTCAACTTGGTTGAACGTCATTTCCTTTCACCAGCCTGACACCGGGATACACCTGCACCACACCTAGTATCAAAAAGTGCAGCGAACTAGACGGGGCTATTTTCTTCTATATTTTAATGAAAACACTGCAGCAGAAAGATACTGTAGATTTATGCGCATATTTCTATGTTAAGAGTTAATGTATTCAATGACCTTGAATATCTAATGGCAGGTTGCAACGGTAGTGATGTAAACACAGCATTGGAGTTGAAAGGGACAGGGAATTTCCCCATTTTGTATTTCTCCGTTGATTTCATACCCAAACTTCTTTAAAAATTCTTCCTCGATTCGCAGTTTGAAATTCGAACATGTTTAATGGGAAGAAGTGGGCATTGCTTACCTCTCCTAGAAAAAAAGGCCTCCCGATGGCGTAGTGATAATGTTGTTGCCTTGCAATAAAGGTATTCAGAGTTCGATACCCTGTGGAGGTACGTGACACAGGGGTTCGGATTCCGCTTTAAACTGTAGGTCCAGTCCCGATTAACCTTACTGTGCATAAAGTGGACTTAAAACACGAACTCAATCAAGCAAGCATGTGTAGGTTAAAAATTATTCTCGGTGAGATCAGGTACCCGACTTAAATTCGCTCTTCCCAACTGTATCTTATGTATCCGCCACTGCTCTACATACATTTACTTCCACTCGCCTTTAACTATAAATTCTTTGAATGTGATAATTTAACTTTAGTTGTGGATTTACCCGTAATCCAGAGAAATTGACGTGGCTGTAGAAACCATGACAAAGAGTAATGAATTTTTGCCATGTTAAGCAGAGCACTTGTTTCCAGAAAGAGCGACTATCTCGAACGAGCCTGTAACAGGAACTTGGTGTTCGAAGGTCAGGAAGTTTGTCGAAGCTCTGCACCAGGCCTCGCCCCTTCAGTTTCAAGCTGGGTAGGATCGATAGAACCGGAGTTCATTCAGAAATCCAGACCAGGCCCTGTCCTCTTCTCTGTCACCACCAGAGCGCGTTGTCGGCGCTTTGGAAACATTCTGTGTTCAGAGCGACACAAGAACACCTCGTATGTAAGATCTTACACGATCTTATGTGTGCATAAAGTGGACTTAAAACAACAAATCAGTCAATCAATCTTACACGATATGAACCACTGCCGCAAACATTTATTAATTTATTTATTAGATAAATGATGATGATGATTACGTCCTACATAATTGTAATCAAGAGGTTCCGGTTTCTATACCTGGTTGAGGCACATTGCACAGTGGTTCGGATCCCACTTTAAACTGTAGGTTCAGTCCCTACTCAAAACAACAATAACTCCAATCCCATTAGTGGATACATAGTTTTATAGTGTGCATTATTCTAAAACTTCTCACTTCTTTCTCCATTGTGCATGAATGCATATAAAGTCATCATGTATGCCTAGCTGCGGATCTTTTTACCAGTAATGTATTGTACTCATTGCTCAGTTTCCATATAGGAGACATCTTCAGGAGACATCTTCACAAAATTAGTTCCAGACCTTGACACGTGAAACAATTCACACTTTGGTCTTGTTCCCATGTACGGAACATGGTATTCTAATGCTCAGGGTGCGAAATCATTGAAGACTGGTGGGGGGAAGGGAGATCCTAATCTACAAACTCACCCCCATACATATTTATAAATTATACGATATAATTATAATGTTATTAAATGTAAGAAAAAGTTACTAAATAATGAAAAATACATTTTTATTATTTAAATACATATAAAGGAATTAATTTGTTACTTTTATACATAATAAATATTTAAAAAGTACCAAATTAATTCCTTCACTAACTGGTTAAAAATGTCAATAAATTATGAATTAGTAAAAGTGGTTTTACTATAAGTTTTTATTTAATTTTATTTATTGTGAGTATTGATGTAAATATGGCAATGATCTCTTGAGAGAGGGGGGAGAGCATTCAACACTCACAACCAGTCTACTTTGTGTGTGTTTTCGATATTATTCTTAGTAAAGTATATTTGAAGTCAAAAGTAATTGTTTATATTTGGTTTCTAATAACAAAAACTCTCCCCACCCCCCAGAAATAGTTGGTTGGGGGGATTTTTGAGGCCAAGATTGTTGGTGGGGGAAATCCCCCCTGTACCCCCAGGATTTGGCACCCTGAAGCTCCCCTCGAAATCCTACAAATATCTAATTTTAAAAAGTGTGTATAGTGATAATTAATTGTACTTCCCTAGCAGGATTAAAAACCTTGTATAATAAGATAATAAGTTGAACGAAACTGAGGCCCCCCTTTTTCGCTTTTAGATGGCGGCTGCTGATAAGGGATTAGCCCCCGCCCAGAAATGCAATTCTGCCCTGAGCATGCTCATCATATTTCAATTGCAGCTATCGTCAAGTTTTCCAAATTCAAAGTAATCCAAAAGTCCTAAATACGCGGTGAATTTAGAGTGGTGTCTTTTTTGAATTTCAATTGTTTTAAGAATTTAAATTGAATCGTTTCTATCTCTTTCACATATCTTTTATCCAGGAGCTACCATATCACAGATGAGTATTCAGTGACTGAACGGGCAAGAGAAACGTGTATAATTTTTAACATTTCAGTACCTTTTAGGTTATCTCCACAACGAATTTAAGTGTAGTTTTCTATGCTTGATTTACTATATCGTGAATGTGGTCTTTAAAACATAGTTTGATGTCACATATGTAAATATTCTCGTCCTGTGCGTTGGTTACGGACATATTTTGGCATTTTTAAAAATTAAGTGAACGTTTTTATTACACAATTGAAATAAGTTGTTTATATCAATTTGAAATTCTAGCTCATTTTCATCTGAATGAACAGTTTTACATATTTTTACGTCATCCGGAAATAACAGGCAATATAAACTTTTAATAATTTTTAGTAAGTCGTTTATATAAAGTATCAAGAGAAATGTACATAAATTAAAACCTTGTGTAATCCTTGAACAAGTTCATGTAACCTTGAACAATCTCCTGACGTGTATCCTTTGAATATTACTACTTCCCTTCTATCTCGAAGCGTCTTCGAAAAATCTGATACAAGTAACTTGTCGATATTTCTTTAGCCAGTTCACTTAACAGCTGGAACTTGAATAACAGAAGTTTATTTGTCTTTTACTGCATACCATAATGCACAGAGCCAGAATTTACTCTAAAGGTCTGCTTTGTTCCCGGGTTTGAGATGGCTTCGTTTTGATTATCTAGACAGGTTTGATTCCTCCAGCCTGGTTTGCAATGTTTAGTGTCGGAACGCTTAAAGTTGTTCTACAAGGGTAGAGATTCTAAGTTGCTAATTCTGGGTAAGACTTACAATTGTGTTTGGCACGTCATGCATCCTTTATCTTCATTGTCGCAACAACAGATAGAAGAGCTTTGCAAGATAGTCACATTAGAAATACAAAAATCGAGAATAGTTAATTGAGAACAGTTTGTTTAGAATTGTTCACAGAGTGAACCGTTCATTGAAAGTCATTCATTTGGAATCAGGCACGTAGCCAGGGGGAGGGGTAAGGGGGCTGAAGCCCCCCGAAATCCTATAAATATCTATTTTACTTCCTTAGCAACATTACACATTAGATCGAAAAAAAGTTTAGTGTATACTAGAGCAACCAGCTTATAATTTTATATTCTACAATTTAATCCAAAGAAAAATGGATCCACAGTTCCCAAAATTTATATTTTTCTTTGTGACTTTTTAAACTTTGAGTAACATTTGCCCCTAACTATTAAAGTTGTTTTTTAACGAAATGTGTAAGATATAATAACTAAATATCTATGAATTTCAGTACACTAACTGTACAAAATGTAAGAAAAATAATGTCACTCATACGGTGGATCGAGTAGCAAACAATAATAATAAATTTGGATTAAAATTGGTTTATTTTTAATAACTTATAATAGTTATTATTGTAAAATTACAATTATAACCATGGTAATAATTATTATTGTCATTATTATTTCTACTAATCAAGTTTTATCAATGGTCCTCTCTACAAATATTTCTGGCGACGCTTCTGCCGATAAGGGATGAGCCCCCCCCCCCCCCCGAAATAAAATCCTGGCTACTGGCCTGTTTGGAATAGTTCATTGAAAATCGTTCGTCAAGGTGGACAATTCATTGACAATCGTTGTCCGAGGTAAACTGTTTATCAGAAATCTTTGACCGAGATAACTGGGAATCGCATATTAACCAAAGTGAACAAAGAGTTGATTTTGACCGTTGGAAATTAATAGGGTGATTCCTTATGTAGTTTACAACTTCAATAAATTATAATTATTTATTGGAACCACATACAGACTTGGTTTATATGTCAGTATGCAGCAAGACACTTCAAGTTTTGACTCACGTAGTGTGTCGTTCCGGAGTTGATCACATGCGGCGCCACCGGTCTATCGTTGAAAATGGCGACTTTCAGTGGTGCGGAAAGAGCTAAGTGCGTGTTCTGGTTCGAAGAAACCAAGTCAGGAACGAGTGTACAGCGAAAGTTTCGCAAGGACCCGCCCAGCAGAACAAAAGTGCACAAATGGCACCAGACATTTATCGAAACAAGCAGGAAATTGACTTTCGTTGGGATGTGTCCAGGATGACCAACGGTGCCCACATTGAACCATAACAGATTTCTAATAAAAAAACTTGAAGTGTTTTGCTGCATAATGATATATAAACCAAGTCTGTATGTGGTTCCAATAAATAATTATAAATTATTGAAGTTGTAAACTACATGAAGAATCACCCTGTATTTCATCGAGACTCATTGATTCAGCTGAATCATTCATGTAAATGGATAATTCATTGGGATTATCTGAGTTAGATAAACAGTTCATAGCAGACCTTTAGCCGGGCAGGGGCCAGGGGGGGCTCATCCCCCTCTGTAACTGCCATCAGCCCCCCTTGACATTAGGTAACACTATTTTGCAGTTTGCAGTGAAGAGTGAAAATTTAGACAGCTCACAACTTTAAGGATAAATCCACAAAACATGAACAGCAATCACATTCTCTCATCTTGTTTATGATCTGAAGTGTAAGTAGCTGCAAGTATTTAGAAGATTATCTAGACTTTGTAAGATCTTTCATTGGGGAGCTTCTTTATCTGTACCTTCAGTGCCCCTGTTGCGACAGAAATCTGACTTTGATGTCATCATGCAAATTTCCTTCGCATTTGCATCAAAGGTAAACAGCTCCCAAGTTTTTGGAACGGAGGGGAGTTTCATTGCTTCGGCTGGGGGTGTAATGTACTGTAGGCACTATGATTGAATATTGTGCATTCTGTGTCATCTAAAGCAGTATGGAATGTGTAAGGGATGATTTCAGTATCAGTCAAATTAACACTTCAAGAGATATTTTAAAAGATGTAGAATAATGTACAGTCACGGACACTGCCGGCTTGTAACGATTCCATTGAAAGTCAATGTATTCATAGTATTTGTGTGATATTTATAAATTTTATGCAAATTGTCCACCACCATTTTCATTCGGTCTGTATTGCACAATGTATTACAGCATATCTAACACTACTTTCTCTGTCTCACCCATGTACATAATCAATTGGACACAATATATCAACTAGGGATGGCCAAACGGATCCGGATCCGAAAAATCCAAAAGTTACGGATCTGGATCCGGATCCGAAAATTCCGGATCTGGATCCGGATCCAAAAATTTCGGATCCGGATCGGGGTCCGAAAGTTTCGGATCTGGATCCGGATCCGAATATCCAGATCCGGATCCGAGAGTTTCATATCTCAATCCCATTATAATATTACCACACCTTAAAAGGTATTATGATCTTCGATTACAAAGAAATTTTTCATTAGTTAGTCCTATAAGAATTTTTTTCAAGTGTTGTTAATAAAATACTTTGCTACGCATCGGCTAACGCACTCGTGCACAAAAATAATCTTACTTGTTTAACATAGTTAAAATGTCAGAGGTGATTTTATAAATGCCATTGAAACGAATATGTATTCATTCCAATGTATTGGAAATGAAAACACACATAAAAGTGAGACATTCCATTCCAGGATGAAACCTTTAACACATATAACAAGATAGAAAGGTTATACAAAAATTATACAATTGTTCTACAGTTACAGTTTTACAAATTAAAATAAAACATTATAATATATGCAGTGTTATATAATTACAAAGTGTAAGACTAACAAGGGAGGTTATCTAAGTGTCCCCCTCCGATTTCCATGAAACTTGGCAGGCGTATAGTGGGGCCCAAAGGAAGAAATACGTGTTTTTTTTTTTTTTGTTTCAGGTAAAAACTGTTTTAGGGGGCAAGACCCCCTCAAATATAAAGATGAGGACAAATTGAAGTGAGGATCTGGCCCCTGTGTCCCTCCGATTTCCATGAAACTTGGCAGGTGTATAGTGGAGCCCAATCGAAGAAATACGTGTTTTTTTGTTTCAGGTAAAAACGGTTTTAGGGGGCAAAACCCCCTCAAATGTCAAGATGAGGACAAATTGAAGTGAGGATCTGACCCCTGTGTCCCTCCGATTTCCATGAAACTTGGCAGGTGTATAGTGGGGTCCAATGGAAGAAATACGTGTTTTTTTTTGTTTGAGCTAAAAAACTGTTTTGCAGGGCAAAACCCCCTCAAATGTCAAGATGAGGATAAATTGAAGTGAGGATCTGACCCCTGTGTCCCCTTCGAATTTCTATTATACTTGGCAGGTGTGTGTATAAACGGGCCCAAAGAAAGAAATACGTGTTTTTTTTTGTTTCGACTAAAAAACTGTTTTAGGGGGCAACCCCCCTCAAATGTCAATATGAGGACAAATTTAAGTGGGCATTTGACCTATGTGTCCCGTCTGATTTCCATGAAACTTGGCAGGTGTATAGTGGGGCCCAAAGGAAGAAATACGTGTTTTTTTGTTTCAGCTAAAAAAAAACGGTTTTACAGGGCAAAACCCACTCAATTGTCAAGATGAGGACATATTGAAGTGAGGATCTGACCCCCTGTGTCCCCTTCGAATTTCTATTATACTTGGCAGGTGTGTGTATAAACGGGCCCAAAGAAAGAAATACGTGTTTTTTTTTGTTTCGACTAAAAAACTGTTTTAGGGGGCAAAACCCGGCTCAAATGTCAAGATGAGGACAAATTTAAGTGGGCATTTGACCTATGTGTCCCGTCTGATTTCCATGAAACTTGGCAGGTGTATAGTGGGGCCCAAAGGAAGAAATACGTGTTTTTTTGTTTCAGCTAAAAAAACGGTTTTACAGGGCAAAACCCACTCAATTGTCAAGATGAGGACAAATTGAAGTGAGGATCTGACCCCTGTGTCCCCGTCTGATTTCCATGAAACTTCGCAGGTGTATAGAGGGGCCCAAAGGAAGAAATACGTGTGTGTGTGTGTGTATATATATGTGTGTGTGTGTTTATGTATGTATATTATATATATATGTATATTAGCAGGTAACAATATGTTATAAGCACATTCTTACTTTCCAAAGAAGCGCATGTGGGATGGCAAAACGGATCCGGATCCGAAAATTCTGGATCCGGATCCGAAGGTTCTGGATCCGGATCCGAAGGTTCTGGATCCGGATCCGAAGGTTCTGGATCCGGATCCGAAGGTTCTGGATCCGGATCCGAAAGTACCGGATCCGGATCCAGATCTGAAAATTCCGGATCCGAAAAATTTTAGGATCCGGATCCAGGATCCGGAACCAACCGGATCCGGATTTCGGATCCGGATCTGGCCATCCCTAATATCAACATGTATGAAACCTTAATTAATCTGATATGCATCCCATATATGTAATCTAGTGGATGTAATATATATTTGAAACTCAAGTATGCTGATCTATATCCCAAATGTGTAATCAAGGGTATGTAATATATATTTGTAACTCAATTATGTTGACCTGCATCCCATATATGTAATGTAGTGGATATAATATACATTTGTAACTCAATTATGCTGATCTACATCCCAAATATGTTATCAAGGGCATGTAATATACATTTATAACCATAAATGCTATATGCCATGTATGTAATCAAACCGATATGTAATAATATATACTTGTAACTTTAATTATACTGCATCCCAAATAAGTAATCAAGTGGATGTATTTGTACTGAAATCATGCTAATATTATATGTAACAAATGACGTGCTCTATACTCCTGCAGATAGAAATATCTACAATGTAGTCAACAGAACAAGAATAAATTACAATTACAATGAATTGAAATAACTACGTCAATAAGCACAGAACAATGCCTGCTTCGAATCAACATAGTTTCATTCCTTAAACAGCACAGGATGTAGAATAAAAAAGTATGAAAGTAGTGGTGGACAATTTGCCTACCATTATCTTTGCGGTTGACTGTAGGTACACTGTTTGTTTCACGGTATAAAACTGGTGATGCCTTTAAACTCTTCCTTAACGAGTCCAAGTCTAGAACCGCTTTGTGGGCTTGTGTCCGAAGAACGCGATAACGCTTGTGATAATAAATTTCGCTCAGAGTTGTGTTTTCCGTGAGCTAACGACCATCGCGTGCATAGCTCTTTCGGAAGATGAGCTGATAGGTGGAAAGTGCTCGCGCAAGAAACAACTAGGTCACCAATGCGATTCCTATCGGTGTTCCGTGGTCAAATAAAGCGTTTTGTAGATACAAAAATATTGGGGACTGCTTCTAGTAGTCTTGTAAGTTGAAAGGGCCATGACTAAAGCCTGAATCACACGGAACTTGATTCCTAGTAGGAATGCCCTAGTTGGTGTTGGACTGGCTACCCATTTGCTAGTTTTCGCCTCACACGATACGTGTTACCGCACTTGCCGATAGATTTTTGTTCCCATGAGACATTGCGCAGAGCAGACAATCTGTAAAGATGGACGAGCAATTGGAAGAGAATTACTGCTTTGTGCTTTTATTAAACATTAAAAAAGAAAAGTGTGGACTAGAAATTGTCTCGAATGAAATATGGTAATAATGCATACCAAACAAGCTTTTAATGAACTCGGGTATGCATATTCATACATGAGATTCACAGGATTCGTTCACAATTTTTTTTAAAAAATCTAACACTTAATTTAATACACTTGTAATAATAAGGATTTTTATTTTCGGCTAATCATATTTGTCACGTACACATCTCATGCATAAATACCTAAATATTAATGAACTGAACACGAATGCACTGTACGTCATCTCTCTCATTTTTTTATCGATAAACTAACAAAAACAGCTAACACTCTGAAACCACAGACAAAAAACTCCCCTTTGCAAACTCACAGATTATCTTCACATGGCCAAACTTTGCTCTGATTGGCTGTTCTACAGAACTCAGTCGAGGAAAGCCAGTAGCAATTAGAACAGCCAGCCAACCAGGAGGCAGCCATCACATCCGGGCAGGTAGCCAGTTCAGCGCCAACTAACTGATATCCAGTTCCGTCTGATTCGGCCTTTAGGGATAATTGTTACCCGTAAGAGTTAATGTAATTCGAATGGTGAAGTTGTAGCGATATTTTACAAGAAATTATTGTTTTCTGTGATTTGCAGGTTGTAAATTGCAGCAACTATTATGTATTAGTATTATTTTTACAGTACCCTTCGGCATGTAAAACCATGGATTAAAGAGAGGTATCATGAAGGGCAGTGAATTATGTGGTATCTGACTCTGATTTACATCTGTGCATTGTGAAAAAGTACAAAAAGACAAACTGGGGGAGTCCGGGCCAACGTGATCCCCCTAAGCTTTGACCCTTCCTACAGAACACTGTATGGCGACGAATACATTGAAACTTAACACAGTTGATACCACAACATTTGTTTTTACATTGAATATGTTTGACGTTATTTCATTGTGTATTTAAGAAATAATTTGGCCAAAAGTAAGGTAATGCAAAGTGATCCCTTTTCAAATTTTTATTATCAAATACGATTTTAAGTATAGAATTACTTATTTGTATTAATAAAAAGTAAATGTATTAAAAGTAAGTAACTCACAAACACGTTGAAGAAAACCGATCTCATTCAGAGAAGAAATTATGAAACAGGTCAGGCATACACGATATTGTAAACTGTTTAATTTAGTTCAGACGTGCCAAAAAACATTTTTTTTAATCGCCACTTGTTGTTCACAACTCACGTTCCGCAACATTCATCGGCTACAACAAACTCAAGATGGCTGCTCTGCAGTTGACATGTTTTCCGCTTGGAAGCAGCACCGTAAAGTCCATTTTTTTCGAGGGTTTACTTTGCCCCAGGGGATCGCTATGCCCTGGTGTCCCCTACTGTTCATCAACTAAGTGATAGATGCCTATTGAAAGGAAGCAAGGCGAATCCAATATCTATCTAAATAGTAGACTTGAGTCTGAAATTACAACGCCAAGTATTTTGAATTCAATTTCAATGTTATGATTTGCAAAGTAGTAGTTCTAGTAATTAATAATAATAACAAAATAATAGCAATATTAGTAATAATAATAATAGCAATAATAATGGTAATAGTTTCTATGACTTCTGAGGAAAAATACTGCTGGTGCCCTTGTTACTAGTCAGTAGTTTTAATAACTTACGTATGTACTTGCTAGTTTTAATACTTTAATACCAGAACTTGTAAGTGTAGAAGAGTATTAAAAAATAGAGCAAGATAAGATGTATAAAAAATATTTGTTCCAGTAAGTAGTGTTATTTGTGCTATTACTGGGTCGATAAAGTATGAACCCCCCTCAGGCAGAATTGGCTACACTTAAAACAAGCTCAACATGCCCATATGAGCTTTTTGCTCAAGTGTGGTACTCTGTCTAATCCAAGATTTTTGTAAAAATGCCCTCGGGAATTTCCTGAGAAAGTATGAGCCCCCTCAGATTGATTTGTCTACACTTACGAAAGGCACTTCTGTGAGATTGTTGTCCATAATCCTGTTAAAAATATGCCCCTCTTGATATTTTTTTTGCCCACACCTAAAACTAGGCCAAGATACACCCACACCCACCCACACACACACACACACACACACATATTTACTTCCGGTCCACTTCCGGACCACTTCCGGTCCACTTCCGGTCCACTTGTGGCCTATTTCTGGTTTATTTATATTGCATCATGTTTTGCAACAAATTATTACCCAATATTAAGCAATAAATTATTAGACATGTGTTGTTTTCTGATTGGTTGGTTATGACAAAATGTGATGATGTGTTATATTCTGATTGGCTTATTGTTTCAGATGCTTTCAATGCGGTCTGTGCTTAGGCTATATAAAGAGATTTTGCATTGCATATCAGCCAGTATTGTGAGAGTTGTTGAAGAGTAAGGGTGTGTTGTTGCAGTGCTGCTCATATTTTTTTAAACACAAAAATATTGCAAATTTATATAAATTGAATTACAAATCTATTTGATTTAATAGACAGAATTTTTGACAACCTGTCATAGGTTTATTAAGTATAGAGTTTTGATTTGAACCCCAAGAAATTTTATATAAATACCAAAGCCAAAAAATATTCACACACATACACACACACACACACTAAATATACAAAACACACTGCTGAACCCAACTGATATTTTTTTATTAAGCATAGAATTTTGATTTGAACCCCAAGAAATTTTATATAATAAACATAACAAAATTCTAATATTTATTTTTGTTTAACAGGTACAACAAGTTCTGAGCACATAAGCAGTTTCTGAGGAATACAAGGCAGCAGCAGCAGCAAGCAATTAACTTATAGAAGGCAGTGTGTATCATATCTAATTGCATGGATAATCTTGACACAGGATTTTTTGAGAGAAGATGTATTTCAAAATACATAAAATCTAAGTCACTTGTTGATGATTTAAAGCTTAGATTCTTTGGCCTGTCCGAGTATGACCTGTTTACAGTGCAAAATGAAACTGAAATGCAGTGGGTGCTTGCCAGTGACAGGCTATTTCAATGCCTCTATCTCAATTTTATCACCAAGTTTGAAAGGCTTGTATACAACAAGTACAAGAGAATTGTTGGATTGTTTGTTAATTTTTATACAGACAGGTGCCATTATAATTTAAGGTTGAAATTGTTTGACAATTATTGGTTCAACAATTGCTATGAGCATTATTTTGAATATAGGATGCCCATGATTGCATCTCAGAGTTTAAATTGGAGACATTATACATATTCAAATAAAATTATTAACAGAATATCTATAGATAAGAAGATTGAATTTGTTACAACTGATAATGGGAATTTGTACAGTGGTGAAGATTTCAATCCAGAGTTTGTATCATATTCCAACTATATATATTTGAATGAGCTTGTCATGTATTTTATAAGGCAAAAATTTAGAGATTGCACTTATGATTGTATTGTTGAGGCACTGGGGCAGAATAATTTGCATGACATATGCAACTGTGGGAGAGTTTTGTCCAGCCTCTCAGTGTGATTTCAGGCACAGGAAACTGGCAGTTGGGAATCAACCCGCAGCAGGCAGCCTTGTTTATGTGAAACAAGACAGGAAATTTGTTACACTGATGAGTTAGAATTAATTACTGACAAGATTATTATTGATTACAGATATGTTTTCAGGTTTATTTTTTTGCATCGATTATGAAGTTGTTAGATAGAACATGTGGCAGATATTATTATAGTGATGGCAATGTTGCAGAGAGAAACAAGATTGTGACAAGAGAGCCTGAAAAATACAGAAACAAAACATCTCATACATCCAGATTGTTGCAGGTTGTCATATCTTATAGAGGTTTGTTCTGAATATAATTAAATTTATACTCAATGACCCTATCTCTGACAGAGCTGTGCTGTGATGAGGTACAGGCTTCAGAGCAGATTTCAAACAAATATCTTGCCTCTTACTGCATACAGACCCGAGCCTGGCTGAGCACTGATATGAAGGGATTTGGAACTGCATGTAAAACAAGAAGGAAATTTGTTACACTGATGAGAAGAAAATTAAACTTGTTAGAATTGATTATTGAGAATTATTGATTATAGATATATGTCCCTATCTCTGACAGAGCTGTGCTGTGATGAGGTACAGGCTTCAGAGCAGATTTGAAACAAATATCTTGCCTCTTCCTGCATACAGACCCGAGCCTGGCTGAGCACTGATGTGAAGGGATTTGGAAATGTGAAACAAGAGAGGAAATTTGTTACACTGATGAGAAGAAAATTAAACTTGTTAGAATTGATTACTGACTTATTGGTTACAGATATGTTTTCAATTAAATTTATACTCAATGTCCCTATCTCTGACAGAGTTATGCTGTGATGCTGTTATTAGGTACAGGCTTCAGAAAATTATACCCAAGCAGATTTCAACTATGCCTGTTCCTGCATACAGACCCCCGAGCCTGGCTGATATTTCTACAGCACTGATGGGCAGGGATGGAACTGCATGTGAAACAACACAGAGAAGAGCCTATTAAGAATTAAACTTGTTAGTGACTTATTGATTACAGATATGTTTTCAATTAAGTTTATACTCAATATCCCTATCTCTGACAGAGCTGTGCTGTGATGAGGTACAGGCTTCAGAAAATTATACCCAAGCAGATTTCAAAATTTTATGTACCACTGCATGTATCATGCCTCTTCCTGCACACAGACCCGAGCCTGGCTGATATTTCTACAGCACTGATGGGCAGGGATGGAACTGCATGTGAAACAAGACAGGAATTTTTTTACACTGATGAGGAGAAGAGCCTATTAAGAATTAAACTTGTTAGAATTGATTACTGACAATTATTGATTACAGATATGTTTTCATGCATCGATTATGAAGTTGTTAGCATAGAACATGTGGCAGATATTGTTATAGTGATGGTGCAGAGAGAAACAAGATTATAACAAGAGAGCCTGAAAAATACAGAAATATAAAATCAATAAAACATCTCATACATCCAGATTGTTGCAGGTTGTCATATCTTATAGAGGTTTTGTTCTGAATATAACTATATTTTATTGATTCCTTCTGTATGTTGTAATCTGAAAGCACCCTGTCATCCTCAACCTGCTTGCATGCAAATATGAGCCTCTGTTGATCGGGAGGGATTCCCTTCTTATCCTGTATTTTCTGCTTTAAAGCAGCAACAGTGTCCTCTGGATTTACCTCCAGGGTCACTGTCTTGCCTGTCAATGTTTTCAAAAATATCTGCATTAATGGCTGCTTCTTTATCAGAGTTATGCTGTGATGTTATTATTAGGTACAGGCTTCAGAAAATTATACCCAAGCAGATTTCAACTATGCCTCTTCCTACATACAGACCCGAGCCTGGCTGATATTTCTACAGCACTGATGAGCAGGGATTTGGAACTACATGCAAAACAAGACAGTAGAAGAGCCTATTAAAAATTAAACTTGTTAGAATTGATTACTGTTATTGATTACAGATATGTTTTCAGGTTTAGATTATGAAGTTGTTAGCATAGAACATGTGGCAGATATTATTATAGTGGTGGCAATGTTGCAGAGAGAAACAAGATTGTAACAAGAGAGCCTGAAAAATACAGAAACATAAAATCAATAAAACATCTCATACATCCAGATTATTGCATGCAAATTTCAACTACAAATATCTTGCCTGTTCCTACACACAGACCCGAGCCTGGCTGATATTTCTACAGCACTGATGGGCAGGGATGGAACTGCATGTGAAACAAGACAGGAAATTTGTTACACTGATGAGGAGAAGAGCCTATTAAGAATTAAACTTGTTAGAATTGATTACTGACAATTATTGATTACAAATATGTTTTCATTGAAGTTGTTAGAGCATATAATCATAGAACATGTGGCAGATATTATTATAGTGATGCAGAGTGAAACAAGATTGTAACAAGAGAGCCTGAAAAGTTTGTCCCTATCTCTGACAGAGCTATGCTGTGATGCTATTATTAGGTACAGGCTTCAGAAAATTATACCCAAGCAGATTTCAAACAAATATCTTGCCTCTTCCTACACATAAACCCGAGCCTGGCTGATATTTCTACAGCACTGATGTGCAGGGATTTGGAACTGCATGTAAAACAAGACAGGAAGAGCCTATTAAAAATTAAACTTGTTAGAATTGATTACTGACAAGTTATTGATTACAGATATGTTTTCAGGTTTATGTTGTTAGAGCATATAATCATAGAACATGTGGCAGATATTGTTATAGTGATGGCAATATTGCAGAGAAAAACAAGATTGTAACAAGAGAGCCTGAAAAATACAGAATCAATAAAACATCTCATACATCCAGATTGTTGCAGGTTGTGATATCTTATAGAGGTTTGTTCTGAATATTTTATTGATACTCAATGTCCCTATCTCTATCAGGGTTATGCTGTGATGCTATTATTAGGTACAGGCTTGAGAAAATTATACCCAAGCAGATTTCAAACAAATATCTTGCCTCTTCCTGCATACAGACCCGAGCCTGGCTGTGATGGGCAGGGATTTGGAACTGCATGTGAAACAAGACAGGAAATTTATTACACTGATGAGAAGATCCTATACAGCATATAATCATAGAACATGTGGCAGATATTATTATAGTGAAGGCAATAGAGAGAAACAAGATTGTAACAAGAGAGCCTGAAAAATAGAGAATCAATAAAACATCTCATACATCCAGATTGTTGCAGGTTGTCATATCTTATAGAGGTTTGTTCTGAATATTGATACTCAATGTCCCTATCTCTATCAGAGTTATGCTGTGATGCTATTATTAGGTACAGGATTCAGAAAATTATACCCAAGCAGATTTCAAACAAATATCTTGCCTCTTCCTGCATACAGACCCGAGCCTGGCTATAATGGGCAGGGATTTACACTTGCAGCAAATATTTATTTACCTTGATTGCTGTCTCTGCTGAAATAAACAAGGCTGCCTGCTGCGGGTTGATTCCCAACTGCCAGATTCCTGTGCCTGAAATCACACTGAGAGGCTGGACAAAACTCTCCCACAGTTGCATATGTCATGCAAATTATTCTGCCCCAGTGCCTCAACAATACAATCATAAGTGCAATCTCTAAATTTTTGCCTTATAAAATACATGACAAGCTCATTCAAATATATATAGTTGGAATATGATACAAACTCTGGATTGAAATCTTCACCACTGTACAAATTCCCATTATCAGTTGTAACAAATTCAATCTTCTTATCTATAGATATTCTGTTAATAATTTTATTTGAATATGTATAATGTCTCCAATTTAAACTCTGAGATGCAATCATGGGCATCCTATATTCAAAATAATGCTCATAGCAATTGTTGAACCAATAATTGTCAAACAATTTCAACCTTAAATTATAATGGCACCTGTCTGTATAAAAATTAACAAACAATCCAACAATTCTCTTGTACTTGTTGTATACAAGCCTTTCAAACTTGGTGATAAAATTGAGATAGAGGCATTGAAATAGCCTGTCACTGGCAAGCACCCACTGCATTTCAGTTTCATTTTGCACTGTAAACAGGTCATACTCGGACAGGCCAAAGAATCTAAGCTTTAAATCATCAACAAGTGACTTAGATTTTATGTATTTTGAAATACATCTTCTCTCAAAAAATCCTGTGTCAAGATTATCCATGCAATTAGATATGATACACACTGCCTTCTATAAGTTAATTGCTTGCTGCTGCTGCTGCCTTGTATTCCTCAGAAACTGCTTATGTGCTCAGAACTTGTTGTACCTGTTAAACAAAAATAAATATTAGAATTTTGTTATGTTTATTATATAAAATTTCTTGGGGTTCAAATCAAAATTCTATGCTTAATAAAAAAATATCAGTTGGGTTCAGCAGTGTGTTTTGTATATTTAGTGTGTGTGTGTGTGTATGTGTGTGAATATTTTTTGGCTTTGGTATTTATATAAAATTTCTTGGGGTTCAAATCAAAACTCTATACTTAATAAACCTATGACAGGTTGTCAAAAATTCTGTCTATTAAATCAAATAGATTTGTAATTCAATTTATATAAATTTGCAATATTTTTGTGTTTAAAAAAATATGAGCAGCACTGCAACAACACACCCTTACTCTTCAACAACTCTCACAATACTGGCTGATATGCAATGCAAAATCTCTTTATATAGCCTAAGCACAGACCGCATTGAAAGCATCTGAAACAATAAGCCAATCAGAATATAACACATCATCACATTTTGTCATAACCAACCAATCAGAAAACAACACATGTCTAATAATTTATTGCTTAATATTGGGTAATAATTTGTTGCAAAACATGATGCAATATAAATAAACCAGAAATAGGCCACAAGTGGACCGGAAGTGGACCGGAAGTGGTCCGGAAGTGGACCGGAAGTAAATATGTGTGTGTGTGTGTGTGTGTGGGTGGGTGTGGGTGTATCTTGGCCTAGTTTTAGGTGTGGGCAAAAAAAATATCAAGAGGGGCATATTTTTAACAGGATTATGGACAACAATCTCACAGAAGTGCCTTTCGTAAGTGTAGACAAATCAATCTGAGGGGGCTCATACTTTCTCAGGAAATTCCCGAGGGCATTTTTACAAAAATCTTGGATTAGACAGAGTACCACACTTGAGCAAAAAGCTCATATGGGCATGTTGAGCTTGTTTTAAGTGTAGCCAATTCTGCCTGAGGGGGGTTCATACTTTATCGACCCAGTAATAGCACAAATAACACTACTCCAGTAAATTATGATTCTGGTTATCGACAAGCGAGTCCCAAATATAATTCCCCCGGAACTGACAATCCCGGCTACAGCCGGATTGCGCACACTTTTCCGGTTTTATCAGTGGTATCTGATAAGCCGTTGACAAGCTGTCACAATGTACAGGATTGCGCACAAAAAAAATGAGGCGATGTTGTCAGATGTAAAATGTTCTCAAGCCGTTATCACTTCTGTTGTACCCGGTGGAGGCACAAGTGGTTCGGATCCCACTTTAAACTGTAGGTCCAGTCCCGATCAGCCTTACTGTGCATAAAGTGGACTTAAAACAAAAATTCAATCAATCAATCACTTCTGTTGTGTTTGTTTGTGTGTGTGTGTGGACTTACACGTGTTTTTGCTGGAAGGGTAGCATTAGATAGGCATAGAGGATGAACCTGATTGGTGGACTAGAATGTAATGGTCGGTGTATCTCCGTATTTATACGGAAGGTCACGAGCTTCGATTGACAGAAGTGTTTGTTGTGCAGTCATTGCCCTAACCTAACATTTGAGTTTGAGTAAATTGGTATGAAAATTGTATCTTGAAAACATCAATAGTGACTTACTGTATTATGTAAATTGGTATGAAAATTGTATCTTGACTTGCTACATCTACTTGTCTAAAGACAAAAACAGTTTTGCCCACAGACTTTAAAGCTATCAAAGTGGCAATGTTCGATCAAAATCTGTGCGTAAAACAGGTCAGTGAGATTTGTGCGCAATTCTGGATCTAAAGTGTGCGCAATTCGATTGCGGCGAGAATCCCGGACGGAATTTATCCTTGAGGCAATTCTTCCAGAAAGGAGGCCTACCTAAGGTTTTCGATTGTTTCTAATGGTGTACAAAGTCAGAAAGATAAAACTAATTGCAAGATTCAAAAGAGGAAACATTTCTGGACGTTTACTGAAAATTGGAGCCAATTCCAGATAATAACATGGGTGCAGGGAAGATTTTGTTAAGAAGTTATCTTTCACATCAAAAAATGCAACAGAGATTGTAAAGAAAGTACCACAATATTATTTTTACAGGTACATAAGTTTATTGATACTTATTTCTTATTTACATAACGACATAATGAGATTATACAAAGAAATGACATCGTTTACGAGCCATTAAACAAGGAAGTGACATGTCATAGCTTGTCACCAGAAGCATGGATGACACGTCACAATCTGGACAAATTAAAGGTCCTTTATCATCGTTAGCGACTCCCACACACTCTACGTGAACATTAAAATAACAAATGTTACATTTGGACATGTTCTTCACGATCCTATTCCTATGTCTACCTTACATAGTGTTTTTTTTTCCTTCCTTATAAACATGACTATAGATTAAAGTCTAAACTAAGTACATTGTTATAAAGTACAAATTATGAGCTATCACTTGGAAGATGAAGTAAGTAATATGCAACATTAGATCACGTAGAGCACAATCACGAGGTCAAGCTATTTCGTTTCTTTGTCTTCAAGTTACAGCACTACAGATACAAAGTTTCAATCATGTCATTCGGACAGTCTAAATTACACACTAACGTCATCTGTTGAATTTACCTTGTAACTACTTGGAAACAGCAAATACAGACGTAACTAACCATGCCAGTAAAGTTGATCGATCTGGATGCATCTTAATACAATCAGAGTGAAGAAAGCGCTTCTTTTGTTGCTAGAAGCTGCCAGAGGAAAGTGTTGAGCTGGTATCTCTTTAGCACTGAAGATGTGTTTAAATTTAGTTCCCTTTATCACTGTCATATTTCCTCCTCTGCCTGGGTTTACATGGCGTCTGGCGTCAAGTGATGATCTTCAAGCATTAGTTGAAGTGTTTTGAAGAGCCCTGGGATATTATTCTAAACCATTTAAACACTCATTGAGGCATTTAACAAGCAGAAATCCACTTTATATTTTATTGTGGGAATTTAATATCCTATGGCGCAACCTATAAAACGAAAACTGCGATGTACAATAATCAAGAATACATAAACGAACAGATATCAATATACAGGGGCGGCCGAACGGGTAGGTTTTCGGGGCTCCATATTCCCAAAATTCATTTTTTATTATTATTATTATACGTATTTTAGTAATACAATTTATTGTCGATAAAAATTTGACTTTAAAATAAAAATTTATTATATTCATTATTATTTTTGCATGCGAAACACTGGTTCAGGTTGCGAGGATCCCTGAACACTATTTTTAGGTATAGTCATGGAAAAAAATACTTCTCCCATAGATCCTTAATACCAGTGGTCTTTTGGGGGAAGTGCAGTTCATTTGTTTTGGCTCTGGGCCGAGATGGCGCGTGAACAACTTTGAATAACTCTTATAACACAGGTTAGTACTCGGTATGCAATATTAATATAATTGTCTACATGCGTAAATAGAGAGATGTTTACAGGGCGAAAATGCCGGCATCTGCATCATGTCACGCGCTAACTCGGCCCAGAACCAAACCGAACTCACTGTATTTCGTTTCACGACTGTATACACAGAAAACTAAATGCATCATCTAGATTGATGCACTAAAGTGTGTTTTGTAGCTTCTTCAAAGAATCAGATTGACATTTGATGCATTTGGGTGCATTTTTGTATGTCGTGAAAGAAACACCAAAGTGCATCATTTGATTCAAGTGAGGATTTCCTTCAGTCGAGATGCACTTCAGTGCATCAGTTGATGTTCCTTGATGCACCTTCCTGCATATTTTTGGATGATGCACTTAAACGTTTGCTCTGAGCTACAGAGTTTATGTAGCTCAGACGAAACATTTAAGTGCATCATCAAAAAATATGAATTCTGGTGCATCAAAACACATCAAGGTACATCAAAACGCATCAACTGATGCATTGAAGATGAAGTGCATCTCGACTGAAAGAAATCCTCACTTTAATCACTTTGGTGTTTCTTTCACGACATACAAAAATGCACCCAAATGCATCAAATGTGAATCTGATTCATTGAAGAATCCATACAATACCCTTTAGTGCATCAATCGATGCATTCTGGTGCAGCAATCGATATGATGCATTTAGTTCTCTGAGTGTACGTGCCTGAACAAAAATTATGCCATGCTTCCAAGCACCGGGGTTTAATTCAGTGCAAGAGGGCCTCAAATGCTATTCTCGCTTCGGGCACAGATGGGTCCTTATCACCGCCATTGACATTTTATCGAATCGGTTTATACCTAACTGGATATCTAGCAAGAACCGCCTTTCCCGGGTGCCCCTCTACGTGACTCCAGTAATTCCCATAGAATACCTTGCCACGTGATCGAGGTTTAAAGAAAGCGCTATCGAAAAGAGCGTTGCTATGGCAACCGCACGTGGCGCAGGAAGGCGTTCATTAAGAATCAATCAACTGCTTTTGGTTTGTCATTTCCAATTTTACGCTCTTGAAATTATGCTAAAACAGAATTTGCCCATTTCGCGTTTCACGTTTTGTTTCTGTTCATGCAGGGCGCGATTAACCCAAAGCTCTTGAAATTATGCTAAAACAGAATTTGCACATTTCGTGTTTCACGTTCTGTTTCCGTTAATGCAGGACGCGATTAACCCAAAGCTCTTGAAATTATGCTAAAAGAGAATTTGCCCATTTCGTGTTTCACGTTCTGTTTCCGTTAATGCAGGGCGTGATTAACCCAAAGCTCTTGAAATTATGCTAAATACTACCAGACTGACAAGTCATAACAGGCCAATAGTCTAGACTCTCACAATCAGGGGTGCCATGAAAACGTATGGGGAGGATTTCTTGCTTCATACATTGTACATTTGGATGGGAATTTCTGACTTCATTTGCCAATTTTAGTAAATCATCCTACATGCAGGGATCTGTGACTGTATGTGAATAGCATACATTATTATGCATGGACATCAGGAGGTGGGTTAGGATTGTTAGTTATACTGTTTTTTACATATGTTTACCACATTCCAAGGATCCCATTTATTGCATTATGTGGCCCTTGTCAAATCATGTTGCCCCATCGGAAGAGGCCCGGAGTTATGAAGTGAACTGAACTGAAGGGGGCATTGAATACAGGCATTTTATCAGCAACTTTTTTTTTTTTTTTTTTTTTTGCACATGGGGGGCCTCCCCGATAGCGCAGTGTTAGCGTTGACGCCTTGTAATCAAGGGGTTCCGGGTTCGATACCCGGTGGAGGCACATAGTGGTTCGAATTCCACTTTAAACTGCAGTTCCAGTCCCGATTAGCTTTTCTGTGCATAAAGTGGACTTAAAACACAATCTCAATTAATTAAATGTTTGCATCTTTTTCAAAACATTTTCAGAACCTTTGTTCCCTGTACCGACCATAACAAGAATAACAGAGTTAAGAAAGTTGAAACGAAAAGGTTTAAATTAATTCGTTCCGCCAAAGGATAGCAACGTTTCTTATGGGACGATAATTTCTGAACCTTTCTAGTATCGATACTATTCAAAATAAAAAAAATATGCACAGATGGAGTGAAGACCAGAATATAATTGTTGAAATATTCACATTTTCCTCGAGCGTAAATATTTATTGAATTTGTTCTGGTGGGCAAACGGGTGGGCAGAGGAATTTTTGGGTAGGCGGATGTCCACTCTTTTCGCCCTGATAAGAAAATATCGAATGACCAGTGTCGACGATTGGTTTCCAAAACGTCGGGAGGGGGGGGGGGGCCAGTTTACTTTTCCTTGATAGATAAGGTTTAGCACGGTGCGGGAGGAAAAGTTGCAAAAAAGGGGGCAACTGCCCCCTCGCGCTCTCTAATCGCCGCCACTGCGAATGACGTACATAAAATGTCGGTACTTGTAGTTCTGTATAAATGTATCTCAATGAAGAATTGTTCTTTGTTATACACCAAAGTTTATATCTTGAATTCATTCTCTGACCTTGGTTTCACCGTGTTCTCCATATGAGCCGTTGTACGCTACTTTTTAACTTCGAGTACAATGAGGCACAATGGTTCCATTCTTAAACTGACGTTTGTGCAATTTACCTTGAAATGCTCCGTTCGTCACACTTTCAGTTTAAGTGCAATAAAAACGTCAACAATAACAGGGTACGGAAGATAAAGAGAGCACAGTCTTCAACAATGCAATCCGCTGATAATAGACAAAGCTTCATTTTGTTTCATTGTACTATTTTCCACCATTTAAGCAGAGGTATTGAGCACGTTATTTATAGAGCAACTGAAAAGCATTATGATTTGCACTTGGAACGACAAGGTGACATGAAATGAATTTACTGGTAACAGTTTCTTTCAACTTTCAAAGTATAAAACTTCCTCTAGTTTCCTTTTTATGCCGATTTGATTTGATGTTTTTAAGTCAACTTTATGCACAGTAAGGCTAATCGGGACTGGACCTACAGTGGGATGTTTCATGTGAAATCAAATTATTCGTGTGAAAATGTACTTTTAGGTTGACATTCGATTTCAAAGAGGGAGATGTGGCCATCCTTGCCCCCCTTCCAGACGTCCATGCATCTATATTATTATATTTTCACCTAGAAGTTCAGGGTAGATGAATCTTTTCGCCGTTATTAAACGATATTATACTCTTAAAGAAAATGAAGTATTTTCAAGCCGATGAAAGTTCAAAGCATTCACGGGGAAAGGGGGTGGAATGACGCAACCACAGGAGGGCAGGGTGCATTGCCCTCCAACCTTGGACGGAAATAAATTTTAGGGGGGCAAACATGGGAGTAAAGGAAAGCAAGACTAGCAGAATCTAAGAGTAGCAGGACAAAAGGATACTCAAGATGGGATTTGTTTTCACGTCTATCTTGCATTATTTCTTCCAGACGGCCAAGAGCACCTGAAGGGGGCACAGACCTTCAATTGCTGCCTGGATTTCAAATTTTATACGAATGAAAATAGAATTCGTTGTTCGGTTACCTTTTTTTTTGGGCCACCCTGTATTCATTGTGTTTGTCCAATCACTATTTCCATCAGTTTATAAATCATCCTCATCATCGTGATTAACCCAAGTGATAGAAAGCGACGTAAAAGAACCAAAATGGAAGTAGAAATACATTTATAGGTAAATGATGTTTAATATACATATATATACCACTTTAAACTCCACAATAAGGGGGGAACCCCCGAATACAACCAAACCTCCACCCGTATGCATTCGAGGGCATACGCTTGTCCCAGTGCCTCTGCAATAAACTGGGACGTCTTTTGCTCGAATTACGGTTCCCCCGTTATCGTTGTGCACTACTATTTTATTGATAATTGCAGATACATAAGACTGAAAATAAAAAGAAAACAATACAAGATTAAATAACATAGTTAATAAATTGAGTTACATTACATTACATTTGTAGACAGTACAATGCTATACATTTTTCCACGTGAATAAGTATCTTCCGTTACATATTGTTTGTATTACAATTTTAGGTGATATGCTGTAATGTGTGGTGATCTAGCATGTACCGGATCCCGGGCTCCAGGATCTATGAGTGAGAAGTTTTTGGAGCTCGCACGCCCTATACATTACATAATATTGTTAATTGATGCATCTTGCATCAGGAGCCGGCAACCGAGAGCGGGTGAGCTCTTGGTTTAAGACCATTTATTTTTACGTTTTGCAATTACTGTTGTCAAAGAATGCTCCACCCCAGAGGCTAGGTGTTCCGCTGTCGGTGTCCAGCCCCCATCTGTACAAGAGTTTGGGATTTGAAGTTGGTAAAGAGTGATTATAGCGCGCGCGAGTTTCCTTAGAACGGGTATGTGTGGTTTCTTAATGCTTTGAGATAAAAATTGTATATGAGATAATAATAGATATAAAAATTTAAAAGAACAACAACAAGAAGAAAAATATATCCCACTTTAAACTGTAGGTCCAGTCCCGAATAGCCTTACTGTGCATAAAATGGACTTAAAACACCAAATCAATCAATATACGTATATATATACACACGCCAGAGTCTCGTTACTCTGCAAAGGTCAGTTCAGGATGTACTACGTGGAAGAGAGTATAATGTATACAAGGGATCACCTTACACCGGAAATATTTTTCCTTCTAGAACAAGTAAGAAATCGAAAAGTGGCTATTTTCCAATATTTCGGTTCTCCTTGAATTTTCCATCGCGAGTGTAGGGGTAAATTTAGAGCCAAAATGAAATGTGAAATATTGTATGGGGGTGTGTGGAGTGTAGATAAATTACTGTTCTTCGATAACACGGCTCCAGTTACTCGGTAGACAATTGTGACCTTGAAGCTGGGCAAGGCATCGTTCGTTATCTTCGTGGTGGCAGAAGGCAGCTTGTTAGTTCCAAGTTTCGCCACCTGGCGCTGTAAAGCGTCCCTGATTGTTGAGTTACGTGGATCAGCTGTTTTTGAACTAGAAAAGAAAAGGGAAGAGGAAATATTTGCTATTTTTAGTTGGCACACTCCTCTTTGTCAGGCTTCTCCTAACGACAGGTTGGCGGAGATGGTCGGAAACTAAGCCCGTGGTCTATTTTTTGATTCTCGCAAACATTTCCAACTTGTGTCAATGAGAAAGGTACTCTATGAATCACAGTTTCTGCAACCACAAAGGTCATACAGTACAATATATTTTTTAACATATTATGTTCATTGAAGAAATGTAATTGGGCTGATGTTGAGGTAGACGTACTCAACCTATTTATTTATCTCTTTGTTTCAAGTCCTAATCTCACATGGCAGGAAACAGGGTGAATGAATAGGTGGACAATTCGCCCACTACTTAACTTTTCAGTCGGCTGTACATATAAGAGCAAATATTTTAGTACGCAAATTGTTCATCGTCATGTTCATTCATTCTGTTGTTCACAACGTGGGGTTTTAGAATGGGACAGGAAACTTGCAGCGAAGCAAATGCTGCGTGCATGAAACTCTGTGGTCAACACCAGTGGCGTACGCAAGGAGGGGGGGTTACCGGGTTTAACCCCCCCTTGAGCTTTTGAAATATTATGGAAAATGCTGTAGAAAAAAATAAAAATGGCTAATTTATCACAGTCAAAGATCTGCGACAGTAATAATAATAATAATAATAATAATAATAATTTGAATTATTATTCCCATGTAGCATGAAGAAAAACACAACATTCCAAACACAATCTAAGCGGCCGCAAAGTTCAATTTTGCATTTTTTTTTTATTTTTTTTTGCAAAAAGTCGCGCAGTGACTGTCGCGAGAATTGTGAAAATTCCTTATTGCAAACGTTCTTCCCGGTAGTGATTTCACATCCCCTTGTGAACTCTCAAGTGATGCTGAGTCTACATCCAAATCATTAAATAATGTTGAAGAAGTCCTTTGTGAATCACCTAGAAGTGATAAATGTGTTGGAATGTCTATAAACTTACTTTTCAACGAAAACATAAGACTCAGTGGAATTTAGCAACATGTATTCTCTCGCTTCATCATCATCCTGGGTGAGTTCCATAGGTAAAGGTAATGTAAATTCCCCCGTGCATATAGCACCGTGCCATGAAGGCACACGTAGTGGTGTGGTGGGCCCCAAAGATTCTCGATCTCGAACTATTTTGCAGGTGATATGATCAGCACCATGCTCCGGCAGCCTTCATCCCCCAAGGTTGCTCTCAGGTACCCATTGCTGTGAGGCTGGGTGCGGAGACAAGGCTGGATAAATTCCAACCAATTCCGGGAATCGAACCCGGATATCCCACGAAGTTGTCAGACTAGACCAGTGCGGCTCCTTGAATGAGTTTCATTATTCGATTATTTCAATAAATTTAATATATTTGCTTGTTTTTATGGATTTTCTTCACACTTAAAATGTCTCACTTATCATATACAAATAACCGTTGACTAGACAATTATTTTGAAACAAAAGAAATGTAATTTTGTTCTATTTCTTTCATAAATAGCAGCTGAATTAGTAGTAATTATTAGTAGTAATTAAACTAATTAATTTATTATAAGAATTATTAATTTATTATTATTATTAATTAATTAAAGTATAATAAAACAATGGTAATGTGAATTTGTAGAAAGTTTTCGAAATAACACCCCCCCTTGATGAAATCCTGCGTACGCTACTGGTCAACACTTTTGTCGGTCTTATTGAAATGGGGATTTTAAAATTGTTTCCTTTTCCTTTTAGTGAATTAGTGTGTTGTGTGC
The DNA here is from genome assembly GCF_977018435.1 of Lepisma saccharinum. Lineage (NCBI taxonomy): Eukaryota > Metazoa > Arthropoda > Insecta > Zygentoma > Lepismatidae > Lepisma > Lepisma saccharinum. The sequence continues at coordinate 39,275,383 of NC_139257.1, read as the reverse complement.
ATATGCGTGCGCACGGGGGTGCCTGGGCAGCCCATAATGTGTTAAAGAAAAGTCGAAATTAGCGTTAAAATAATGAAAATAATATCCGTGTTAAAATGTAAGAAATTTAGTTTTCTTTGAGATGCCCCACTCTCTCTTATATCTTTTCCTCCAAAATAATGTGATATCTTTTACAGTAATCACGTAGTAAAGATTATGTTTTCCAATCGAGCTTAGCCTCAGTTGTTAATGAAACATTATTCTACCCACAAGGCTTATTTGTTTATTTACATTAGTGCATAACGAGAAGATTGAAGTAGCAATAAAAAGAAACCACGCACAAGAAAAATACATGCAAACCGATTTATGGAGGAGTTCTGTGCAGTTTATAAATGATACTGTAATAATAGTGGTTTAACAACGGCAAATATAAATTATGATTGCTTGATTGTGAGACTTTCTTTTTAAGTCTCCTTTGTGCACTGAAAGGCTAATTGTGACTCCTACAGTTTAAAGTGGGATCCGAATCACTATGTGCTTCCACAGGGTATCGAACCTGGCATTACAAGGAGATGACGAATGAAAAGTGTTTTTGTCGAATAAGGTGGACAAAATTTTTTTTGTCGATTTATCTCACAGTGGAGCAAGCGGATAATAATACAACCTGAAAATGTATATATTTTTTATGCATTTTAGCCACTGTCAATAGTACGATATAATCATTAATATGCCTATGTTTGCTAATTCAGATTATAGTAAATTTTCAGGTATAATAAAGATCTGAAGACCAGTCTTATTTTTATATATATTTAAAGAAAAGTATAGAAATGTGTTAAATTGGCATAACTCAAGGAATCGTTACCGAGGTTAAAATGAAATCTCAAACTTATGCTTGAACGATTTTGCCGCTTAGATTATAATGAACTTTTACACGTACAGTGGGATCCATGAGTATTACCGTGCAAATTGCCCATCACCATGTTCATGCACTTTATTTGACCCAATTAGAGCTTCAAGAATTAAAAGAAAACTCAAAACAAGCTCTTGATAACTTCTGCACCAGCATACATAAAAACTCATCGCTTAAAAATTCATAGGATGTAAGAGAAAAATTAATGAAAATAGTCATGGACAATTTGCACGATAATACTCATGGATCCCACTGTACATATTCAATATTTCAAGTCTCTTATGATAGTACTTATATTTCTTCTTAATAAATCTTTATGGTTATGCGTACTTTTTGTGGTACCAGTTAGATATAATGAAAACACATTTAACTCGTTTATTTCCGAAATATTTACATTTGTACTTACCTTATATGCATAGCGGAACATTTTTCAACTTGGGATTATGTTTTTTTCACTGAAAAAAGCGTAATTTTTCACATTACAAGTATTTATTGGTCGTTGCTAATTCACTTTCGTTACACACAATATGACGGGCAAATCTTGACTCACGTTGTCTATCGTCAGCTGATATGCAGTGTTTCCAAACTTATGAATCGAAAAATGCCGCACAAACTATTCACAAAAGGTTTTTAAGCGAAAATTGATCCACAAACCATTCACGGAAGGTTAGGTTAGGTTCAGTTAGGTTAGGCAAACAGAAATTAAATTGGAAAAAAAAATAGCTCACACGTCATCTTGTAAAACTACCGCGTGGTTGCTACACTGACAGGGGTTACATATTCGAACGCACGGAACATTTGATTCACGTAGTCGACGGTAATGGTGGCAACGGAGGTACATTAATGTCGAAAATGACATTATTTACCGGCCGAATAAGTTGCACGAATGGACAAAACACTATTCCCAGCTTCCAAAAGTCCACAGGAACTCAATTCCGTAAGTACTTTCCCGTCATTTCTCCTGCAAATTTGAAGAAATCTGTTTTCACCATATCTAACTGTTACCCTTTTTGTTTTATATTTCCAACTTCCACTTCGCGTTTTCCAAGTTTATGGTGCTGCTATCTATCCTTCTCTTCTACTCTTTGTGGTTCGTTTAGTGATGTGCCGTAGACTATAAGTTTACGTCTACATGCGTTGTCTACACGTAATCTACGCGTAGATTACATTGGGTTGTAGTTTACATAGACTACGTAGATAATCTAAAGTGCATTAGAATTACCTTTCAAGGGTTTCATGAAAGGAAAGTGACATTTTCAACTATATTGGTTCCTAACGAAATGAAAAGAACCCTATTTACAACAAAATTTATCTTCTCTTCTATAATCAACTATGGAAGAAGATAAATAGTGTGCAAAGAAAACAACAGATGGCAGTCGTGAGGCAAGAGTGGTTATCTTTCCATAAAACACTAGAATATTTTTTATATTAGGTTTCTTCCTAGCTGAGAAATTGTTCGAATTTGGAAGAAAGAGTATGAAAAGTTCTCTTCACACATCTGCAACTGATACGCAGTATAATTTTCTTTCAATTCCACGGCGCCCTTTGCTAAGTTATCACCTTTCGCCATGTTGTTTACATAGATTACGTAATCTACGTGTATAAAATAGTCTACATGTAGAATGTAGACTATCGTTGTTTACACGTAGACGCACATCACTGGCGTTCGTTATGGACTATTTGCAAAGCAATACTTTTGCATTCTATTGTACCCGCAGGGAGAGTTAAGAAGAATTCACAGGATCTTTACGTTATTATACCAGAACGTTTGAAAGAGGAAATACGTAAGAACCAACAGGAATATTAGTGTGGTTCAAGACAGGACATTGCCGACCAGTGGCGGCGATTGGGTTCCAAAAGGGGGGGGGGGCAAGGAGCAATTTCACCATATCATCACTCATACTCATCTACTCATCGTCGCAATTAGCAAAGGTGGCAGAAAAGCGACGCTAAACAACAAATTGAACCAAATCATATCAATTGATCTACTATACTTATTTTGTAGGCCTCCACGATATCGCAGTGAGAACGTCGTCGCCTTGTAATCATGGGGTCCCGGATTCGATACCCGGTGGAGGTATTTATTTGAAGTTTTAGATTGATCCAGTCATAAACAAAGGCATCAACTCCCTTGAAAGTGTGTTGCTCTCTTTTTTACAAAGAAAAGTTTAAAGAAAACTACTTTCGGAACGGTGGCTGGCGATTGTCTCATTCAGTTACACCCGAATAACTGTAAACAATTTCCCTTGCAAGTAAATACGTTTCTGTGTGACTCCGTAGATCGCTCATGTTTATATACAAGTTTGATCCGGAGGAAGTGAAGAGGAAAGAAGGAAAAACAACCTTTTTCCTGCATTTCCGAGCTCGTAAACAGGATGGATTTAGCATGGGCAATCGCGTGGGACTGTCGCCTGGCACAAGGCCACTCTGTCGGGAATAAACTTTTATGAATAAGTTGGTTAAATGTCAAAAGTTCTCGCGGGGGTAAAGAACTCGAAAACATTTGCCTTTTGCTTTCAGAATTCGTCTATGTGGAAACTTGAATCGCTTTGTATTTTATCTAAGCGTACGTTGTTGCACGATATACAGGACGACTTAAATTATGTGTACAAATTTAACGGTTTGAAAATGCATGTCCCGCTACGATCGTTTCAGCCTGAACGGTTTGGCCGCCACAAATATTATTTCTACGTTGCTTGAAACTTCACTTTTCTCCGCTAGAGGCGCTGATGCAGAACGGACTTTGCCAGTGCTTACTTCGGTAGGGCTCATCTCTTTTATCAGCAGCCGCCATCTAAGGGCAAAAAAGTGGAGAAGTGGAGCCTTGATTTTTGATTTGATTTATTTTATTTTACTTCGCGTTTTGTGCCTCTTGGCTAATTTGCGAAGCTGGGTATGAGTGATGAAATGATGAAATTGATGGACATTCACAACCAACCATGCCCGAGCGGGATTCGAACCCGGGACCCTTGGCGTCTCAGCGCGATGTGCTAACCACTCAGCCACAGGGTCCGTGGGAGCCGTGAAGATGTATTTCTCAGTATATTACAAAGTATTATACAGGATGTTTAATCCGCTAAGGAAGTAAAATTTATTACCACTATACACTGTATTTAAATTGGATATTTGTAGGTTTTGGGGGAGGCTTCAGCCCCCTCAGCCTTCCCCCTGGCTACCTGCATGTGTGCACCTGAGTGTATTTACGCCGGTAGTGAGTGTATGTTTGAACCAGTGGCGGCAATTGGGCGCCAAAACTAGGGAGGGGGGGCAATGACAGTTTACTTGGGGGGCAACTGCCCCCTAATCCTCGCTACTGGTTTGAAGTTATGCTTACTGTTGTTATGAAGTGATAAAGTCAAACATCCCAAGTTGGAACAAGAACAGCCACCGAAGATAATACCAAGTGATCCGTTTGAGATGTCAGAAAAGTAAACCTTTATACGCAAGAGGTGAACGTACGTATCTCCGAGCAGCTTGTTGTAATATAAGCAGAAAGGATGTACGTTTCGAATGAGTGGAGGTTTAGACTTCAGTCACATGGCGGCGCTAATGTGCATTGTAACAAAGGTAGTGATCACGTCACAACAGCGCACACAGTATGTCGTACGGTATGCGAAATTTTCGAGTATTAACATGCATACTACTGCTGCCACGCAGCTGAAGTCAGTAAACCTCGAAATCATTCGAAACGTACATCCTTTCTGCTTATATTACAACAACCTGCTCGGAGATATCTACATTAACCTCTTGTGTATAAAGGTTTACGTTTCTGACATCTCAAACGGATCACCTGGTATATTTATAAACGGTGGTTTGACTTCCAATGTAGCTGACGAAAGCTGCAAAGTGCAAGGTCTTATCATAAATGAATATAAATCAATATTCGAATATTTACGTACATCAAACTTCGACGCTAGGATAAGTACATACTAAGTAACATTGACCTGTTTTCATAACACTTTATCCGAGATCGGGAATGTTTGAAACCCTATCTGCATACCCCAAGGTGCCTTCAAGCCACCGGACAATACAGGGTGGGGAGATATGAAACTGTACTATCCAATCAGCTCATTGAATGACTGTCACACGATGCAGGAAGGCCTAATCTCCTTCGCAAACGGGAATGATCATAAATGTGAATAAGTGCAACGTAATGTCATTCACCAACAAGCAAACAAATATTACACACGAGTATAAAATTTGCAGCTCGACGGTGAGGCGTACGAGAGTTGTCGTTGACCTCGGTGTCCACTTCACATCTGACCTGTCGTTCAACACCCATTATCAAGCCTTGGTGAAAAGGTACATAAAGCTAGTTGGTTTCATTAGAAGAAATTTTCTGTTTAATTTTTCTGTGCCTACGGGTGTAAAAATATACGTCGCACTCGTTCGTCCTGTACTAGAATACAGCAGTCCCGTATGGAATCCACAGTACAAAGGCAGTTTGTGAAATGGCTGTGCTTCAAGGTGAACATTGAATATCACAAAAAGAAACTATTTATTTATTTATTTATTTATTTATTTATTAAACACTACAGGCAAATGCCCAGTTACAGTGCTTTGAGGTTAACTGAGTTCAGTTTACATACATATTGACAAAACAAGTAATTAAAAATTAGTAAGAGAAAACAACAAAGACAAGTAGAAAATAACTACGTATAAGACGGAACAGAATAATCATTACATAACAACAATATATAATACAAGGGTGGTATATCATAAAGTATACAACATATTTGGTTACAATGCTATTATATACAGGGTTCACATAATAAGTTTGCTTTTAGGTCTAAATAGATCAATGTCAGGGGTATTATTGGAGACTATATTGTACAACGCGCACATCCTCCTCATGGCATCCATTTCAGCCATCCTGGTTCTACCGCGTGAAATTTTAAAGAGGTCATTTCTGGGTCTTAATTTTGAGCATGGAACGTAAAAGTTTATTTTTGCGAGAAGTGCGGAGGAGTCTGTTTTTCCATTGACAAGTTTCGAAAGGAATGTTAACTGGTGCATCTGTCTTCTTTTTTCAAGGGACGGGACACTCAACATGTTGCGTAAGATGTCACCCGAAGTGAATTTTGGATAAATGCCATCTAATTTATATACTAAATACCTTAAGAATTTATTTTGGAGTTTCTCTATTTTTTCGATTTCCTTTATAAATAACGGGTCCCAAACGACTGAGGCATATTCAAGTTTTGATCTGACAAACGTATAGTAAAGTAGCAAAAAGGTTTCTTTTTTCTTAAACTGGCTACACATTCTCATCACAAATCCTAGGTTCCTGTGCGCTTCACTGAGGATGCGCGCAGTGTGTGTCTGGAAATTTAAAACTTTGTCAAAAGTGACTCCAAGATCAGTTACAGTATTCTCTCTTAGGATTTCTATGTCGGAAATGTTATATGAATATTGGATGGGATGTTTGTTACGTGTGAATGACACTACTTTGCACTTCTTGAGATTGAGATTAACCTTGTTGTTCTTGCACCAATCAAGTACTTCGTTAAGTTCGTCTTGTAATTTCGTACAGTCGTGATCACTTTTAATTTGTTTGAAAATTTTGACATCGTCAGCAAAGATTAATTTTTCGGAGTTTTTTAGTGCATCTGGTAAATCGTTAATGAAAATCAAGTACAGCAGGGGGCCTAGGTTCGAACCTTGGGGGACACCGGAGCTGGCTACGTAATAGGAGGACCTTAGTCCTTGGTGCATGACATATTGTCGTCTATTCTGTAAATATGAAGCAAGTAGTTTTATAAGTTGCGGGGAGAGGCAGATGTAAGCTAGTTTCTGAATTAAAGTATCGTGGCGTACCGTGTCGAAGGCCTTTGAAAAGTCCGTGTATATTACATCGACCTGTCCTTTATCGTCAATAGTTGACGCAACGTAACTATACATCTTTATGCAAGCATTTCGGTCTGGAAACTTTGTTCAACAGAAGAGTCGTCAGTGATGTCATTTTTTTTTACAGAAACAGTTTAATCACGGCTGTGAGTGTTCTGCACTGTTAGAAATTATAAGCTTTAATGTAGGCCGACACACTGCAAGAAACCGAAAATTATTCTACACTGAGAGGTCAAGGGTGAACACGCATAGGTTTTCACCTGCAGTGCGCATGCAGGACACGGTGAATGAGCTATTAAAAACTGTAGACTTTGATATGTTCACAGACTCACGTAGTGTGCTGAAGAAAAACATAATCACAACAATAAGTTCATAAATTGATGTAAATATTGTGTACATAGACGTTCATACTTTCATGTATTCTTTTTTTCTCTCTTCTATCTTGTTATTTATTCACAGTGTATTATGTTCAACATAATTGGGAAATGTATCCTGTGCTGAACAAATAAATAATAATAATAATAATAATTAGGTTATTCCGCTCGCCTTTAATCCAATTCGCGCTTAATCTTTTCGCTCTTATTCGTTCGCGCTTAATCTCGCAGTTCTTCCTTTTGTGCTTACTACTTTTTTCGATTACGGTTTCGGAATTAATCGGTTTCGCTCTATTTTCTTTTCCGCTTATTCCATTTCGCGTTTATTCCACCACCCCCGGTTATTCCTTTAGTTTCTTCCATTCTGCGATCGTTCTACTAGGGGAGTAGGTCTAAATATGGGCGAAGGTTTAAATATGAGTCTTCGAGTTATCAGCGCTCCTGCCGGAGGCTATTGGAACTGGTTATCTGTCAAGGACAAAGGTTGCGGCGCCAATTCGCAAGAGAAAGTGGTGGTTAGTTTCGGCCTTGGACGCTGTTATATAGAATTGCGACCTCCGAAAACTTCTCGCAGGTATGTTTTAACTCAGCGTTTTCTGAATTCTCATCTGCTTTGTATAGGTTATGATATTAGCGGTACATAAAACAAATGTGGGCTTTTATAATGCCATGATTTGTTTGTGAAATATGTACCACAGAGAGCGAAAATAAATTGAAAAAGAAAAAAGCGTGATGATCTAAATATGGGCTATGACATGAAGTCTAATGTTGAGATCACACTTTCAACAAATATTTGGATGTTTTTCTTAATTTCGATTTTCCCCATTCCGCGTGATTTTCAAAACAACAGATTATTCATAAATATTCATTTTATAATGTTTTAGCGATAAATGACTCTTTTTTTAAAAAATATGTAATTGCTTTTGGTGATATTTGCCACTAGTAGCCCATATTTATACCACAATTTTGAAACATCATTTTACCATTTTTTGGAAATTGCTTTAAAAAAAAAAGGAAGACCTATAGTTTAGCATGCTATTACATTTAAGTATATATTTCATAGATATGCATTTTAAAGGCAGGTGCTTGATATATTAATTTTTTTCCTCCGAAAATGACGTACATAAAAAGGGGGACCATATTTAGACCTTTTCCTCTACCCTTCGACCAACAAGCGCGAGTTTTGGCTGGCAACCCTGGAAGGCGTAGCACTTGACCCAATTCGCAAGGGGAGGGGGTTCCAGCTGCAGTGATGCGGGGCTCAGGGAATGGGCGGAGGTTGGCAAGCTGCCAGCCACATGTGAATGATCTAATTTTAAATCACATATCGCGCAGGCTTCTTTCTCCTTTCTTCTTTCGCGTGTTTTATCCTGATAATCAACTTCTTCTGTGTTGTTGCGTTCAGTGGAGGAACATGGGAAAAATCGATGTCGTAGGCGGTCGCCACTTTCCCGAGTAAAACGACAAAAAATGTACACCGCAATGTCTCAAGTTTTTACGACATGTCGGGTCTTTTTGCATTGCAAGTACTCTGCTGTGGCGCCAGTTGTGGAAAATGCTGCCCTTGGCCAGCGCAATTTAAAAAAAAAAAAAAAATAGTGCAATATACAGGGAGTCCCCTAAAAGAAGCGACAAAAGTTCACAGCGTGTGGAGAACAGCAAGGTGAACTGCTTGTTGAAGCCTAGTTTCAACGCTACAAGCCCTCGACAAACAGCATTTTCTAGCTGAATGTATGCAGCCCTGCAATACAGTTTCACGGTTGCCACTAATATTTATTTTCCTGTCGGATAACATATCAAGATTCATGGGAAGCAGAGCCGTGAGAGTGAAGAGAGTTGAGTCGTGGGATTGGTGGGAAGCAGAGCCGTGGGATTGGTGGGAAGCAGAGCCGTGGGATTGGTTGGAAGCAGAGCCGTGGGATTGAGGGAAGTCGAGCCGTGGGATTGAAGGAAGCCGCACCGTGAGAGTGAGTGAAGCCGCACCGTGAAAGTGAGGTGGTAGAGTCGTGAGAATGAAAGGAAACAGAGCTGTGAGGATGAAGTTAAGTCGAGCCGTGAGACTGAAGGAATCCGAGCCGTGAGGGTGATGGAAGACGAGCCGTGAGGGTGAGGGAAGACGAGCCGTGGGAGTAAAGGGAAGTCCAGCCGTGAGGGTGAGAGAACCCGAACCATGAGAGTGAAGGGAAGCCGCACTGTGAGAGTGAAGGGAAGCGGCACCGTGAGACTGAAGGGATGTCCAACCGTGAGAGTGAAGGGAAGTCCAGCCGTGGGAGCGAGTGGAAGCAGGGCGATGAGAGTGACTGGAAGCAGAGCCATGAGAGTGACTGGAAGCAGAGCCATGAGAGTGAGGGGAAGCAGAGCAGTGAGAGTGAAGAGAAGCCGAGCCGCTAGGAAAAGAACGAGCTCAAGTAGTGCGAGGAAAGTAAAAATCAGTTTCTATTTTTGTCAATTTCTAACTCTCTCCAAATTTCCTAAGTTGATTGCGACCTCGAGAATAAATTGTGAACTGGTGAAATGAACGAGAAGAACTGCACGCACCCAAGAGCGCGTGTTTTATCTAGAAATCAAACCTATAACCCGTGGCTCCTTCAGCCAAATTGAGCATCTCTTGTTCCAGGACACAAAGAAACCATTGTCTCCCGTGTTTACCAGGAATGCAAGGAGCGGAGGTGTTTTACTGACCACCTGTTCTGTTCGTGCCATCGTTTGAAAGAGACGGGGTCTGTTGCACAACTTCGTGGGTAGAATCAATATTCCCTGACAGCAGTGTTCCTTCCGCGTAGCAACAGTGTTAAGGGAGATCACTCGCCCGGTTTCTAGTTTTCAACGCACCAATCAGAAACGCTTAAAATATATCCTGACAAAGTATTGATATCTCTGGAACTGGTATGACTAGGAACTTGAAATTTGGTGAAGAGCAAATTACCATCTTGTATGTACTCCTACAAACTATACTGTGTGAAATGTGGTTGTTTTCTAATGCACGCAATCAGAGGCGCAACCACGATTTTTTGTCTGGGGAGGCAAGTACCAGGATAAACGCACCAATAATAATAATAATTTTAATAATAATAAAAATAATGTTATTATAACATTATTATTATTATTACTGTTGTTATTATTATTGATTTGCTTTACTTTACTTCGCTTCTTGTGCCACTTTTGGATAATTTGCGAAGATGGGGATGAGTGATGATGGCATGATGAAAATGATGAATGGATACTCGCAAACATCCATGCCCAATCCGGGCTTCGAACCCAGGACCAACATTATTATTACTATTAGTAGTGGTAGTATCAAAGACGTTATTACCCTCGTAAATTGCGCAAAAATGGGGTAGAAATTTGTGCTAAAGCATTTGTGTTCGAACAAACTATTTGAATTATTTTTTTAACACGTTCAATTTCAAATTAATAACGGAAAACAAGCATATAAACTATTTTTTTTTTTTTGGAAAGACAGAAAATGCTTGATAAATGAATTCCAAATATAATTATTTTTTACATTTACTTAACTTTCATGCACGATATATGTTTCACATATATGCAACTTGCAGTGACGTGGACAATTGTGTACGTATTCAAAGTTTATTTAATAAATCTTATATACAGCATATATTATTTAAATACATTACACAACGAAATCATGAATCTCACAATAAACCAACAGCGAAAATTACATAAATTGTCTCTCAAATGGGCACGCTCCCTTTCCTTCAAACAATTGTTCATGCATTTAAAACAAAATCAATTAAGACATGTTTAATTTCTCTGTCCGGTGGTTTAAAATGCATTACAGCGAACAAATATAAATTACGAGCGAAAGCGAGCAAGAAAATTTTTGGATCCGATTTTCTTGCAGGCTGAAATCAATATTAATTTTATAGGGCGCAAATAATTTCACGTGACGAAAATAATTCCATGGAACGCCATGGCATTATATAATTTACAATTTTTGTGCCTCCCCGATGGTGTAGTGGTAACATCGTCGCTTTGTGATCGAGGGGTCCCGGGTTTGATATCCGGTGGAGGCACATAGTGGTTCGGAACCTACTTTAAGCTATAGGCCCAGTTTCAATTAGCCCTTTGTGCATAAAGTAGACTTAAAAAAACGCATAAGAAAAGCAGGGATTGCGAGCAAAGCGAGCAAGAAAATTTTACGAAAAGTATTTTTATTTGCATTAAATTTGAAGTTCTGTGAGTTAATTGCCCCCTGCAGGTACACTTGGCCGTGAATGATTGCCCCCCCCCCTAATACTCATTCTCGACCAAGGTTTGGGGGACAATGACCCCCCTGTGGTTGCGCCACTGCACGCAATCATTTGAGTGGGGTAAAAGGAAGTGCCTCAGCATGGCGTCTGTCGCAGGGAACTATGCGTGAGTTTTCTTCACAGATATGAAAATGATGCAGAGTGAAAGCATCTGGCGTAGTCTAAGGGTGGTCAATTTCTTTTAGATCAAAAAAGAGGAAAATTGCCGTTTACCTTCCCTTAACGAATCATTTGTTGTTGTTTGGATGTCTCGTGGGGCGATCACTTAATTTTAGATTTCAAGGGAGATGGTGATCGCCTTTTTAGAAGACACATACGATATAGTATTTTTTCAACATCCAAGGGGAACCATTTGCTCTTACGTTAAGTCTCGAAGTAAGTTCTATAAGGAACATTTCGTGTAAAATGTTAATACAAATTTAGTTTTTCATCGACCCATTGAGATCGTTGCAATATTGTACATTTATGTTTTCTCGCCATTGTTTAGAGTTTTACAAATTTATGTGCTACCTATTCACTTTTATGATTGAACTGCATTGGCAAAGTTTGGAGAGTACGAGAGCGTTATAGTGCTGTTAGTTCAGCCTTGTCCTGAATAGATGGCGATACTGGAATGAAGTACTCTTGTAGTTCGCGAGAAGCATCACTAGCGGCGCTGGTGCTGCGCTTCGATTAGTATAAAAGGAATGAGGGCAGGGCAGAGACCGAGAGAGGGAGGAGGCGAGGAAGAGAGAAGAAGAAGAGCGAGAACAGGCACAATCAACACCACAACCTGGCCAATCAACCAGAGGGAATGAAGACTTCTTCATGCCAAAGTCCAAGGAAGAACAATCAAAACCTGACACTCCACGCGAGATGCAAACCAAGAAAAGGGAGTTCCCCTGCGATTCTTTCGAAGTAGAAGAAGACATGGACGAGCCATTCATACATCCTAAGAAGCCAGTACGAGCTAGATCACCACCGATAGTCAAGCCAATCGACACAACAAACACGTATCAAACGTTCTCAGATCACGATGAAGAGACAATCGAGCGACTGACAGCCAAGTTACCAGCAGTCTACATCTACAACGCAGATAGAAGCCATCAATTTGTCACTTCGGTGACAAAGGTAATAGATGACAAACAAGCCACGATCCGAATTCTACATGATGGAATGAAGATACAAGCCAACACCAGATCAGCATACAACAAGCTCATTAACCACTGCAAAGAGCACTCGCTCAGCTACGCCACCGATAAACCACGCCGAGAGAGGCCTGTTAAAGTAGTACTCCGACATCTGCCAATCGACCTACCAACAAAAGAAATACAGACAGAGCTAGCAGCGCAGCACTACCAAGTAGAACAAGTTCAACAGATGAAGAAAAGAGATCCGAAAACCTTCATCAAAACACCGATGCCACTGTACCTAGTTACACTGAAGAAAGGCGAGACAACAAGAAATATCTACAGCCAAGATCACCTCCTGAACTATGAGATGAAAGTGGAACCATACCGCTCTCCAGGTATACTGCAATGCCACAGATGCCAGAGGATAGGGCATTCCCAGAGCCAATGCAAGGCTCAACCAAGATGTGTGAAATGTGCAAACAATCATTTCACAGCAGAATGCCAAAAGAAAGACCGAAAACTCCCTGCAAGATGCTGCAACTGTGGAGGAAACCATCCGGCCAACTACAGGGGCTGTAAAATGTTCCAATCAATACATCAGATGAAACCAAAACCCAAGCCAGCTGATGGGAAGGAACAACAGAAACAACTACCATTCAGATTACCACAAGAGAAGCCACCTGCGCAGACTACACCACCGACTACCATGAATTATAGCCAGACACTTCAGACTCCAACTGAAGAGCAAAAAGAGGCAAATGACAGCATCAAATGGTTACTGGAAAAACTACAAGAAACGAAAATAAGAACGCTCATCAAAACGGCGAAAGACAAGATAGAAAACTCAAAGAACGAGAAAGAAAGAACACTCATAGTGCTACAGGCACTAGTCGACATCGTCACAGAAATGGTCTAAACAGACAACCAAAACAACTCAGATATAACACGAAATGTCATAGCAAAACTGCCCTTTTAGGACCAACAATTAATGATAGGCCCTTCTGAGGACCAAAATCCTGACGGCCCTTCTAAGGACCAAAATTCTGTCGGCCCTTCTAAGGACCACAACACCCAGTTCGTAACTGAACTGCCATCACAGACCGAACCTCGAGCGACAGTTGCAGAGGTAATAGACACCAAATCATCGCACTACGCCACTACCACAACTCTAAAACAGATGGGAGTCAAGGAAACGATGCTTCTACAGAAAAACTTCAAGAAAATTCAACTGTCAACAAGACCGGCAGTTGAGTGTAACATCTCTCGGAGTGCGTAGTTAGAGATCGGTTTGTTCATAGAACTCTCCAGCCTAATTATTGCCTATTTTTGAAGGAGAAGGAAAAGGTTTATGATCCATTTGCCTTGACTCATCTCACCCAATAGGTTAATAGGTGCCGGAGCTTGCCCCCAGTTGATACTTTCCTGGAGATGAGGCCTTGCTCGAAAAGATTTATTATCGAGGCCGGCAGTTGCTCGTCTTGTCTGCATACTGGCGACTCGTGGTCGAGATCAGCTCCCACAAAAGAATCATGTGGATACTTAATTAAAGCTACCGAAAACAAGACTGCAAAATAGAGACAAGGCCGAGACAGAAGCCGTGTCCGAAAGGTGCAAGACCGTACTTGAGTATGTTCTTGGAGTGCGGTCTTCAAGTCGTGTACTGGAAGTGTTGTCTTTTGAATTTCACTTCGACTGCAGCGCCAAATACGATCAGTAGAAAAAACTGAGTACTCGTTGTTTTCCTCGCGTTTTAAACACTTATTTTTCACCATAGAAATCACATAGCATTTTCAAATGTTCGTACACATACATTTCCATTAGAAGAACTATAACCAACAACTTGCTGGCCCATCACGTATATCTACTTGTGTCGCTGGCTTTCTACCTCCGTGATTTTAAACAAATGAACAACGAGTGAGGCAACCACGTGACCTAGTCACCAACCATCTGTACTGCACGCTGTGTACAGGGTGGGAAATAACCTTTTGCTAGGGGTCTGCAGGTAAAAGTAACAACAATTAAGAAATTATGGTAATACCAAATGTTTACTACGACAATTGTGGTTACAAAAACAAAATTAAAAGTTAGTTGACGACAAAGCACCTTGCTTCAAGGCAAATGCTAAAACCAAGACCTTCTTCGGCGAAGTGGCACTGACTTCTTCAGCGTTTCTGAATGGCCGGGTGCATCACCGGACCTGAATGCAGCGGAGCACTTTCGGGCTATTCTGAAGGACGCAGTTGAGTCCTTGATGAAGTGGAACGCGGACCGGACCGCTATTCCCGGGCAACACTGCTTGCACATCTGGAACAAGTCCTCCGTGACATGGAATGGAATACGGACTGTTTGCGAATCTTCTGAGCTCCTACCCTGATCATCTTCGTGCTGTGAGAGAAGCAAACGGCGGACCGACCACAAGGAAAAAAACCTTCCCTCAAAAACCGTTCGCGCATTTTCCCTGCCGTTATCGGTCCTCAGGGCAGTGTTGCCAGGTCAGACTTGAAAAAATCGGGAGATTGTTCCTTGGGAAACCAGAAGATCTGCTACAAAATCCGATGATCTAATTGTAGCGGATGAACGACCTCGGGGGCGGCATAGGCTTGCGCACTGGGGGGCAAGAGGATGTCTGCAGATTTTTTTCCAGCGAGGGGGAAACAATGTATTTTTATCAGGCGGGTAAACGAGGCATATTACCCCGTATAGCCTAATGTTGCCCTCTCAGAAAACACCACTTGAGTTTGAAATTATCACGTTCCTACATCCCTATTATAATAATGGATGTAAATTACTGTAACTGAAATCAACTCATACGTCTGAAATAATAAGTATTTTTTATATCAACATTCATTTTCCAGGAGGGGAGCGGGTGGCGACCATCCTTGCACTTCCTTCTGGACGACCATGCCGCTTTATAATTTTGTAGAAAATTAAGTATTTAAGTATAGAATAGTATATTAAGGATAGAAAATTAAGTATTTTCAAGCCGATGAAAGTTGGAAGCAACTACGGGGGAGGGGATGCATTATTTCCATTGTAATTGAACTATGCCGCTTCGTTCTCTAGCAAATTTCTTGTTATTAACACTCACATGCTTTATTCGTCCGTTATGCTGCCTCTATGTTACTGCATTTAATATATAATACACACACACATACATATATAAAATAATTTGCCCACGCTACGAAGTCAGTATTTCTACTTAGTAAGGCAAGGACGTTTCACTGTGTTTGTGTCACTTCATTCATTTCATCAGTTTTTCATTCATCCTTGTTGTCGTACTTACCCGTAGAGGCACAAAAGCGACGTAAAATAACTAAAATAGAAATAGATTTTCTGGTGGGATAAAATACAACCATCTAAAAATAGTAATGTACATGGACGTCCGCAGGATTTTTTCCAGGCAGGGGCAAGGAAGGCACATTTTCTCCAATAATAGTGTTGTTCCCTCAAAAAACATTGCTTAAATTTCAATGTATCATATTCATGCAATAATTAACACACATTATTGCAGCTGAAATGAAATTATATGTGAAAAATATATAATTTTTGGTTGACTTTCATTTTCCAGGGGGGCCACGCCCCCCCCCCTTCCGGACGCCCATGGTAATGCAGTAATAGTAATAGAATAATAATAATGTCCTAGCACATCGTTTGGCATAATTTCACAGTTCAAACAGCACTTTTCATGGTTGAGTGGAGTTCCACTCTCCCCTCCATGTTCAAGTAAAGTGACCAGGAAACTTGTTTTTGAGCAGGCCGTCGGAGGTGCCATAGCAATAGTTTATTATGGAATCCTACCGAGAAATCAATAGGTCTGGCAACACTGACGTTGGCCGCTCTGAAGGCTCCTTCCTCCTGTCTTTTTCCCCCACCCGCCAGCGCGATGGGGTCTGCGCAGGTTTCTTTCCTTGTGGTTCCACTATAACTTTTAATTTTGTTTTTGTAACCACAATTGTCGTAGTAAACATTTGGTATTACCATAATTTCTTAATTGTTGTTACTTTTTACTGTGGACCCCTAGCAAAAGGTTATTTCCAACCCTGTACTTGCGTCGTTCTGTTCTTGGCGCTTTCGAACTGTACTAGGTGACGTCACTTCCGCTAAGACCATACTTCAAGTCTGTACTTTGTACCTTTCGGACAGAGCCTTAGTGTCGAAATTCTCAATCTCGTTCTAGACTACAATGCCTAGCTGTGATATTTATATAATGTACAGAAACCAGGCCTGATCTGTCCAAATTGTATAAGTTTCAAGTAATAGCATAATAAACTGTCTTTGAAAAGAGCGTTCTCGATCTCAGCACACAACACAATAGTTCGGATCTCAATTTAAATTGTTAAGTCCATTCCCGATTAGTCTATCTGAAAATAAAATAGACTTTCATTTATTTTTATTTGAGAGCGAGAAAGAAAAATAAAACATCTTCTTGTACAGTGGGATCCACTAGTATTGCACGGCAAATTGTCCACGACTATTTTCATTAATTTTTTTCTTACATCCTATATGTTTTTAAATGATGGATTTTATGTATGCTGGTGCAGAAGTTGTCAACAGCTTGTTTTGAGATTTCTTTTAATTTTTGAAGTTCTTATTGCGTCAAATAAAGCGCACGAACATGGTGATGGACAATTTGCACGGTAATACTCATGGATCCCACTGTACAGAACAAGTCGAGACTCGGGCAAATCTCGTCTCGTTCCTTTTAGTCTGGGGTCTCCTTTATGGGACAACGCTTGGACAACCTTGCGTTCTGACGTCAGACCAGTGATGTGCGTCTACGCGTAAAGAACGATAGTACATTCTACACGTAGACTATTTTATACACGTAGATTACGTAATCTATGTAAACAACATGGCGAAAGGTGATAACTTTGCAGAGGGCGCCGTGGAATTAAAAGAAAATTATACTGCGTATCAGTTGCTGATGTGTGAAGAGAATTTTTCATACTCTTTCTTCCAAATTCGAACAATTTCTCACCTAAGAAGAAACCTAATATAGGAAATATTCTAGTGTTTTATGGGGAAAATACCACTCTTGCCTCACGACTGCCATCTGTTGTTGTTCTTTGCATACTATTTATCTTCTTGCATAGTTGATGATAGAAGAGAACAGAAATTTTGTTGTAAATAGGATTCTTTTAATTTCGTTAGGAACCAATATAGTTGAAAATGTCACTTCCTTTTCATGAAACCCTTCAAAATTAATTTTAATGCATTTTAGATTGTCTACGTAGTCTATGTAAACTACAACCCAATGTAATCTACGCGTAGATTACGTGTAGACAACGTATGTAGACGTAAACTTATAGTCTACGGCACATCACTGCGTCAGACTAGGAATGCTTATGTTATTACGTTAGTTCTGTTAGGTTTGGTTCTCTTAGCACAAATACACTGCAATGTATTATTTATGCTAAGGGAACTAAACCTAACAACTTAGGCACTTAGCCTATCAACATAGGCATTCCTCGTCTGACGTCAGAACGCAAGGTTGTCCTAGCGTTGTGCGATAAGGGAGACCCTTTAGTCTGAACCATTGGTCTGAACTAACCGTTACATCGGCTAGAAAGGCACAAGAATAATGTAAAAATAACCCAAACGTTACAACATTACCATCGAGTTGCGTGCAGTGTTGTCAGTCTCACAGAGGCAGTGTTGTCGAATTTCAATCTTTAATCAAGAAAAACTATTACACTTTATGAAAATGAACTGAAGCGAATTGGTATCTCTCTCATTTTACAGTTAAAAACTACGCATTCTCTGTATTATTTTCCTTTAAAAAAGACGAAACCTTTTGTTCATTCCGACATCATCATGCAGTGATTTGACCAAACGGTCTTTCTCATTGACGTTTCTAAGGATAGCCTCTCTCATCATTGATTTTACGTGGTCACGATATTGGCTAGGTTAATTACCCATTCTGTGGTCACGATACTCTTTGCCGTTCCAGCGTTCAACTTAAAAGTTCCAAGCTGACAAATGTTGCCAGATCTTACCTTCGGAAACCATAAAATAATACCAAATAATCACTGGAGGACCGGTGTCCGAATTCATCTTTCGGCTTTAGGAGTGGAGTTGCTGGATTTAGGTGTAAACCAGTGGCGTGCTTCACAGAGTGCACGCAGGATTTTATCGTAGGGGACTGGAATTGTGAAAGTTCATATCTCATACCTTCGTTCCAGGCACAGGCAGGATACTGTGTAAAATATTTCGTAATTACTATTTTTAATCTTCGTCTTAAAAGTTGTTCAAAGGCAGAAATGTTAATCAGGTGTCAGTTTAAGGGAAGTTTGTATTTACGTATTTGTTTTTTGACGTGTATTTACTGTTTTCATTAGGAAACCTTGATTTTCTTAAAATTGCAGGAGGGGTGTAGCCTCTACAGCTACCCCCTGCGTACGCCAGTGTAGTGGTTGACGTTCTCGAAACTGTAATCAAACATAATAAGAGCATGTACACTCGCCTCAATAAGTACTCCGGCAGATTGTTTCTTTATACAGCATATTTGCCGAAGATACAATTCAAAATACCGGGTGGCCAGAATTAAAGGTACCCAACTCAGAGGCCTCTGTAGCCTGTTTGAGGCATCGTAGAACTCTGAAATTTGGTGAATCCACTCTGCAGACCATGGGGAAGAGGATGGCGATAAAAGAAAAAATAGTGTAATTTTCCGCCACCAGGTTAAAATGTGACGCTGTACTTCCATGATGGGTTAATAATTAGGAAGACATTTGTCAGTGGCTGGAAGTTGCGAGAAAATAATCTCTCGTTTATTGCAAAGTAAAGGCAAATCCATAACCAATTGGAGAAGTTTACGTCATTTTTACAACCCATCATGGAAGTACAGCGCCAAATTTCAACCTGGTGGCGGAACATTGAACTATTTTTTCTTTTTTTTATCGCAATCCTCTTTCCCATGGTCTGCATAGTGGATTCACTAAATTTCAGAGTTCTACGATGCCTCAAACAGGCTACAGAGGGCTCTGAGTTAGGTAACTTTAATTCTGGCCACCCGGTACAATACAAGGGTTCAATATACGCTGTAAAACACAACTTATTACTATCTTCGTTCACACTGTACACCTTTCACAATCAGCTGGCTTGAAGTCACAAAAAATAATGAAAAGTGCTACACTATATGTAGATTTCTGATATTGTTGATGATTCATCCGGTCCTTCACTATAGTCAGTTTCATTAATAACGTTACTCTTATCACGAAATTTAAAACCGTAAAAATAGGTGAATATAAACATCAACAAATCTTAAATCACACAATTGTAATCATTTCCAGTTCTTATTGGCGTTCCCGCGGATGAATACATTGCCGAATTATTGAACACAACAATAAAAGCTTAGAGTGCAGTCATTCTTTCAATTACTTACGGGGCTGGTTACCGTGGCGCTAGCTTACAGAGAGCAATGACACGTATCGTATCTGGCCGGAGTTGTAAGTGCATTGATTACATGTGTCTCACCACGCCATCTGTGGACATTATTGAATACTAGGCCCACAACTGATTGACATTTGAACACATAAAATTCCGTCCTGCAGGATTAAGCGCGAGATATATTTTACTTCTAAACAATGGTTAAATGCACGCAACGGCCTTGGTGTAAACTAATTTTAAAATTTTTAATTGCTAAAAACTCGAGCATCTACATATTTGCAATAAACCGTAGAATTCAACGTTTTTCAACGCTATTTCATTAGGCTTTTCCATCACTAGTATCTATTGCTTTCTATTCAAAAATAGATGCACAATTTTAACTGCCTCGGGTAATCACAATTCGTCAGAGCTAACTTACTTTCCGATCATCTCTTTAAAGATGGTGTTCAAACTTTCACATGAGAAGCCTCAGCTCTTTTATCACTACGCAAATATCGTGCTACTACAACAACAAAAAAGCTCACCAACTGCTTCATTATCCATTGATAGTTCTGACATTTTCATTGCAATAAATTTACAATGACGTTCGCTAATTCTGCAATCGCCCTTGAACAAGCAGGTTGAAGGCAGATGAGGAAATTTATTGAATAGAAAATCGTTTCAAGATGTCTTTTCTCGACGTCCACAAGATGGCTAGCTTGTAGCGTTATATAATTTGCTGAGGAGGATAGCTAATTATTTTGCGATGTAGTTGGTAATTGACGGAAGAAAAATGTCGGTTGGAAGAGAAGAAAAATGCATGCAATTTTCGGAGTCACGTGTAGGCGGGGTGAGTCTGTCAAAGTGATCTAATATCCTCTCTCTCTCTCTATTTTTCTCCCCCTCTCTCGCTCTTCTCCTCTCTCTCCCTTCATTTCTCCCCCTTTCTCTATTTGTCTCTCTCCTTCTTTCTGTGTGTCTCCCTCGCTATTTACCTCTCTCAATCTCTTCTTCTCCTCCAGTTTCTCTTTCTGTATCGTCTCAAAGATCCCCAAACTTTTTCTTTACAGAAAATTTACCAGATTTGATTTGCCTGTATGTTCATTTGCTTTCTTTTACTTTGCTTCTTGTGCCACTTTTGGCTAATTTACGAAGATGGGGATGAGTGATGACATTGATGAATGGACACTCACAGATATCCAGGCCGGGATTCGAACCCGGGACGCCTGGCGTCGTAGCGCGATGCGCTAACCACTCCGCCACGGTGACCGGCAATTTGCTGGTATGTGTCTTTTTAATAAAGAGACTAAAGTATTTATATTGTTAATACGAATTTTTGGAATTTAAAAATAATAAAAATCGAAAAAATTACAAAACTGTATATGAAAAAAATAGTATGATATAGGTATAAGAAGTATGATTTATTTGTTAAAATTGTACCCGTACTGAAAATTTGGAGCATTTTTTAGTAGTGTAGTAGTATTGCCATTGTTTTTACTACTACTACTTGTTTCTTTTTTTAAAAAATACGTACATTTGTACATATATTTCCATATTCTGTGTATATTTAAACAATTTGCATAACTGTATACTGACAAAAAGCCGTTTCTTTGCAAATGCAGTTTAATTCTGTTGTAAATTCGGTCACGCGTTTGTTTCGACTACCTTAACAAGCTTCGGTCACGTTTCAAAATTCGAGAAGAGATGGCGCTCAAGGCGGGCTTGTATAAAGCAAGAAGAGGACAAGTTTGGGTCCTGTAAGTCTACTTTATGCACATTAAGGCTAATCAGGACTGGATCTACAGTTTAAAGTGGGATCCCAACCACTATGCTTGAGAGAAAAACAAGACTATCGCCTTCGAGAATTGTAGATCTCGTTCGAGATTTTGATAGGTATATTTAGATAAATCTAATTTACTTCACTTAACTGCTTATTGAGATATATCAAGCAAATCTTTATAGTAGTTATAAATTCGATCAATTAATGGCAATTGTGCTACGTGGTTTCATACAAATCCAGGATTAAATTTAGTTTCCTCACGTTTCGTCGATAGGAAGCGTCAAACAGAAAATCACTTTTGATTTGGTTTATTTTACTTCGCTTCTCTCATCGTGAGGGTGAGGATGAGTTATGAAATTGGTGAAGAAGCACTCACCATGAACACCCTTGCATGCCCTGGCTGGGATTCGAACCCGGGACCCCTGCCGTTATAGCACGGAAAAACCATGAAAAGTTGTTTGCCTTATATACTTTGAAATTTCTTGAGCGGTGACATTTTTATGTATTTTTTATACCAAGGGGTGTCTCAGAAATATTTTCTTATTTGAATCTGCCCTCTGGGGCAATTCGCACATTACGGAGAAATGAGATAGACGCAATCGCTTGGCAACATTGTTAATATTTAGTTGCCACGGAGCGCTTTACGGGGCAGCAATGTGCTTTTTGTGTTCGTGGGTTTGATAAAAATAATGATTCTTATGTCGTGTGTCGTTTGTACCGGCATTATTATGACCTGGCAGGAATGAGAGACGTCCCAAGCGCAAATTTAATTAAATATTGGGTGAGAAAGTTTGAAAACACTGGAAGCACTATGACGAGTAAACCGTCGGGACGTTCAAGGTCATCAAAAATTGAGAGAACTGAAGCAAAGAATTACAGATGAAACCAATGCTATTCCTCGTGCAATGCTTCAGCGAGTGATCGAAAACTTTAGTTCAAGAATAATTGAATGTGAAAACATGAACGGTCACTATTTGTCCAATACTCTTTTCCACAAATAAAAAAATAATGTTTAAGCTTTCTTTTGGTTAAAATTTATCTTTATACAAAAAAATTAAGTATATATTTTAAGTTTTAAAAACTAAAATATTTTCTGGGACACCCTTTATATAGCCTATTATCAAAATGGAGGGTACTATTATAGTATGGGGGTGACACCTATATATTTCGCACTTTTTTAGATTGCTAACGTACTATTTTGGAATGCGGAACATTTCCTAAGGTGAAATAATGCATTTCTAAGATAATGTCTATTTCTTACATTTACGAGTACTTACTGTTACTTGTTATTTCGATTCTGTAACACATTATGGCGGGCGATAGCGTACTGGTTCAGGGCGCGTTGTGCGAGTGTTTTGTCGATTTATGCAGTGTTGCAACCTCGTTCACCGGAAAATACCTACTTTCGTGCCCGGATTTGAAAATATGCTAATACCTCACAAACAATTGACGTTAGACCCATAAACCATTGATGTTAGCCCCCAAAAACCATTGACGTTAGCTCCAAAAACCATTCACGATAGCCCCAAAAACCATTTTCCGTAAGGTTAGGTTAAGTTAGGTTTAGCAAGCATAGTAAAAAAAAATACTCGACACGTCATATTCTAGTGAAAACACTGCGAGTTTGAAACACTGACTACGGGGTTTACGTCATCTAACACACGGAACATTGTGCTCTCGTGCAGAAAGCAAATGGCGGCAGCAGAAACAGCCTGTCGGACAGAGATTTTCGCAGAAAACAAGATGCATTCGCATTAACATGGATCAAAACTACATTCACGAACTTCAACAACGCTACAGAAAATGATTTCCGTAAGTACTTTCTCCTGTAAAAAGTAAGAAATCCGTCACCCCTATACTATAATGTTACCAAATGGAGGGCATAACGAAGTTGGTTACGAGGAGGTGGGTAAGAAGAGATGCAAATTAGAAATCTATGAACAGTTATTTATTAAATTAGTGGCAATAGTACTAATTAAAGGTAAGTGCAATATTTGTAAGATATGAACAGGTGTAAAGGATCGTACCTGAAATACATTCTTTTCTATTTTCTCAGACGAGGCTGAGAAGAGAATTAGGCAGTACAATCTCCCTAGTCCCAACGTCCCACTAAAGTTTGGAAGAAGCGCAACCCCTGAAACAGCCTGCTGACGGGGGTGGGGAGAAGCAGGTGGATCCAGCACAAGGTACAGAAATGTGGCCGCGCGGTGCATGGAACCATAAAACCCCTGCGTGGAGTTATATTTAGTCCAGTTGCCGGGAAGCGAACTTCTTGCTTCCCGCGCGTTGCCCTTGGCACCGGGGGGAGATTTATTTCGCGAGGCGATCGGGGAAATGTGATCAATGGCTCCTGGCTGGAAGCACGCTTCATTTCATGCTGATGGCGTGTGTCAACCGCTGGAATGTCTCTACTTCTCTTCCTGCTGGAGGGTAGAGGAAAACAGCGGAACCGATTAAATGTAAGCGAAACGACTATTTAAAGAGAAAAAGTGAACGAAACATTCGTGTAACGGATTAAATGTGAGCGGAACAAGCGTCGAACGAATCAAACGTGAAGGAAACAACCCCTGGACAAATAAAACGTGAACGAAACAACCGTTGGACGAATCAATCGTGAACGAAACAACCGTTGGACGAATCAAACGTGACGAAACAAACCATTGGACGAATCAGATCAGACGTGACGAAAGTACCGTTGGACGAATCAAACGTAAACGAAACAACCGTTGGACGAAATAGCCATCGAACGAATGAAACGTGAACGAAACAGGCATCGAACGAATCAAACGTGAACGAAACAACCGTTGGACGAATCAAACGTGAACGAAACAACCGTTGGACGAATCAAACATGAACGAAACAACCGGTGGACGAATTAATCGTGAACGAATCAACTGTTGGACGAATCAAACGTGAACGAAACAACCGTTGGACGAATCAAAAGTGAACGAAACAGTCGTCGATCGAATCAAACGTGGACGAAACAGCCGTCAAATGAATTAAACGTGAACGAAACAATCGCGAAACAAATTAAGGGTGAACGAAACAACCGACGAACAAGTTAAACATTGCCAAACGAATGTGAACGAATCATCCGCTAAATGTTTTTAGTAAATGAAAGAACGTAAAAGCGCGAAAGTCTAAATCGGGAGAATCAAAATAAAGTACCGATATAAACGCGATAAATAGTTTCAAATACGGATGAATGGACTGAGGGATACAATGGGAAATAAATTATAAGAAAAACTTTTAATTAGTACACGAGTTTCAGAGTGTTTTCCATGTTTACAGTGTGAAACACGTTACACCTGCATTTCCGTAACTGCATGTGCTCATTTGGTATATATCATAGCATTAGCATATCCCCCCCTCTTTTTGGTATCTATACATTAAGTAACTGCTAGTGAAGTGTATATCATAAATAGGTAAATTAACTATTGAAAATGATTTCGTTACACAAAAAGTTATCCTGTCGTATTCGCAGTTTCCTAAATAACCTAAACGAGACTACTAATATTTGTATTATTCTCTTATATACAAAATATATACAGGGTGTATCAGAAGTGATATCGCAAACTGAAACGGTGAGAAGTACACGATAGTACCGTGAAGTGTGACGGGCGGCGCTAGCGGAGATGCCGACATTTTCGACCAGTAACGTCCCGTTTATTTTTATGGACATACCTTTAGCATTCAGATATTTATATTAATATTGCAAAACGAGCACTAACACGTGTTATAAGAGTTGTTCGAAGTGATGTCTACATACAGTCACACATTCCTGGCATCGTTTGATTAAATTTTGATTCACGCGCAAAAGTTCGTCTTCCGTAATTCTTCCAAGTTCTGCCCTTATATTGTATTTTAGTTCGTCGATACTATGAGGGTTATTTCGGTAGACTATATTTTGACACACCCACCTCCTGTGAAACACGGTGTAGGGGTTTATTTGGAGAGCGTTCTAAAGCTGCCACAATTTCGTCGATTTTTTCTTCGGTTAGAATCCGTCGTTTTTGCTTAGGGGTTCTAACATTTAACGATAGTTTCTTGTAATGTAAGGACAAGACGTCTAACCGTCTCTCTACCTTGAGGTGAAACGCCAGGTAATTTTTGTGCAAATTACCTACACACGTCTCGACACGTGTCTGTTTTCACGTAAGTGTCGTACATAAAAAACGTGAACTTTGCGGCTGGCATTTCAATCGCCTCACTTACACACAACACACACTGCTATTATACAAAGATGTAGCACGGCAAGTAACCAAAAACCACACTCTTTCAAACAGTACGAAATTAACACGCTTTTGCTTCAAGGTCTGTTCCTCACTCCATTCGCATCTCTGTCCAGGGCACCTGCAGTCGCGAAGGAAAAGAACAACTCAAGCTCGGAGCTTTCAGATTGCAAACAGTGCTCACGAAAACTGTCTGCAACGTAATCTTGATACAGTGTTGCACATTCGAAACCTCCCAACGATTCCGAGCGAAGCAAAACGCTTTCGAATGTAAACGTAAGCGGGACGTTACTAGTCGAAAAGGTCGGCATTTCCGCTAGCGCCGCCCGCCACACTTCTCCCGATCTCTCGGCGTCGCAAGGACACTGTAGAAGCAAAAATGGCCCATTAAACCTGGGGTCACAACTTGTTTGTACACATCGTATGTTTATCACGTGTGAGGTGCCAGTAGATAGTAAATGTGACTCCCACCCCAACTTTGATTTCTTGACCAAACGACCACAAAAAGTTGAAAAACTCACTTTCTCTCCCTGTTTCGCGCCTCATTTAGTACGCTGACTATGTTTCACGGGTGCAAAAAGGCAGTGATGAGTGAAAGATGAGCTCTCATCCTCTCATCCTTCTCATCTTTCTCATTCTCCTTTTATTCTCTCATCTTCCTCTCATCCTCCTCTCATCCTCTCATCTTCCTCTTATCCTCTTATTTTTTTATTCTCTTATTTTCTTATTTTTTGAAAGATGAGTGTACCTTATCGTAATTTTCCAAGTCTGGGACCAAATGTTTATATATCGTGACCTACGTAAACCTCTCCTCTCATTCTCTCATTCTCTCATTCTCTCATTCTCTTATTTTTTGAAGGATGAGTGCATTTTATCGTAATTTTCCAAGTCCGGGACCAAATGTTTATATATATCGTGATCTTCGTAAACCTCTCCTCTCATCCTCTCATCTTCCTCTTATCCTCTTATTTTTTTATTCTCTTATTTTCTTATTTTTTGAAAGATGAGTGTACCTTATCGTAATTTTCCAAGTCTGGGACCAAATGTTTATATATCGTGACCTACGTAAACCTCTCCTCTCATTCTCTCATTCTCTCATTCTCTCATTCTCTTATTTTTTGAAGGATGAGTGCATTTTATCGTAATTTTCCAAGTCCGGGACCAAATGTTTATATATATCGTGATCTTCGTAAACCTCTCCTCTTATTCTCTCATTCTCTCATCTTCTCATTCTTTCTACCTTTAGAATATTGTCGTCAACATTAGAGATGAAGTTGGAGTGCTGGAATCAAGGGGACCAAAAAATGTTTATATATAGTGACCTTCGTAAACCTCTCTCTCGGGGGAACGATGTGGCATATACACACGCGCGCGCTCTCATCTTCTCATTTTCTTATTCTCTCATCCTCTTATTTTTGAAAGATGAGTGCACCTTATCGTAATTTTCCAAGTCCGGAGCCAAATGTTTATATATCGTGACCTACGTAAACTTCTCCTCTCATCTTCTCACCTTCTCATTTTTGAAAAATGAGTGTACCTTATCGTAATTTTCCAAGTCCGGAGCCAAATGTTTATATATATCGTGACCTACGTAAACCTCTCCTCTCATCCTCTCATCTTCTCATTTTTGAAAAGATGAGTACACCTTATCGTAATTTTCCAAGTCCGGAGCCAAATGTTTATATATATTGTGACCTACGTAAACCTCTCTCTCGGGGAGGGAACGATGTGCCACACACACACGCGCGCGCGTATGCCTCTTATTATTTTCCGTATTGTGACGCAAACAAACAAACAAAATAATAATTGTTGTTTTTTAGGATACCTGGCCCCCTATAACCTCACCAGGATGCGTGGTGGCGACAAAATCATCACGAGTTTAGATTTGTACTGCGAATGTTGTTAAGGTGCTAGAATCTTACATAGATTATTCTCTAAAAACTAAAATCGATAATTCTATACCAAACCCCCAAGACATTCAGGCAATTTCCAATGTTTGCGTGGATAGCGATGCTCGGTAGAATTTTTCCTGTCTCTGTGGAGAAATTGTGTTTTGTCGCTCAATATAACATTTTCATCATGGACCAAACTATCCACAGCAACCCCTCCCCGAACCCATTCACCTTGCATCCTCTTTCGCCCGAAGAGATTCTATTTTTTTCAGCTTTCCCACGGTCCTGAATAAAAACCCATCACATCCCCGATAACAATAGAATCAGAAGTGAATGCGGCGGAAACAAACACAGCAGCATCTTCCGTTTTTTGAGTTTTGTGCTGGGGATCGTCTGTTTCACACACCACACCCTGACGGGGCGTGGAATAGAGGCCGAGGGGAAATGATCGACAATACATGCATGGGTGGAACTGTCAACGTCCCGTTTATTGTTATTTGTCCCCCACAGGATATTGTGCGTATCACAAAAGTTTTTTTTGTTGAAAAAATATAGCATGAATAAATCAGTCAACAAGGGTTTTATTTGCTTATTGTGTTTTCACCAAAGAGAGTCGCGTGGAGTAGGAAGGAGAGAAGGAGAAAAAGGAGAGGAGTTCCTATATAACCTACCAGTTTCTTCTTTTGTACATTATTATCATAGTGAACGTCAATCGTGGCAGTTCAGTATTTTTTAATTTGTTTATCTGGCAGTATACATATATATCATCGTGGAAGTTTTAGTGAGCTACAAGTTTTATTTTGAAGTTTTTCTATCTCTCTTGAAAGGTGAACGTCAATCGTGACAGTTCAGTATTCTTAATTGTTTGTCTGGCAGTATACATATATATCATCGTGGAAGTTTTAGTGAGCTACAAGTTTTTTTATTTTGAAGTCTCTCTCCATCTCTCTTGAAAGGTAAGTTTTTATTTTCATGATATATTAATATTTTTTGTTTTACGTCTGACACACACATATTCAGAGGGGTCATAAAAAAATTGACACACACTTACATGTCCCATATTTTTAACCTCCTACAACAGTGCACACACACATACATACATACATACTGTTCGCGTCTAATATATATGTGGAAGGAAAAAATGTCGAGCATTTTTTCAATTTTTTTTTCTTCTGTTTCAGTGCGTTTTCCACTACCACCACCACAAGCCCCAACCAACCCAAAAAAATTTCTCTGTATATATATATATAAATAACAGAGAGAAAAAAATGGAACCGCAACCAGGTCCCTCCGGTTTTTGCGGGAAAGTGGCATGTCGCAACTGTGGAAAGTTGATTTCTAAACCTAATATTGCTAGGCATTTGAAAAAATGTCGTCTACCGAAACATGATGACGCCCCCCCGGCAAAGAAATCTCGCACTGATGGGCATGAAGTCGGTGCTTTGAATAAAAGTGCACGCATCATAACGTATAAATCTGGAAGGGATGAAAAATGTGACTCGAGCATCTTCCTCAACAATGTGAAATCTCTGGTAGTCGATAAATTACGTGATTGCCTCGTCAATGTTGCAATTAAAATTCATCTTGTCTTGACTCTGCTGTATGAGAAAGTTGTTTCGTCCGAGTCAAGTACTTTTAGCTTTTACGTAGGGTGTGAAGCCTTACACGATGACAATAACGAGGATCTTGACGAGATAGTGACACGGCTATTTGATCACCTGACACAAAAACAAGAAGAGTTTGAAGGTAGAGGAAGTGGATGGAGTCTTTGCGGCCGCAGCCACATGTTAGAACTTCGAGTCTGCAATTTCAAACCATTACGCAGCACTCAAAAAAAAAAAAAAAAAAAAAAAAAAAAGCAAAATGCAGTGTTGAACATACAAAGTAATGATCAGAAGAGTTTCCTATGGTCTGTCATCGCCGCATTACACCCGTCTAATAATAATAACCCCCAACGCCTGTCCAATTACAGAGAATACGAGGGAAGATACAAGAATATGATGAGAGGAATTTCCTATCCTGTGCCTCTAAATAAGATCAATCAATTTGAAAAAAACTATAGAGAGGAAAAAGGAGAATATATCGATATTTCTGTTTTTGGGGTTGACGATTCCGACAATATTCGTGTCTTAAGACCTGCTAGAAGCCAGAATAATGTAATTCAACTCTTGCTTGTAGATGGTCGTTACAGTTTGATACGGAATTTCTCACGATTAGTAGGAAGACAGATCAGCAAGAATCGCGATAAGATCGAAATTTGCGATCGGTGTTTGAGAATTTTTCGCGGGGGTAAGAAGATGAGAGAACAGCACAAGTGTTTTGGCTCTGTGAATGCAGAACCTGAAGATGTCATGCCGGAACCCGGAACCAAGATGAAATTTCAGAAACACCGGGCTCTTCTCCACCATCCCGTCGTCCTTTATGCCGACTTTGAAAGCTTCCAAGTTCCCATGACGTCTTGCAACCCTGATCCCTCTACCTCAAGCACGACCCAAATTTTTCACCACGAGCCTTGCAGTTTCTCCATCTACGGCGAAAAATTGAATGATGTCTTCTTGTATTGCGGACCTGATGCGGCAAAACATTTTGTTAAGAAGATAGCGGAATGCGCGAGAGAACTTGCACCCGGCCTGAAAGGCTCTTACGTTTCTCCACCTGCTCTCACAACAGAACAACAACAGAGACATGACGCGGCGATAAGATGCGAGGAGTGTAACCAGGCTTTCACCGCCGAAAATTACAAGGTCGTCCACCATAACCACCAGAATGGATTATTTCTAAGCACCATCTGTAATTCGTGCAATCGTAAAATTAAGGAGTCGCATTTTGTTGCCGTGTTTCTGCACTACACGGAGAAGTACGACACACATCTCTTCGTCAAAGAGCTCCACAACATAACTTCTCGAATCAGCATCATCCCGAGAACGAGCGAGAAATATATTGTGGTGAGAGTGTGGATCCCTCTCCAAGAAGGAGGAAGCGTGGAAGTGCGAATCCTGGACTCTTACAATTTCCTGTCCTCCAGCCTCGCAAGCCTTGCATCTCAACTTGGCGACGAAGATCTTGTGGCCACCAAGCAAAAATGTTTTTCGGGGAGAGATGAGAATTTGAATCTGTTGCGTCGCAAGGGCGTCTACCCCTACGAGTACGTCAACGATTTCGAGAAATTTGATGAGACGGAACTTCCACCCCGGGAGGTATTTTATTCTTCTCTCACGGAGGACGTCTGTTCCGAAGAGGACTACGAACACGCTCGTAGTGTGTGGACGGCATTCAATTGCCAAACTTTTCGCGATTATCACGATCTTTATCTGAAATTGGACGTGACTCTCCTCATGGACATTTTCGAATCGTTTCGTAAGAGATGCATCACGATATACAAGTTGGATCCTGCGTATTTCTTCACCACGCCGGGATTGACTTGGGAATCGATGATGAAATACACCAACGTGGAACTGGGCCTCATCGCAGAGAAGGAACAGTATGCTTTCATGGAGAGTGCGATACGCGGTGGCATCGTCCAATGTCCCCGACGCTATGCTCAGGCAAACAATCCTCATACGCCTGGTTACGACGCATCGAAGCCCAACACCTACATCGTCTACTGGGATGTCAACAACTTGTATGGCCACTCCATGTCCCAGTGTCTTCCCATCAGCGACTACGGGTGGATGACCGAAGAGGAACTCTCCTGCGAAGATTTTCTCAACTGGAGGGAAGATAATGAATGGGGTTGTTTCTTGGAAGTGGATCTCGATTATCCCGAAACGCTTCACGAGAAACATCACGGATTGGCCCTGGCCCCCACCAAGGAGAAGCCACCTGGAGGATCGGAGCCAAAACTAATACTGAGCATGGAGAACAAGCGAAATTATGTTCTGCACTACCGACTCCTCCAATTTTACATAAGTCACGACCTGCAGTTGAAGAAAGTTCATAGAGGATTGAAGTTCCGACAGAGCAAGTGGCTCGAACCGTACATAGCCGAGA
Organism: Lepisma saccharinum; assembly: GCF_977018435.1. Lineage (NCBI taxonomy): Eukaryota > Metazoa > Arthropoda > Insecta > Zygentoma > Lepismatidae > Lepisma > Lepisma saccharinum. Next base: position 39,243,628 of record NC_139257.1, on the reverse strand, counting down.
ACACGCGCCGCAGAGCGCAATCGACATCGCCTGCAGACAAGGATCTGTACAAACTGTTCAATAACGCCATCTACGGCAAGACGATGGAGAACGTGCGTAATTACATCGACGCAACGTTGGTCACGGACGAAAAGAAATTCGAAAAGATTGTCGCGTCACCCTACTTCAAAAACTTCACCATTTTCGACGAGAATCTGGTATTCGTCGAGAAGAACAAGAAGCAAGTGATGCTCAACAAGCCGATTGCCATAGGTGCCACAGTCCTTGAACTATCAAAATTGCACATGTACCAATCGTACTACGATCAGTTTCAACCTTTTTATGGAGATAACATCCAAATATGTTACATTGACACGGATAGCTTCATTTTTCTAATCCAAAACACACCAAGCCTCGAACATGATCTGACTAAGATGAAGCATCTTTTTGATTTTAGCAACTTACCATCAGGTCATCACTTGCATTCGACGGAAAATAAAATGACCATAGGAAAGTTCAAAGACGAAGCGGGTGGTAATTACATCAGCGAATTTGCGGGGCTTCGTGCCAAAATGTACTGCGTCAAGATTGCAGATAAGAAAGAGATCAAGAAAGCGAAGGGGGTGGGAAAAATTAGTACCAGTAAATTTACCATGAAAGACTACAAAGAATGTCTGTTTCAAGATAAAAAAAAACTCAGCACCGATCATCGCATTGCGAATAAATTACACGAATTGTACACGACGCGTGTAACCAAGGTCGCATTGGATGGCAGAGACAACAAGTTACGTGTTCTCGATTGTCAAATCCACACGAGAGAGTGGGGCCACTGCAATGGAAGCGATAAATGTGACGTGTGTTAACTGTAACCCCATGGCCATGAAGTTTGCTGTGTGTCTTTTGCCATTCTTCAAAAAACAGACGGAGGAAAAGAGGGGCCCTCGGGCGATGAAAAGTTGCAAGTTGTAATTATGTCGTTAAGGCTCGCTCTAAACACGAGGCTCATTAAATTCAACTCTTATTTTTTTCTTCTTCATAATTACATGTTCTCGAGCCTTTTGAATTGCATCGCCGCAGATAAAATCTTCTCTTCTCTTCTCTTTATTCGATCTATGAAGGGGCACAGCATGTAGAAATTTAATTTAAATAACAGGAACAATGAATCTTTTCGGTTTTCGCAAACAGACCATTATGGAAACTGCACCAATAAATTCCAATAACCTCTTACCTTCCGTGTTAACTAAACTCAATGGTCTACTCATCGTTCACCTTAACAGCATTTGGACAAAACTGGATGACGATGTAGGCAAGATGTTTTACGTCTTCAACAACAATTTACATTTTTACAAAATTCCGATCGATGGAAAACTTCAAATCACCGTGAATCCGGAAAACGTAGGCGAAATCAAAATATCTACCGGCAAGAACATTTTTCGAATCAAGCACGACAAGATGCTTTCTAACATTACGTACGATGTTTCCGCAGGAGATTACCTGTACGTCGAACTCCTAGGAGATTACGACAAACTCATTCCTCTCTTCGTAGAATTACGAATCGTCTATCCTATTATAAATAACCGTTAACCAAAATGCCTAACGATATTTTCGGCAACACTAAGCGTGTAGACCATGCAGAAGAGATTCTTATGTTGGATGTCCGAATTAAAAAGTTGAGGAGCGATTTGATCGCTTTGCAGGAGACCTTAAACAAAAGTTTAGAGTCGGAGATCGCTACGCTCCAAACGCAATGTCTCGACCCCATTCTGAAAATCGATTCCGAACTGAAAACGCTCATAAAAAATTATGTGGACGTACCTTCTTACGACAACGTTCAAAATATACAGTTGAGCGTGGATAAGCTTCAAAATGATTTGGCCAAATTACAGCAATTTCAATCGAAAAATGAAGATTTGGAAAAATTGAAACTCGAAATCGAAGAACGAACTTCCGCAATAGAAAAGAATTTTTCTGAACTTCAAACCGTTGTGAAGGATATTGATGTAGAACGCTTGCATGTTGTTGTTTCCAAATTACAAGAAGAATTCGCCGGCACATTGGAAGAAATTAAATCCAAGTTGCAAACTTTGGAAGATACCATGACGAACCTACCATCGTCGGACGAACTGCAGGTCATCGGCAAAAGCGTCGCGAACATAAAAATTCAATTGGAAGCCTATCAAGATTTCGAACACATTCAAACCACCATCGCTACGCTTCAGGCGTCTCTGGAGTTGATCAACGAAGAAATTAAAAATATTCATGCTGAAGCAAGCGCGTTGACGAGCATTCAAGACACGTTAAGCACGGTCCAGCAGAAGATGGAATATTTGGAAAATTTGAACGTCGAATCGAACCTTGCTCATTTTCATCACGCGCTGGACAACATACAGGCCGACTTGGAATCGTTACGGACGAGCGTACCTTCGAGCGAAGATTTGGAAAAATTGAAAACGGCCGTGACGGCACTATCCGAATCGAGCGACATCAAAAGTTCGTTGAGCGATCTCGAGAGTAGGGTGGCCAATCTCACCACCTCCAAAGAATTGCACGCTTTGAAAAGGAACATATCACGTATGCTGAAACGACTGGAAACGGAAACGGCGAACGTGGAACAGATTCGAGACGAACTTGCTTCGCTGGTGTCGACGTTGCCCACTTCGCAGAGCGTCGCCGACCTTCACACGCAGTTTACCGAGATGCGAAGCATCGTGAACGATCTTGCCGAGAAAAATTCGAAATTGAATCAAGTCGAGAACCTTCAGAGTATTGTCGTCAACATCAGAGATCAAGTTGGAGTGCTGGAATCCACGCAGGAATCGACGCTGGCCTCTTTCGGTGGCAAGCTGCAAGAGCTCAACGAAAACTACAAGCAGTTGAACGTGGAAGTGAAAATCAAACCGTCATTTTCTACAGTAACGAATACCATAGCCGAACATTTGTTGCCCTTACAAAATACACTGGGACAGCTTCACAGCAACCTCGTTAGCGTCGATACTAAATTCGCCAAACTGCATTCTCTGCAAGCCATCGAAATCAACAGCGTACCCAATCAACAGAGAATCTCCACGTTCGTCGAAGGTAACAAACTGTACATGTTGCATCCTTATCATCCGTACTACAAGTTTCTCCTCGATGGCACGATTCAGATAAACGAATTTTCGTACTGGTCTCACGGCAGAAAAGCTAGCGTTCCCACCATGACCCTGATATCGAATCGCGGTGTCCAGAAAGCAGGAAACATTCCTCTGGCACGTTGGAACGAAACGCGCAACATATATGAAATACACGAAGACGAAGATCTTACCCTTTTTGACGTGAGTGCCGGCGATAAACTGATCATTCAAAACACGAGCGAAGTGCCACCCTCTTTGAATCCCATCACGCTGGTGCTTCTCTTCAAACGTAATCTCTAAAAATGTCTAGGCAAGCCATCGTCGAAGAATTGCATAAACCTGCACGCCGCAACTACGAACGTTTGGCGGTGGTGACCAAGGGAATCGACGACCTCTGGCAAAGTGACCTCGTGGAGATGAGCAGCGGCAATTTGAAAAACATACATAAATTAAACAAGAGCAACAAGTATCTCCTTACCGTCATAGACACATTTTCGAAATTCGCATGGGCTCTACCTTTGAAAGCCAAAACGGGAACGTGCGTCACGGAAGCATTCAAGACAATTTTTCGCGAAAACGGCAGACGGCCACGGTTTTTGCAAACAGACAACGGTAAAGAATTTTACAACGCCGTATTCCAAAAGTTTATTCAAAAACACGACATTCGGCATTATTCAACCTTCAGTCACATCAAAGCCAGCATCGTGGAAAGATTTAATCGAACCTTGAAAACACACATGTGGAAACGATTCACGCTTCGAGGAAATTACAAATGGGTCGACATACTGCCGGAACTCGTCGACACCTATAATAATACAGTACACAGAACGATAGGCATGAAGCCAGCTGATGTTACGAAATCTGACGAGCAGCGTTTAATTTCTACAGTTTACTGTCCAAAGTACACTCCCACGACTACCAAGAAATCAAAATTCAAAATTGGAGACCAGGTGAGGATCAGCAAATTCAAACGCACCTTCGAGAAGGGGTTCACAAAAAATTGGAGCACGGAACTTTTTACGGTGGTTCGAGTTTTACCCGGAAACCGACACACGTATATAATAAAAGATAGTAGCGGTGAGATTTTGAAAGGAAGATTTTACGAAGAGGAACTCTCTAAAACAAAACATCCCGACACGTACCTCATCGAGAAAGTATTGCGTAGGAAAGGCGACAAACTGTTTGTCAAATGGCTGGGACTTCCGGAAAAGAGTTGGATCGACGCGAACGAAGTGATCTTGTGAGTACGTGGAACGTGGTGAAACGTCTACCGGATTCGGAAAGTCAAACAAAAAAAAAGAACGGCGAGTTGCTTCCCGACAGCATTCGCTGTCTAATCGTAGGTCCTTCGGGGTGTGGGAAAACGACACTGCTCGTGGACAATTTTCTCCTCGCACCGAATTGGTTAGATTGGAAGAACAGGCACCTGTACGTATTTTCGAAAAGTCTCGAACAAGCGAAATACCAGCAACTGATGAAACTGTACGATGGTCTGGACATTGCAACTTTCGCATCTGAAATAAAACCACTCGACGATTGTCGTGAAAATTCAGTCGTTGTGTTCGACGATGTCATCCTGGAAAATCAAAATGAAATTCGCAACTTTTTCACGCAAGGTCGTCACAAAGGAATGGATTGCTTCTTCCTAGCTCAAACGTTTTCCAAAATTCCAAAACAGTTAGTACGCGACAACGCTAATTTCATATGTTTGTTTCGTCAAGATCACACCAACCTCAAGCACGCGTACGATGACTACGTAGGCGGAGACATGAACTACAATCAATTTTCGGAACGCTGCTGCTCCCACTGTTGGAACAGTGACGATTTCGGATTCGCGACGATCGACATGACGAGGAAACCCAACGACGGAAAATACAGAAACAAAATCAACGACTTTCTAAACGTTGCAACGTTGTGAGAAACGACGTGTATAAATAACGTCATGACGAAACGAAAAATCGAAGACGAAAATCTCAAGTTGCGAAACTACCTCGCGAAACGCTTCAAAGGTTGGAAATCCGAGAATCGCGGATTCTACGAAGAGAAGAAACGTCAGGATCAACCTGTGATCGATGCCATCAGCGGTCTAGGTAAAGAAATTAAAAGTGTCACGGAACAAAATAAAAATTTGATCAACGAACTCGTACCGCTCGCAGCTAAAAGTTACGCTGTACCCACGCCTATTTCAAGCATTCCTTCGACGCCGTTCGAACTGAAGGATGCACCGGCACGACGTCGAGCCATAGGCAGCACGTCTTCGGATAAAATCGAGTTGGGACCTTTGGCACGAGACTACCTGAGCACGGGGAAATTCGACAAGGATGAAGTGTTCGGATTGTATCCCAGCATGGAAACCAGCGAAGGCGGCGGTGTGGTGTGGAAGATTGGGAAATCGAAGGTGACCTTCGAAGGCAACGACATTAAAGTCAATTTAGACGACAAGGATAGTTGGAACAGATATCCGGGTACGGTGGGACTGTGGGAACTCGTTGCCAAAAAGCAGCCGAAAGATTACACCGACGAAGATTACCAGAGTTACAAGGAAATTCTGATCATGACGGATGCCTTGTACCAAAACAACGACGCCTCGCAGAATAGGGTGAAATCGAGCAGCGGCGAGAAGTACAGGAATCTCATCAAACCGATTTGGAACCAGGTCAAAACAGGCAGCGGGGTCAAACGCTACAACACGTTACCCAAAGAATTCGTTTGGGTGGACGACGTGAGGAAACTCGTGGACCGATTGTTGGTGATAGCCGGCGAAGAGAATGCAGGCAACCGTAATTTCTACAACGAGAAGGTTGGCATCGTGGACATGATCAGCACGAAACTTTCCAACTTCATCGTGAACGACGACAAGGGCATAGGTTACCTCATCAAAATCATCAACACGCTGCCTCCGAAATTCTGGAACGTGGCCGAAGGAAAGGGACTCGTAAACGACATCATCAACAAGTTACCTTTCGAGATGCATCTACCTGGCTACCAGTACTGCGGACCGGGTACCAAACTCGAGAAAAGATTGGAGAGAGGAGACAAGGGTGTGAATCCATTGGACGTCGCATGCAAAGATCACGACATCGCTTACAACACCACGCAGACGGATCTGGATGCACGTCACGAAGCAGACAGAAAGTTAGAGCACGCAGCTTTCGAAAGGTTCGTGAGCAGAGACGCATCGCTGGGTGAACGGGTCGCCGCACTGGGTACCACCATCGCCATGAACACAAAACAAAAATTGGGGTGGGGTATATAAATAACATCCAGTAAAAAAAAAACAACATGGCTTGCATAACTGATTTGCCGCACGAACTACTATCTAAAATATTCAAAAAGGTAGTTAACGGAGATGTTAATAAACTTGTAATCATGGCAAGAACAACGCCGGAATTTCGCATCCCTTGTGAAATGGTTCTCAAGGACCATCTTCGGGAGATCAGCGACCTGAGGTGTGGTGATCTCAACATTCTGCTTTCGGCTGCAGGGGAAAAATTAAACGAGAGGTTGGACGAATTGCACGAGGCAAGGCAGGGAAGAAGATGGTACACAGTAGATTGGTACAAGTCTATGCAGGAGACGGAAGATATCATTACGCACATCATCGCGTTTTCCGAAGCACGGACTTTCTTCCTCTGTTAAAAAAATAATAATATATACGTGTCAAAAAAACTTGATATATAAATAACACACATCGTGAAAAAAATAATCTTCGGTATATATAAATAACACACATCGTGAAAAAAAAAAACAATTAAATTTCTCTAACACACACACGGAAAATTTCTCTTCTTCGATATGACAACTGAAAAAATGAGTGATCTCCAAGCATTAAAACAAATGCTAAATTTGTCAGTCGAGTATGTAAAAATTCGGGAATTGGAAGTCGACAAACCTTACACGATAACTTCCGGTTCAATCGTTTCTACCCAGTATGGTCCCAAGGTACGCCTGTTGCTCAACGCACAATACAGTCTATTTTTACCAGATCGATACGCTAACATGTTATCCGACGAGAAGCTATCTATTTTAATCGAGAACAAAACTCGAATCGTGTACAAGGGGACAAAGGAACTTCTTGGCAAGAAAACGAAGCACGTAATAGAATTTGTGTAGCGACTGCAAGGCCTTGAAAATATATAAATAACATACCGTAAAAAACTACACAAAAAAAATCTCAGAATATATATAAATAACATACCGTGAAAATAACACATAGAGCATCAACATGAAGCCCAAGGGTGTCGTGTACCAGATACCATACTCCAATCTTAAAAATCTAGGTGCCCTCGATGGGTTACTCACCAAGAAACAACGCGAGAAGAAACGTTCTTGCTTGTCGAAAGGACATGGAATGAAATTACTGCTCAGCACACCTCAATTGAGACGGTTGCAGCGTTCGCGAAAACAGCAAAAGATCGGAGGTTTCATATTCAGCATCCCGGCCATCCTAGCAGCATTGGGGGCCGTTGGAAGTTTGGCTGGCGGAAGTGCCGCCATCGCAAAAACCGTCATCGACTCAAAGAAGAACAAAGCGGAATTGGAAGAACAGAAACGTCACAACCTGGCCATGGAGAAGAAGGGGAAAGGTATAACCAAAAAACAAAAAAACAACCTCGATGCTTTGAAGAAATATAAAAAAAAAAAACAGAAGCACTCACCAACCGAGACATTGAATCTCTGATCGGGCCGTTACAAATCAAACACTTCAGAGGAGTTTTTATGTCCGACTCGTTACCTTCAAGCGTGAAAAGAAGAGAATGCGGCGTAGTCAACTTGGACGGTCAAGAAAATTTAGGCACGCATTGGATATGTTACCACAAAAATGATGATAAAGCATTCGTTTTCGATTCTTTCGGAGGTGTTCCACCTACAAATTTAATTCATTATCTGAAAACGAGCAAAACCTCTATATACTACAACGACGAACGCATTCAAGATTTCGGAGACGTGAACTGCGGTCATCTCTGCCTCTCCGTGCTCGCGTTTCTCTCTAAAATAAATAACCCTACGGTCGAAGATTTCCAGAAAGTACTGTGGAACCTGAAACAGCATCACTAGGATGGGCGTGTTCCATCTCACGAGCGAATCTTCAATCTTGAAACTCACGCTGCACGACGACATTGTCTATCCTAAATCCGTGGCTCTGCGTGCATTCTACAGCATGTACCTCATACCTAATGTTACGCAGCACAACAACAAAATTAGCGTCGGAAGCGAACACATCGTCGTCACGCCAGGACAATACAATCTTTCCACTTTGCAAGCTCAGTTACCCAAAGGCACATACTTTTCTCAAAATTCGGTCACTCACAGAGTGGAAATCCTATCCGCGACGGAAACCATAAACCTGGGCACCATGGGAGAACTTTTAGGTTTCGAGAACGACACTAAACTCGAAGCTGGCATCAAGCACACAGCAACCAACATTCCTAAATTCTTGGCCATAGAGACTCTGAACGTACACTGTAACGTGGCAGAAGGTATGATCACGAAATCCTCGGACGGATTGTTGGGAAGTCACAAGCAGACGGGAATCATCGCCACGTTCAAACCCAGTTCCGAATTCATGGAACCAATCATCTACACGCCCTCTTCGCCGATCTATTTTCCAGTATGTCGCAACCGCATAGACGACATAGAGTTGGTGGTGACGAACGAGAAAGGAGACGTGGTGGATTTCGCAGGTGCAACAACTACTGCCATCGTGGAGATCAACGTATAATAAATAACCATACATGTAAAATGGAGCAAATCGAAAGTTACGAATTGCAATCTTTCCCTCCCAACCGTCGCACGTTCGCCAATCTGAACGAAGCGAACAGGGAGATCGAATACGACGTTGACGTAGGCGATGGGTTCATTCATCCTCACAGAGCGGACCTCTACCTTCAATTCGACGTGGTGAAGAAAGAAAGCGGAGACACGTTTCCCGCAGCAGCAAACTTGATACTCGTGGACAACTTCGTGCCTCACCTGTTCTCGCAGGTGGAGGTGAGGAAACACAACACCGTCATCGACAGAATAGATTATCCAGGCATCACGTCGACGGCAGTGGGAACTTTGAAATTATCCAAAACGGACGCAGCGTACTATCAGGCCGGGGGATTCGAAGCCGGGGCCAAAATATCGACGAAAAGTCACACGGTGCTTTTTCCCATGCGTCTGCTGCCTGGTTTCTTCTCGGACTACAAGGAGATCATGTGGAAGGGAGGACTGAGGATCACGTTTCGAAGAGCGACCAACGACAACGACGCACTGATGCGATACGCTACTTTAGGTCCGGACGGCACCACGCCGATAGCCAACACATTACCCGAAGCAGCCAAGTGCGTCATCCAAAGCATGGAATTGAGAATGCCGGTGGTGGAATACGAAACGAACTACGCCCTCAAGTACAAAGCGGAGATCTTGAAAAATCCACAGGTGCCGATTCACTTTCACGGTTACCAGTGCGTGCAAAAGATGGCGTCCGGAAGTCACATGGAATTCGACGTGACGACGCAGTTCAACAACATACAGTTCGACATGCCAGATTTCGTCGTAGTGCTCTTTCAGACCGGGAGGGACAAGAATCAGGAAAAAGATTCCAGCAAATTCGACGACTGCAAGATCAAGAACGTTTATCTGAAGAATGGACGCAACGAAGTGTTCCCGCGCGAGAATTACAACCTCGACGTGACCAAAAACGATTACCTCAAACTTTACGAAGCGTTTTCGGCTTACAAACGCGTGACCGAGGGGAGCGTGGACATGTACTACACGCCCAGCGAGTTCAAAGCACGGAGACCCATGACCGTCATCAACACATCTAAGAGGAAGAAGGTTGTGGTCAACGATCGAACCAACATCAAGGTCGTCTGCGAGTTCCACGATGCCTTGCCCGAGGATACCCTATGCAGTGTCATCCTGATTGCAGAGAAGTCCTTCGCCTACGACGTGAAGAACGAGAGGGTCACAGAGCAGTTTTAACAAGTTTTTAACATCTTTTCTTGCACAATAAGAAATTTTCTGCACTAGCACAATCAGTTATAATGGCACAATACGAATTTCACTAGTTCAGATCAGTTACAATGTCAATTTCATTAGTTATCAGTTACAATATCTTTTTCATCACTATAGCACGAGACAATCAGAAAATTTGCACAAAAAATTTGTTGTTGTTTTTACACGTGAAAATTAACAATAAAATTTCTTTTTTATCGTTTCAGATGCTGTCGAAACATCAAAAACACATACACACACACTAGAAAAAAGCATGCAACTTTATTTGTAACACGCACATACATTCTCCATCTTCATCAAGAAAATATTATAATAAACATAATTATTTTTATCTATATCTCACAATAAAACTCTATATCCAAAAATATCACAACATCAAATAACACTAGAGTCGTTAGTACACGTTGCATGCATTACGGAGGTCCTCTGTAGGGTTTTCATGGAAGTTTTTGGGGGAAAAAAAAAACACGTGAAACTCTACAGAGGTGCGGTAATCTATAACCGCAGCCATTAGAAAACTTTTACATTTTTGGTTGGGCACCACGCATCCTGGTGAGGTTATAGGGGGCCAGGTATCCTAAAAAACAACAATTATTATTTTGTTTGTTTGTTTGCGTCACAATACGGAAAATAATAAGAGGCATACGCGCGCGCGTGTGTGTGTGGCACATCGTTCCCTCCCCGAGAGAGAGGTTTACGTAGGTCACAATATATATAAACATTTGGCTCCGGACTTGGAAAATTACGATAAGGTGTACTCATCTTTTCAAAAATGAGAAGATGAGAGGATGAGAGGAGAGGTTTACGTAGGTCACGATATATATAAACATTTGGCTCCGGACTTGGAAAATTACGATAAGGTACACTCATTTTTCAAAAATGAGAAGGTGAGAAGATGAGAGGAGAAGTTTACGTAGGTCACGATATATAAACATTTGGCTCCGGACTTGGAAAATTACGATAAGGTGCACTCATCTTTCAAAAATAAGAGGATGAGAGAATAAGAAAATGAGAAGATGAGAGCGCGCGCGTGTGTATATGCCACATCGTTCCCCCGAGAGAGAGGTTTACGAAGGTCACTATATATAAACATTTTTTGGTCCCCTTGATTCCAGCACTCCAACTTCATCTCTAATGTTGACGACAATATTCTAAAGGTAGAAAGAATGAGAAGATGAGAGAATGAGAGAATAAGAGGAGAGGTTTACGAAGATCACGATATATATAAACATTTGGTCCCGGACTTGGAAAATTACGATAAAATGCACTCATCCTTCAAAAAATAAGAGAATGAGAGAATGAGAGAATGAGAGAATGAGAGGAGAGGTTTACGTAGGTCACGATATATAAACATTTGGTCCCAGACTTGGAAAATTACGATAAGGTACACTCATCTTTCAAAAAATAAGAAAATAAGAGAATAAAAAAATAAGAGGATAAGAGGAAGATGAGAGGATGAGAGGAGAGGTTTACGAAGATCACGATATATATAAACATTTGGTCCCGGACTTGGAAAATTACGATAAAATGCACTCATCCTTCAAAAAATAAGAGAATGAGAGAATGAGAGAATGAGAGGAGAGGTTTACGTAGGTCACGATATATAAACATTTGGTCCCAGACTTGGAAAATTACGATAAGGTACACTCATCTTTCAAAAAATAAGAAAATAAGAGAATAAAAAAATAAGAGGATAAGAGGAAGATGAGAGGATGAGAGGAGGATGAGAGGAAGATGAGAGAATAAAAGGAGAATGAGAAAGATGAGAAGGATGAGAGGATGAGAGCTCATCTTTCACTCATCACTGCCTTTTTGCACCCGTGAAACATAGTCAGCGTACTAAATGAGGCGCGAAACAGGGAGAGAAAGTGAGTTTTTCAACTTTTTGTGGTCGTTTGGTCAAGAAATCAAAGTTGGGGTGGGAGTCACATTTACTATCTACTGGTGCCATAGTCGTATTTAGTCAGAAATAAAAGAATTAAAAGTTTCACCTCGCTAGATATTACTGTTGCTTTTGTTACTCAAGACTATTGTACTCTACAGAATGTTACTTGTTCGGCAGTATTTAGTTTTAAACAGTAGCGGATCGTAATCATATATTCCCAATTGTCTCGCAAACTGTTCGTTTGCAACTCCTAGTTTACTAACACCTTATTACTTCAACCATCGTGTGCTTTGTTTGCGCTAGGTGGGAGTGATGTGATCAGCACCAAGCCCCTGGCCGCCTTTACCCCCCAGAGTTTCCTCTATAACAATAGATATATAACAGTTATAGGTCAAGTCCTGATTGACCTACCAGAGCATAAAGTGGACGAGTGTCTTCACCGATTCTCTCTTGTTTCAGACACGCCCACCGAAGACATGAAAGATGCCAACCTGTCCCCCCGGCAGAGTCCAGAGCAGGAAGAAGCCGAGGGAGCAGCGATATCGGAGTTCGGGGCCCTGTCGCGCCCTAAGTACAAATATGTCGACCCTTCCTTCTGCGCCACTATACCTGAGGAGGACAACCCTTCGGCCCTTCAGACACTGCCAAAGGTCAAGATCTACAGGAGGAATACCTACGAGGTTAAGGTAAGTACTCTTTCTGCTTTGATTGTAGATGCGGAATGATTCGATTCTTGGACACATTTGATGCGCTGTTGTTAAATCGACAACTATCGTTTGTGTCTCAAACGATTTCAAAGTTCTGCACGTGTATTTAGTAGAGTAATAGAATATACGCACGTGTGTGTGTAACTTTAGCTGACCAATGATCGTTACTCTCCCTCCGAGATTAGCGAAACTCTCCCATCGAGGCTACCGATACTCTCCCATCGAGGCTACCGATACTCTCCAATCGAGACTACCGATACTCTCCCATCGAGACTACCGATACTCTCCCATCGAGGCCAACGATACTTTCCCATCGAGGTTACCGATACTATCCCTTCGAGGCTACCGATACTCTCCCATCGAGGCTACCGATACTCTCCCATCGAGGCTACCGATATTCTCCCATCGAGGCTACCGATATTCTCCCATCGAGGCTACCGATACTTTCCCATCGAGGCTACCGATACTTTCCCTTCGATGTTACCGTAACTCTCCCTTCGATGTTACCGTAACTCTCCCATCGAGGCTACCGATACTCTCCCATCGAGGCTACCGTAACTCTCCCGTCGAGGCTACCGATATTCTCCCATCGAGGCTACCGATACTCACCCATCGAGACTACCGATACTCTCCCTTCGAGGCTACCGATAACTCTCCCTTCGAGGCTACCGATAACTCTCCCTTCGAGGCTACCGATAACTCTCCCTTCGAGGCTACCGATAACTCTCCCTTCGAGGCTACGGATAACTCTCCCTTCGAGGCTACCGATACCCTCCCATCGAGGCTACCGATACCCTCCCATCGAGGCTACCGATATTCTCCAATCGAGGCTACCGATATTCTCCAATCGAGGCTACCGATGTTCTCCCATCGAGGCTACCGATACTTTCCCATCGAGGCTACCGATACTCTCCCTTCGAAACCGAAACTAGAAAAAGGTCTCCTCATAACACACTGCCAGGGTATATGAATCAAAAAGATACCTTTAAAGTTCTTTAAAGATACCTTGCCTTCGCACCGTAGTCTATTCTCAAAATGGAATGGCAACGTCACTTAGCCCCTCTCCCTCTCGTCTTGCCGGGTTCTGAGATCTAATATAGTCAAAACGAAATCTACATCACCGCTAAGTTGCACCTGATTCCGTGATAATCCGAAATTCCCCGGAAGCAAGGTTTGCCTTCTGCATTAGCTGGGGCCAGCTGGAAAGTCGAACAGTGTAATTTGATTTGCGGAAACTTTCGGGGACGCACGAGAGCGGAATTGGTGATTGGCCTTGTTCGATGCGAATTAAGTGCACGGATCACTTCTGTCCAAATGCATGTGCAACAGGAGTTAAGGGAGTTTGGTTGAGTTCTTTCCTAAGACTTGCTCTGTCTCTTTTCCTTCGTTCATTTTTCTTCCCTTTCCCAATCTCTTTCTTTTTAACTACCTCTCCCTCTTTCGCCATCTCACTTTCCCTTCTTCTCTCTCCTTTTCTCTCTTTCTCTCTGTACTTCCAGTGTCTTCTCTCTCTTTCCCTCTTTTTCTCACTCTATTCCCAATCTCTCTCTTCTCTATCTCTCTTTCCCATCTCACTCTTTTTCTCTTCTTTTTTCTTTCCCGTCTCTCTCTCTCTCTCTCTATTTTTCTCTCTTCTTCCTCTATCTTTCTCTCGTTCCCATCTCTCTCTATTTTTCCTCTATCTATTCCCTTTCCCGTCTATCTCTATTTTTCTCTTTGTCCTCTTTCTTTCCCATCTCTCTCTATTTTTCTCTTTATCTTTATCATCTCTCTCTATTTTGCTATATTTCCCTTTTTTCTATCTTTCTCTCTTTCCCATCTCTTTCTAGCTCTCTCTCTTCTTCCTCTATCTTTCTCTCTTTCCCATCTCTCTCTATTTTCTCTTTCTCTCTTTTTTCTCTATCTTTCTCTCTTTCCAATCTCTTTTTCCTCTCTCCATCTCTCTCTCTATATATTTTTCTATTTTTCTCTCTTTTTCCTCTATCTTCCTCATCTCTCTCTATTTTTCTCTCTTTCTCTATTCTTTCTCTATCGTCCTCATCTCTCTCTATTTTGCTATCTTTCTCTCTTCTTCCTCTATCTCTCTCTTTCCCATCTTTCTCTATTCTTCCTGTATCTTTCTCATCTCTCTCTATTTTCTCTTTATCTCTTTTTTCTCTATCTTTCTTTCCAATCTCTTTTTCCTCTCTCGCGTTCTTTCTTTTCTCTTTCTCCCTTCTCTGTTGCTATTTCTCTCCCTCCCGTTCACTCTCCCTCTCACCCCTTTACTGCCTCACTTCTTCTGCTTTTCCTATCTTTCTTCGTATTAGAATGACGAAACAACAAATGGCAACAACTACAATAATCATGTCATTAATTTGTTCAGAAGAAATAACACGATAAAATGAAAAATATGTAACTTATATCGACGACCTCCGTGGCAGAGGAGCTATCACAGTGCCCTACGTCTCCAGTCGTCCCGGGTTCGAATTCCGGCCTGAGTATGAATGTTCTTTGTGAGTTCTCTTTATCATATCATCACTCATCCTTACCATCATGATCAGACAAATGAGCCAGAAATGCGACATAAAGTAACGTAATTCAATCAATCAATATTAATAGTCCACGCGTTTACCTCGTTAACGTCGAAGAACTGAAGAAAGCCGCCGCCACGAACGTGGGTGGGGATAAACAGGGGGCGTGTTGTTTTCGTCCAATCACACTCAACCTTCAGCCAATGGGCGCAGCTGTCATTCTGCTCGTCTAGTCCACGTGGAGTCTCAGTCACATGACTGCGGATACGCTGTTGCCGTACTTTGCAACTTCAATGTGGAGACCGTGGGAAGGCGGAGGGACAAGGTGGCGTAGAGTAGATGTGTGGCAACGCTGTGCGTTGAATGTGATGTGATTGTTGCAGATGGTGGGCGCGCTCCGTGGACTCCAAAGTCAGCCTGTCGTTAACGTAGCTAGCGCGTCGACTATACCAATAGTTGAGATACCCCAAATCCTCAAAATTTTATGTTCAATGTTATTTAGGTTCTTATGTTGTGTGTGTGTGTAATATACAGGGTGCTTCTGAACAATGGGGACAAACTTCAGGAGGTTGTTCCTAACAGGGCAAGAAACAAAAAAGTCCATATGAACCCATGTTCGGAAATAATAATAATAATAACCCATGCCTCGATAGACTTTAAAGGGCCTTGGCCTATCTCCCGACTGCCAGTCCTACTATCCTACCTAGAGGTGTGGAGTTCTTCAACCGGTAATGGGGTGACGTGGGGTTAGCACGTCGAACCCCCAGCCGTTGTAGGAGATTTCCAAGACCGGGTTACGCTACTCGCTCGTAGCTCCACAATTTCGTCACGATGGTGGGTTGCCGGAGACTGAACCCGGGATCGAACCCGTCCCGCAGCAGCCGTCCAACGCAAGGTGCCTTAGACCGCACGGTCACGGAGGAGCAGGGGTGCCCACAGGGGAGGACAAAATTTTATACCAATTCTACATAATCTTCACACAAAAATGGCGGGTGGGGATCGCATCGTTTGTTTGACTTGTTACTGATTTTTAGATTTGGTTATTATGTACAGTTTGTCTACCTACCTGTGGGTGATCGCTGCGTTGGGGTTGAAATGAAACATCACCTCTCATGCCTTTAGAATCTGTTTGGATGGAGGGAGGGAGGGCGTGGTATTCGCATTAATACAAGGTTAGTCGAGCAGACAAACTGTGCATAATAAGGTTGACTAACAATGGCAGTGAGCCTAAAGTATCTAAAGTAAACGTATATTGCTTAAATATGTCTGTATTATACTGTGACGCAACTACAGGGGGGCGTCATTGCTTCCCCAACCTTCGACAGAGGTCAATTCTAGGGTAGCAAGGGGGGGACACAGAGGAGCAATTACCCCTTCGATTTCAAACTTCATGCAAATAAAAATTCATTTTGTAAAATTTTCTTGCTTGCTTCGCTCGCATTATCTGCTTTTCTTGTTTTCGTCAAGTTCAGAGCTGTAGCTAGGGGCGGCGGTAGTCGGCCATGGGCGCCGAATGATCTAAAAAAAGTTGTAAAATAGAGAATACCATGCCGTCCAGTGAAATTATTTGCGCCGTATTAAATCAATATTGTTTTCAATTGCAAATTGCTTCGCTCGCATTCCGCTTCTTTTCTGTAATGTAATATATTTATATGTGTAGTATATTTGTAAGTTACACGTGTATCTTCGGAATACATTTATCATTCATTTTCTGCCATTCAAGAATACAGTTTGTGTGCTTGGTTTCCAGTTACGTGCGCAGAGGAGTAGCTAGTCTAGCAGAGATAGAACAATCAATCTCACATCTCGAATTATATTCAAATTACAATATTTATTGTCTTGTTAAAGCCACAGTTCATATGCAACACTTTCTTTTTCACGCGCTTCTCACCCGTCGGTGCGATCCGCGGGCAAAGCTGCCCTAGCTCGCTCTTCCTCCACCTCACCAGTTCCAGGTAGACACGACCGCCCGAAGGAAAAGGGAAGATTTCTGCCTCTACCTCACTTGCCCCTCGCCCCCGCTGCAATGGTTGAAAGCCCATGCTTTCAGGTCCCACAGTCTATCTCCTATAGGACAGATAGGGGATTGGTTTCTCCTAGATTTTTTTGTAAATCCTCTAAAGAACTCAGGGTAAAATTTTCTGCAGTACTTATGTTCTTTGTATTTACACAACCTTTTACACGTTGTACAATATGTATGTATAATATGGAATGTAGTTTTATTATTTATGAAATGGGAACGTGTTATGCTCAGACAATAATGTTATGCTTTCTTTCTTTTTTTTTCAAATATGGAATGTATAATGATTAAATTACAATTATGTGCTCGGGCTCTCTCTCACTCTCGGTTTAGTAGTGTTTTATTTACATATACTACTCTTGGCCTCTAACATTCATAAATAGGGATGTGTTTATTTGCGAAAGAGAACGCGTGTTCGTATTGTTGTTGGTTTGGTTCGCTTTTCTGCCACATTTGGTTATCGAGAAAATGAGGATGAGTGATGATATGATGAAATTGATGAAGGGACCTCATATGAACAATCCAGGCCAGGATTCGAACCCTTGATGAGTGTGCATTCTTGTTCCTATGTGTTGTCTTCTGAAGTGAATAATGAAATAATTTCGAATGAATGAATATTATTGAAGAAACTACAAAAAAGTGTGTTTTGTTACCTGTTTTGTTTCTGTGCATAAAGTGTACTTGAAACACCAAATCAACCAATCGTGGGGGAGTGGTTATCACAGCGCGCTACGACACCAGGAGTTCCGAGTTCGAACCCCGACATGGACATGGGTGTTCTTTGTGTTTGTCCCTTCATTAATTTTATCGTATCATCTTCGCAATTAACCAAATGTGGCAAAAAAGCGACGCTAAGTAACAAAAATGAAATCAAATAATTGTTTGATTGCTTGATTTGGTTTATTTTACTTAGTTTTTCCGACACTTTTGGCTAATCGCGAAGATGATACGATAAAATTAATGAAGGGACACACAAAAAGAATACCCATGGATCTCTGGCTTAGTAGTCAAATCAATTTTTTTTTTTATTTTCGAATGTGGGTGAGAGTTACGTGTGCTTTATTTTAGTACTCATTCATCATTTTGCAATCTTTTCCTGTTATTAACATTCTTTTTTTAGGAATACTGGGCCCTAAAGGCGGAGGGGTGTGACCCCCCTTGAGCATGCCACTGACTGCTATCCCAAGTGTCGACGTCGCCGCACGTCACTGTTGATTTCCATTATTAGCTAATATGAAATTGACGGTGTTGAAAAAATATTTCAAATCGTTTGTTCCAAACAAATGCTTTAGCACAGACTTCTCCCCCTTTTGCGTAATTTATGAGGATAATGACGTCTTTGATACTACTACTGGTAGTAGTATTAGTAGTAATAATAAAGCCATTATTAATGTTATTGTTATTATTATTGGTACGTTTATCCTGGTACTTGCACAATCCCAGACAAAAATTCGTGGTTGCACCTCTGGTATTATATTTTTCCGCAAATTTTGTCTGACAAAAATAATTTGAGTAATTAATTCGGCATAAGCGGGGGGGGGGGGAATGTTCTGCCTTTGTGGGGGGATGGGCACCCCTGCGGAGGAGGACTTATGTCCGGATATGCATGTGTTAGATGGTACCACTCCCCGTCATGCCGGGAGTCCCTCGTAAGAGCACTGGTTCCTTGAATACCTGGAAACGTGAAATTTTATCCGTTTGCGAAAATCTCAAAATAGCCCATCGCATTGATTTCTTTCCCCGTGTTAGGCAACTACTGTCCTTACGAGGGACTCCCGGCATGAGGACGAATAGTGCCATCTATGCTTCAACACACGTACTTCCGGACATATGTTCATATGGAGTTTTTAAAACATTGTTCAGAACGCCCTGTATATAATATATACTCACTCGTAAGGGGCCCCGGAAAAAGTGTTATAAAAATCTTAATAAAAGAGGATATGAAACCAAATTTGTACATGACATACCTTTATGGTTGAGAAATGAAGGTACATTACAAGAAGTGCTGGAAGTGACCTCCCCCACCTGTATACACAGTTCAACACGGCGATGCATGTTCGTGAATGTTGCTGCCAGAGTATTCTGCGTGACTGCCTGGATTTCACGGCGGATGTTCTCACGTAACTCGTCGATGGTGCGTGGTTTGTTCTTGTACACACTACCTTTAAGGTGACCCCACAGAAAAAAGTCAGGGTTTAAGTCCGGTGACTTTGGGGGCCATAATCCTTTCGAAATCAGGGAAAAATG
The DNA here is from genome assembly GCF_977018435.1 of Lepisma saccharinum. Taxonomy (NCBI): domain Eukaryota; kingdom Metazoa; phylum Arthropoda; class Insecta; order Zygentoma; family Lepismatidae; genus Lepisma; species Lepisma saccharinum. Next base: position 39,224,162 of record NC_139257.1, on the reverse strand, counting down.
ATTCCACCGCAGCCATACTCGCGTCAGACGTGTGGCATGTTGCCCCATCTTTCTGGTACCAGCCAAGTGTCAGTTCCTCGTCATCCAACTGCTTCACAAATTCATGAAACAATACCTGGTACACATCACTGTTGACAGTAGTGTCAAAAAAAATTGGCCCGATGATGCGCCGCTGTAATAATGCAGAGAACACGCCCACCTTCTGTGAATGAAGGGGTTCCTCAGCGATTGCATGCAGGTTGTCACTACTCCATAAACGTGCTTTGTGAGTTCACGTATCCTGACAACATTTCACAGATTTACAAAGCAGCCACGTGGACGAGTTACGTGAGAACATTCACGAACATGCAGCGCCGTGTTGAACTGTGTATACAGGTGGGGGGAGGTCAGTCACTTCCTGCACTTCTTGTAATGTACCTTCATTTCTCAACCATAAAGGTATGACATGTACAAATTTGGTTTCATCTCCTCTTTTATTAAGATTTTTTATAACACTTTTTCCGGGGCCCCTTACGATTGGGACACTCTGTATGTATGTATGTGTATATATATATATATATATATATATATATAAGGTGTGTGTGTGTGTGTGTGTAAGAGAGAGAGAGAGAGAGACCCGTTGCTTAGCAATAAACCATTGGACTTCTCCTTCCCGACCACGCCGCCAACCGTGAGATTATTGAACTAAGGTACCTTCGACGGATGCACCTATAGTTCCATGTCATTTTTCAATTATTCTCTCTTCCCTGTTGTGGTTCACCTAGCATTATTTTCCACAGGGAATATCTCAGCTTTGTCACCCTCACGGTTGAATGGGTCATAACCTCGCCTCTGACGGTTCGATAACTGCAGAAATACGTGTCATTACGTAACAACTTCCTGACTATTTCCGTAGATCTGATCCTATTTCCGTGCTCTTCAATCGATACCTGTCTGCCGCATACAATACCACCCGTTTCGTTCTGTTATCGTGACGTACCTACATGCTACGAACATTATGCATTTATGTTCTAAAATATCGTAAAAGTAGCGTGGTTACTCGCAGGCAATTCCTTGAATTTCGGGAATTATACGTGAAATATTAGCTCCAGGAATTCTGCGTGAATTTTTCTACGTGGACGTGAAAAAATGCAATTTTTATTAATCCAAAACCCATTGAATTTATACACATTTATAAATGCTCCGAGGCAAGTTTTTCAAAATCATTGATTGGGTGGGCTCAAACCATTGAATTATATGTTCCCATAAATTATTTGGTGAGCTCGGTCCCCATGGCGCCACTGTACACAGTCGTCATGAATCGCCTAACGAAATTTTTGTGTGTGGCTATGATGCTGTAAACTTAATTGAATTCATCTGGAACACCGTAAGTACGATGTAGTTTACAAGTGGGTTCGAAATAATGATCCCTGGTTGAGACTTGTCTTTCATAACCAGAGATTTGATGGTTCAAAACAGGGAAGGGGGAAAACCCTCCTATCACCCCATTCAAATAGCATAAGCATGTTTCTTCGCTACTTTGAAATCACAAACTTCTGATTTTTCCGTTCCATCACATTCAAAATGAGCCTAAAACGGAGTTTAGAGCTTTGCATGTTTCAGAATTATCTGTTTTTATAATAACCATAAATTCTAAAAAAAAAATTTAAAAAAATGTATTTATGTAAAATTTCAATTTAAAAATTGGAAATCCATGTGTGCTTTTCTAAAATGGGATTTTCCATGCGCCCGTACGTATGCATAAAAATGTTCCTGCGCCACTGAACGCAACCATGCACTGCCCAAGTTCACAAATTCAGCCCAGCCTAAAAAAAAATCCTGCGTACGCCAGTGCAGCATTACCTTGCACGTTTTATTCTAAAGCCTTGGAACTTGCTTGTCATGTGCTGCTCCCCGTGGCAAAGTTTGAAACTACTCTTGGTCTTACAAGCATGTGCGTCTTGATCTGAAAGATAAAAAAAATCCACAACGTCCTTTTATATCTCAATCTCCAAGCTTGCTGTACGGTGCTGCTGCGAGTGAGTGTTTTTGGTACTATTGCAACTGCTCCTTCTTCGTGATTATGCACAACACTGCATGTTCGTTCGGTTTGTATTCGTCAGGATGATAATGAAGTAATTGTTCTAGTTAATTTCATACGGTAATACACAAAACCAATATCCTATTGAACGCAGCAGTTCTCAAAATTATTATATAAGTGATCATTACAAAATGAATATACTGGGTGGCCAGAATTAAAGTTACCCAACTCAGAGCCTTCTGTAGCCTGTTTGAGGCATCGTAGAACTCTGAAATTTGGTGAATCCACTATGCAGACCATGGGGAAGAGGATGGCGATAAAAAAATAGTTCAATTTTCCGCCACCAGGTTGAAATGTGACGCTAATGTGACGCTGTAATGTACAAATTTCTTCATCTTTCTTAACGCATGCGTCGTCATGGGCCCCTTTCGAAGTCCTTTCGCATGACGATAACCTCGCAGTGAGCTGCACTATTACTACCGTTCTGATAAAACAACTTCACCAGCAATGCACGTTCTTTCTTATTTAATGGCATGGTGATCACTTCTGAACTTTTGTTCAGTGCACGTTCAGTGATTTAGCTGAGTTATTAATTAGAGACATTTGTTAGTGGCTGGAAGTTGCGAGAAAATAATCTCTCGTTTTGCAAGATTGCAAGGTAAAGGTAAATCCATAACCAATTTGTCACGTGCCAGTTCCTACGACACAATGAAAAATGCAAGGAAGAACTGTTTCCCGAGAGCAACGATAGATGGCAGCACGCCATGTAAAGAAGAGCAGATTTCATTGTAGAAACTAGAAGCAGAGAAGAGCGATTATATATATTATAGTAAATGAAAAATATATAAAGGAAGAGTATAAAAATTATAGAAGGAGTGAATAAAATGTTGTATATAGCCAATTAGGATAATTAAGAATATGCTCGTATATGAAACAATTAGGAAAGTTAATAAGTATAATTATTGTTAATAATTGTGAGTTTAGATGCCCCTAATCTTTCTATAAGGATAGCTTGCATTGTTTGCTAAAGAAACGGGGAAAGCAAGCGCATATATGTAAAAAATAAGATTATGATTTAAAAGGGAAGAAATTAATTAGAAGAAGGAAAAGAAGAAGAAGCCTTTTCCAAAAAACTAGAAGGAAGAAAAGAAGAAGAAGCCTTTTCCCAAATCAAAGAGAAGAAAAAGAAGTATTTTCCAAAAACAGAAAGAAGAAGAAGTCTTTTCCAAAATTGAAAGTAGAAAAGAAGAAGCCTTTTCGCAAAATCAAAGATAGGAAGGAAGAAAAAGCCTTTTCCAGAAATTACGAGAAGAAAGAAGAAGAAGAATTCCTTTTTAAGAAGAATATAACCGACGTAAATTTGGAATCAGCATATATATATTCAATGTATATACAAATTTCGCTATGTTTTCTCTGTATTGTATATAGTTTTCAGAATATAGATCCGCATTTTACTATATCCTCTTGGCTATAAAAACGCTTTCTTATTTGGAATTCTCGAATAGAACCTATCCCCTGAGATTAAGATATTTCTGTAGCCGTGGTAAATAACATTTTTGTACGTACCCCAAAGGGCGTAGCAAATTAGAGCAGTTTACGTCATTATTACAACCCATCATGGAAGTACAGCGCCACATTTCAACCTGGTGGCGGAAAATTGAACTAATTTTTATCGCCATCCTCTTCCCCATGGTCTGCATAGTGGATTCATCAAATTTCAGAGTTCTACGATGCTTCAAACAGGCTACAGAGGACTCTGAGTTGGGTAACTTTAATTCTGGCCACCGGGTATTGTGTTTTCGTATCGCTTTATAAAAAAGTTACTATTTCCAAAATTGTGAGTAATCTGAAAGAATACAGAAAATTAATATATTTAGAGAACCACGTTAAATGGCTGACTCGCTGGTTGAAGTAGTGATAACGCTGTTGACTCGTAATGAATGGGTTCCGGAATCGATCAAGGTAGACTCACATTCTCATTTGCACCATAGTTCGTATCATAGGCGTGCGCACGAGGGGGGGGGGCAGGGGGGCATGGACGTCCGCAGACTTTTTCCACGGAGGGACAAGCAAGGTATTTTTCAATGGGATATGTTACCCCGATAATAGTGTTGCTCCCCCAAGAAACAGCACTTGAATTTGAAATTATCGTATTCCTGCATCCCTATTACAATATAGTTACTGTGAGAAATCAAATTATACGTGTGAAATATGTGCATTTAGGTTGACATTCGTTTTCTAAAGAAAATGAAGTATTTTTAAGCCGATGAAAGTTCAAAGCAACTACGGGGAAAGAGGTGCATTGCTGCGACCACAAGATGGTATTACTTTTCACGTCTTTCTTGCATTACTTCTTCCAGACGACCAAGAGCACCTGCAAGGGACTAAAAAGGGGCAATTGCCTCCTCGATTTGGCCCTGAGTGCCGAACGATATAAATTAAAAAATAATTATAAGACAATGCCATGGCGCCCCATGAATTTTTTCGGCCCTATTAAATCAATATTATTTTTAGTTTGCAAAAATTTGGATATAAAAATTTTCTTGCCCGCTTCACTCGCAATTTCATTGTTTTCTGTAATGCATTTTAAATTACCAGGGAGAGAAGTAACAAGTACGTCAGGCTGTTGCTGGTAAACAGTTTTTTCTTAAATGCATATTGTTCGGAGGAAAAGGAGCGCGCACATTTCAGAGACAATTTATATCATTTTTGCTGTTGGTTTGTTATGGGCAGAGGCGTCTCGTGAACCAATGCGGTGCATGCTGCGCATGCGTCAATTGTGGGGAATAGGACAGCTTGCTCTGCGACGACATTCATAAGCATTTCTACATTCTAATTTCTTCATATATGAGAAGTATTTATTTTACAGGGGAGCGCTCAACTAAGCTTATATTACATTTCTAGGATCTGAAGTGAAAGAAAGTAATAATTATTTTCCCACAATTGATGCATGCGTCAGCATCAGCGCTCTCGTCTAAAATAAATACTTCTCCTATATGAAGAAATTAGAATGTAGAAATGCTCATGATTGTCGTCGCAGAGCAAGCTGTCCTTTTCCCCACAAGTGACGCATGCGTTCACGAGACGCCTCTGGTTATGGGGCGGATGAATTGATTTATGTAATGTATTTAAATAATGTTTACAATCACACACACACACTCACACACGTACACATAAACGCTATAAAACCAGAGGCGGAGTCAGGATTAATTCTATGGAGCGCGGAAGCAAATTTAGGGGGTGCGATGTTAAAAACAAACCTAATATGAAGCATTCATATACACTTAAGTTCCTACTTGGAATTTTGTTTTCGTTGAAAATAGGTTTTGAAAAGGAGGTGCGGAAGAAATTAGGGGCGCGCAAACACCCATTCGCACACACCCCTGTTGCCGTCCCTGAATATAACTAAAACAATGAGATAAAATGAGGTTTTTCTTTCCCGACTGAACTTTCATGAAGGCTTTTGCCTTTTTCAACTTTCCACTTTTACTATAGTGCGTCTCAACCTTAGCAGTCAGTATGGGTTAAATGGAGCGCGACGTTGCCAGATCAACAAACCGGAGGCGCATCGAGTCGCTGTTAATCGTTAATGATTCCGACAAATTTACTTCCTTAATATCGTATAGGAAATCTTCAAAATCTATGTATTTCATGTATTTTCGGAAAAATGATAGTTACCTCAAGATTTGCATGTAAATGTTTATATTTCGACGTAACTATTTATTATTTTACATTTGCATTATATGTGTGATACACGAAAGTATTGTTACTTCTTTCGTTGAATGCTGTATCCTTTACATAAACAGAATTAAATAAATGCAAAAACAAACATTAAGAGATATTTTTTACCCAAAATAAAGTAATAAAGTGTGCTCACGTACCTTTAAGCGTAAGTACTGTCCTCGTTTGGTAATGACGTTACATCCTCAAAAAAAATCTTCTGTTTCTCTTGATGGACCCGGTTCCATCGTATTTTTTCGTTCTGGCATTATTGTTTCCCCATTACTATCGACTTCTTTTTTGCCGGTGTTCTGAGAGGACCTTCGGTTTCTTCCTTTCGTATTCTGTATATAAGATGTTCAGAACACTCCGTAACATCAGCCGCTGTCTTAACCGCCTAACAGCACAATGCACTTCCTACGAACCGGGGCACCTGCCTGAAACTGAATTGTAACCTCGGTGGCGCGCAATGAATTTGATACGCGAGACAGTCCGCATAAACAAACTAAGATTGCGGAATAAATAACGGTGCTGTGGAGTAACAATGCATTCTAAAAATAACTTCCAACAATGGTCAACACTTTTCTCGCTTGGTCTGCATGTGTATCGCGACAAACCGAAAGGTTTCTCGCTAACCAATTTTTCGTGTTACGGTCTGATGATTTATACAAAATATCCAATGTATATATATATATATATATATATATATATATATATATATATATAACTCTCCTCGTAAGCAAATTAATTCACTCTGGTGAAGAATATCATATCTACAAACACCATAGATCCCATAGAAAAGAAACTGGCGAAGTTGTTCAAGCGGTTTGATATTTATGGCTTTTGAAGTATTTACTACAAAAAAATTAAGCGTTTTGCAAAATTGCGTAATTATGGAAATTTCAGATCACATGAATTTATGACAGGTTATATAATGCTGTCATTAAATATAGCATGAAAAACTCTACATGATAATGATTTCACTGTTTGAAATTTATGACTTTTACATTTTGTAAATTTTGTAACATCTGGCAACGCAGCGGTGGTAGAGAAGGACAGAGCTATTGGCAAAACTCATGTATTAGAGAGAGAGGGAAGTACTCCATTTACTTCCATACTGACTTTTAAGATTAAGACGCTATATAGTGAATTACGCGTAAAATACGTAACTAGTAAATTATGGGTTTATGGGTAACCTGAGTGTACCAGTCTTGAGTCTGCAACGCTGCAGACGGAAAGAATAAATGAATATTTGTTCAGCCCATGCTGCTGCATTGAACGCCCTTCTGTACGGAATGTAAGGCGACGCCCAAGGACACACAAACACTCGCGCATTTTTATCTGTGAAGACTGCGTCCTTGTGAAGGGTATGTTCGAGTAGAAGTGAACAAGCATGTCGCCAAGAATAGTTATGATAAGAATTTCGTAACTTGTAGTGGCGTACACTTTCACTTAAGTCTTGTATCATGCTTATGTTTGCAAATTTACATCCGGTGTTGGGACTGAAGACAATGTGTCGAGGGGAAATAGAATCTATTGGGGTTAAAAGGTGTGCTGTAAATATATGCAACACTGGAAATATTTGTAGATTTTTCTACATGTTAAATGTAGCCACACATAATTATGTGAAGTGCATATCTCTTTACATCAACTGTAGCCGGAGAGGGAGCACGTTCAGTGGTCGATTTTCAAAGATCCCAGGTTCAAATCCCGGCCAGGGCACAGGCGTTCTTTGTGAATGTCGCTTCATCAATTTCATCTAATCATCACTCATTCCTGTTGTCGTTATTAGCCAAAAGTGACAGAAAAGCAACGCTAAATAAAAAAAAATGTATAAACTATTACATCTTGCGTGAAATAAGTTTGTTTTATGTTTGCAGATAAGTTCACCAGGACGGAACCTTCCGTTTAAAGGAATCTGAGCCATTGTGCAATATATCTTTATCGGGAATAGAGTCCGGAACAGTGTTGCCACATGAAGGGAAATTTCCCTTTTGCAGGGAAATTCGGACCGAAATTTTAGCCAAAAGTGAAAAGGGAATTTTGATGAAAAATACCACAATTTCAGGGAAATTTTAAGACAACTGACTCTACACTATTACAGTTTTATGTTAATTTCCAATTTCATATCCACATTTTAAACTTTTTAATGTTTTTCTGTTCCTTCTCATTCTGTCCTTTGAATATAAGCCTGTATCTATTTCTGTTAAGTTTATTGTACGTTCGTCGCTTTTATGCATCTTCGGATAATAGTAACGATGAGGATTAACGATTTAATGGTTGCTGACCAGGATTCAAATCTGGGACATCTGGCAAAAAAGCGATGAAGCTGGCATGTAGGCGTATGTGAAAAATTTGTTTAATATATTTTATTTATTCGAAATTGACCAACGTAAAAACTACTACTACTACTGCTACCACCACCAGCACTAATAATAATAATAATTGCAACTGCTGCTGCTACAAGTTTTTTTATTACTGTTATTATTATTATTTGATATTTTTAGGTGAAGGGAAAAATTAGTCCGAAAAGGGAAATTTTGACTCTTAGAAAGGGAAATTGTGCCCTCATGTTGTGGCAACACTGGTCCGGAACCCCTTGATTGCAAGGCGATAACGAATTAAAGAACTTTGTGAGATTGTCCAGAACCCAAAATAAAACAAAATCATGTTTCGCCTCTCATGCCTTTTTCTAAGAATGATTTCCAAATTGCTTGTTTGAAATTATTTTCTCTTCCAATTCTTCAATTTGTCCACCACGAAGATTATTATCTTCCCAAATTTGCTGTCCTTGGCCATTGGCCTTTTGAAAAAAATGGAGCTGAACGCAAATTTTATGGGACAATTTTGCATACTCATCCAACACATGCAAATTATTCCCAAGGTCTTTGCTTTATTCCCAGTTCGCCTATTATGTATCAAGTTGTTGCATGTTTGTCCACTAAAACAATTTATCTATTGTCTCTCATTTGCGATTTGTACAGTGGGATCTAAGAGTATTACCGTGCAAATTGTCCATCACCATGTTCGTGCACTTTATTTGACCCAATATGAATTTCAATCATTAAAACAAAACTCAAAACAATCTGTTGACAACTTCTGCACCAGCATACATAAGAATCCATCGCTTAAAAACACATAGGATGCAAGGGAAAAATTAATGAAAATAGTCATGGACAATTTGCAAGGTAATACTCATGGATCCCACTGTACAAGATGACGTAAACACAGATAAAGCCTAATAGAGATAAGAAATATTACCCTTTATTGTTGTGACGCAACCGTACCACAGATTACCTTTAATGGAACACTGAAGACTATTAGACTTATTCACAGAAACGAACGAATTGGGACAGCAAATGCAATGCAGTTAGCATTAGCTTGCACAGCAGGCAATAAATGCGTGGCTCATAACCGTCACACCTAACAGTATATCTCCTAAAGGTTTCACAGAAATCTATCTTACTTGGAACCCCCCACCAGATGGCAGGTCAACCGATTAAACGAATCGCGTTTATTGTCAGATTACTTTAAGTAGAATTGGTAAGAAGACTATTTTAAATATCGTCTTGGACCAAAGAGGTAATAGAGCGACGAAAAAGCTGAAATCGATCGTCTTTTGTTGGTGCAAATCTGTAATACGAATTCTTGCCTATTTCAAGGGAGGCGGGAAAGGAACTAAGATCCTGTGATCAGCAGATATCGCAGGAAATATCGACACCATGAACGTAATACGACATATTCAGTGGCGTGCCCAAGGGAGGGTTTGGGGGTTCATAACCCCCTTCCCCTTTGCTGGTCCAGTATTCCTTAAAAAAAAAAACGTTAAAGACAGGAGAAGACGGCAAAATTAGGGTGACTTGCGTAACGGCCCTCTCCTTTCGTAAATTCTGGGCACGCCACCGCACAGACTAGCAATCTTTTAAAATTTTGAGGGCAAATATGTGAAATTCCAGAAATGATTCAATATGTTAGATCTCATGCGTAGGCATGGACGTCCGCAGGGTTTTTTCCAGGGAGGGGCAAGGAATGTATTTTTTTTCCAGGGGGTGGCAAACAAGACACATTTTCCTAAATAATAGTGTTGTTCCCTCAGAAAACATTGCTTAAATTTGAATTTATCATATTCATGCAATAATTAACACATATTATTGTGGCTGAAATGGAATTATATGTCAAAAATATATAATTTTTGGTTTCATTTTCCTTCCGGACGCCCATGTGCGTAGGGAGAGTCCAGTGTTTGGAACTCATAGTGTTGATTTGTCAGACTTTACTTCGCACCATCCGCTTTGCGTTGGTGGCGCTGAACACAAAAACCTGTTCTGGCGACTGACAGCGGTAACTCTGTACAGGAAGAGCCGGTTACATCACTGATCCCTCAGCAACACGCTCCGTGGAATGGGTGAAAGACAACGTGCAGTCGGGAGGAGGAGTGTGACGTCATGCATCTTTTGCAGCCAGTTCGGCGGCCCGGGTGTGGTGCTAGCTTCGCCAGAGGCAGACATTGAGTGATCGAGGTTTCCAACTGCAGGAACTTGGTACAATTTCAGAACAAAAATGTTTTTGGGAGTGTTGATAATACATGTTGCTTGGTAACACCAGAAATGGCATGAAAATGATCAGTTTTATCATATCATTTACCTTTTTCATAGAATTTAATTTTTATAGCTGCATTTCCCAGAATCATATCATAAATTATCATATATGTTGCATCTTTCCATTTCACTTTTTCAACTACCCCCCCCCCCCGGGCCTAACCGATGGCGCAGTGGTAGCGTCGTCGCCTTGTAATCAAGGGGTCCTGGGTTCGATACCTGGTGGAGGCACAAGTAGTTCGGATCCCACTTTAAACTGTAGGTCCAGTCCCGATTAGCCTTACTGTGCATAAAGTGGACTTAAAACAACAAATCAATCCAATCCAACTCCCGCCCCCACACACACTTTTTGCCACATTTTGCCTCCCCGCTATGGCCTCTCAATACTAAACCTTGTTTTGTTTGTCTACCATGAGAAAGTATACTGTCCTTGACCCCCAGTTTTACCCAATCACCGCCACTGGGTACAAGTGGAATCGATACCTTAACATGCAAAGAACCCTGTCCGGCATTCAAGCAAAGCTTTCATGTAATAAGTAAATATATGACCACTTATATCGTGTATCAGAAACACAAATGTAACGCATGTGAATCATCATATATTTATTTTAATACAATTACTGATCATTGATTGTGTGCAAGTAAATTTCCAAGAGATAGCAAGTGTAAAATTAACTTACAAGTTACTTTGCAAGTACCAGTAACTGTAACTGAGTTACTTCTTAAAATTAATATCTAAATCAGTTACTTTTGAAAGTAAATTTTTCGAACCCTGGCTCTGTTGCATCCTATGTACATTTAATACATGTATTTTACGTATGCTGGTGCAGAAGTTGTCAGCAGATTTTTTGAATTCATGAAGCTCTCATTCCATAAAAATAAAAATAATGAATATGTAATTGACTGTTTGCTTGGCAATACTTACGCATCCCACTTTATGTGCAGTGGGATCCATGAGTATCACCGTGCAAATTGTCCATGACTATTTTCAGAAATTTTTTCTCTTACTTCCTATGTGTTTTTAAGCTATGCATTTTTATGTATGCTGACGCAGAAGTTGTCAACAGCTTGTTTTGAGTTTTCCTTTAATTCTTGAAGCTCTTTGATTGATTGATTTGGTGTTTTATGCACAGTAAGGCTAATCGGGACTGGACGTACAGTTTAAAGTGGGACCCGCCGAACCACTATGTGCCTCCACTAGGTATCGAACCCAGCACCCTTTGATTACAAGCCGACGACGACACAACTACGTCATCGGGAAGGCCAACTTGAAGCTCTTATTGGGTCAAATATAGTCCACGAAGATGGTGATGGACAATTTGCACGGTAATACACTTGGATTCCACTGTACCTCTCTGCTTGCCTTATACACTTGGCGAAAGGGCCGGATTAACCTATGGGCAACTGGGGCAATTGCCCCGGTGCCCCCACCAAAAGGAAGCTGTGAAGGGCCTCCACCAAAGAAAAATATTTTAACCAGCTTGTGAAAAATTACATAAGAAGTTGTATTTGAAAAATAAAAAAAATTTAAAAACTTCAATATTGTCGTATGTCTACACTACAGCGCCTTGAATAACGTAGTGTGGAAAACGACCCAAGAAACTGGTTCCCCGAGACGATGACAAGTAGATGGCAGTGCGATCGACACAGCGGCTCATTTTGTTATGAAAGTAATGCGGCTTAATTAGTTTTTGGAATATATTGTGTAGATTTGTTTCTCTAGAACGGCGGTAAGTGAATTGATGGAAACAGTTATATTTGTGCAGTGATTTGCAGTCACGAAATGGTATTAATTTACACAGAAAAGTAACATAAATACGTTTTATGTGCAACGCAACACGAGCATCAACATATCGCATGTGAGGATGGACGTCAAACGTTGGATTGTGTACACAAGTTTATTTTTGTATACTAATAAAATTGAAATAGTGTCATGAAGTGGAAAAAATGTTTCGTGGCGAACATATTATGAAGTCATTTTCCCGAAATGCAGATATTCGAAAGAATTTAATTTCATATTCCATGGAGTTGAAATACCCGATTACGATGTACCTTGTCATCTCTATCAACAAATTGCTTTACATTCGTGTCGATTGGTAAGTAGAACTTTGGTGTTAAGGACTGTGCATTTTTACTCGTGACTTGGCTGTAAAATGCCTACCTTGTACTTGATGAAAATAAACCGCAAATTAATTAAATTAATTGATAATAAAATAAATTAATTAATTAATTAAAATAAACGAGTATTGTCTGTGTGAATTTCCATAAAAATAATATTTGTGACAATGACAATATTAATGAACCTTTCAGGATAATGCATACACAATACTAATTCTCGCAGCAATTGTCATGTTACGTGTTACAATCCATACCTATGTTTTCTTCCGTATTGTTAATAAAAAACTCAAGGACAGGTCATGATAGACGGTTCATAATATTCTTTAATATTTTCGCGACTACTGTACCAAATATCATAACAATTTTCTGATGCAAAGAAATGTTACAAAGAAAAGAATCAGACGTTGCAGCAAAAACCCCATTTACTTCCATTATAAGCAGTCGAGCGCTGTACCCCGGTGTCAACACCAGCGCCTCTAGCGGATCATTTTCGAGTGGAACCAGCGAGAGAGAGCAAAACCATGCCGTTTTCCACACTACGTTATTCTAGGCGCTGTAGTCTACACTCTTCTGGATCCAATTGCAGCACAGCTCTCAGTCGATCTGTTTGTAGATATCTGAAGCTCAGTATACTTTATACCATGCAGGGGTGCCCATCCCCCCCAAAATCCAATGGCGCAATCCCCCCCCAAAATCTTGTCATGCGTCCCCCCCAAATCATATCATTCGCGACCTCAAACTATATCGTAATTCCCACAAAGTATTAAATTACTACATCATGTCTGCCGAAAGTAACTTTTTTCTTAGCTTTACTGAACACTATACTTCATCTGCCCTTCCTCCCTAAACAGGGGTGCCCATCACTTAAGAATGCCCCGAAAATCGTTCATCATAATCCCCCGAAAATAGTTTGGATGAATAAGTAATAATTGAGGTCTATTTGAATGAAATAGCATGTTAAACTGTCGTAACTTTTTAATTGTTCGATTTTCGAAAAATAAAACTTAAAGCTTTGATTGGTGAAATGTAGTAAATTAAATTATGTAAATGTGCATATAAATAGTGTTTGTGAGTGGGTTTATAAAACTCGCAATTTGAGTATTTAACACAAGTTGTTACACAACTTAAGATAGAGATAGAAAATTCAACCTTGACAAATGCCGAATGACCGATTCAATTATTGTTTCACGGGACATTACAGAACCCTAGCTAGAAATTCTTAAGCTCAGGGCGATCGTATAATACGGTTCCTCTTTCAAAGAACTCCCCCCTGTTTCTTGGGGTAAAAATAATTATTTTATTATCGCATAACAATAATTACGTGGATTTTATCTTCAGTGCAAATTTAACTTGTTAAAGTAAAATGTTCCTGTGACAAGAAGTTAGAAATGCAGATTCGGTATATTTTTGTTCCAAATGATGCATCTGCTTTAAATTAAGCAGTATACCAACACTAAGCATTATATTTTAAGAAGTGATGTTATTATTGAATATCAAGAATATCGCTATGTCTTGTAATGCAACTGTAGTATAAAACTTCACATTCACCTCAGTAAAGCACCAACCATCATTCTCGCAACAGATTATTTCGAGTGAAGCGAGCAAGAAAATTTTAACATCCATTTCCTTGCAGGCGTTCAAGAATATTAATTTAATGGGGTGTCAATACTTTCTTAGGCTGTGTTGTGGAAATAAGCCACACTTATTCAAACTTGTGAGCATCTACGAGGAGGATCTGGAACCCTCGCTAGAGAATGAGCTGATACAGTTTGCACACCTAGTAAGCAGTAGCAATGTCAAACATCAGGAAGACATCCCAACGGAAGGGTCTACGTATAATATTGTACGTAAGGACCTGTTCCGCAATACATTTCCCAATGTCAAAATTCTCTTTATAATGTATTTGGTCTTAATGGTAACAAATTGCAGCGGAGAAGGATCTTTCTCAAAAATGAAATTAGTGAAAAACAGGCTTCGTGCTGCCATGGGACAGGATCGCTTATCCAATCTTTGTTTACGAAGCATTGAACATGAACTTATTCGTGAATTGGACTTCGATGATATAGTAGATGAATTTTCGGCGAAAAAGGCAAGAAAAGTGTGTCTTTAAGTGTTAAGTCTTTGGGAATTTTCTTGAAGAAAGTGTAGTTACTACAATTTCCACAATGAACCTGTCAGTAATTGTCCAGTAGATGGACTGTGCATATGTAGTGACATATTTACTCTTGTAAATAATATAATTTATAATAAATTATGTACGTAAGTACAGTCTACTGCTCAGTTCTGTGCTTCCGTCTGAACCCCTTTAGTATTTACTATATATTGTAGTTACGGTGTTCACTCTTCATAATATAATGTAGACATTTAGACGCAGAATTTTACTGCTGCTATAGCGCTACAATTCTCGTCCTGTAACTTTATTTTATCCCTGCAAACCTATCTGCGATAAGTTCGATTGTGAATGACTACTGATTCTAAAATCAGGTCTACCATTTCAACTGCTGAAAATTGGCCCCCACCAAACATTTTGCCCAGGGGCCTCCACAAACCTTGATACGGCCCTGCTTGGCGAGGTCGTTTTGAAACACCATGTAGGAAGGATCCTATCATGTTTACGAGTGTGAATCGCGTGTGTTGGCGAAACCGGACCTATTGTCAAGTCAGCCTGTTAGCAAACTCTTGCAGCATTTAGAACCAATACAAAAATACACACCCCCTTTCATCTTCAGTGGAATGGACATTGTTCAATCAGCCGCAAAGGCAAATCGTCCATCGCTATTGACGTTATATTTTCTTCGTTCTAAGAGTGTTTAGGGAATTGAATTGTACTTATCCTGGCGCAAGGTTTGTTCCACTGCATATTTATGCTTTTGTTTCAATTTATCCCACGTTGCGGAAAATGGAATGAATGAACCTGCTGGTGGACAATTTGCCTATTATTAGCTTTGCTGTTGGTTGTCCAAGCATAGTCTATTACTTTGGGTTCAGGAAATGGTGGTAATATGGAACCCCACTTTATTGTACTATGAGCTCAGGGACGGGGGACGCCAAACAGAGGCGTTCTCGAGTGGCGCCAAAACATTAATTTTGATTAATTTTGTTTTGAAAAGAGTTATTACGTACAGTGGGATCCATGAGAATTACCGTGCAAATTGTCCACGACTATTTTCATTAATATTTCTCTCACATCCTGTGTGTTTTTAAGCGATGGATTTTATGTATGATGGAGCAGAAGTTCTGAACAGCTTGTTTTGAGTTTTCTTTTAATTTTTGAAGCTCTTATTGGGTCAAATAAAGTGCACGAACATGGCGATGGACAATTTGCACGGTAATACTCATGGATCCCACTGTACAAACCAGATACTTCACAATGAAAACAATGATATGGACAGAAGTTTCAGAAAAGGAACATAGATGGCAGCACAACATAAAATAATATAAATAAATTGCTGGAGGATTAGTATCGATTAAGTGAAAGTAGAAATATGTTAGAAATATGTAGAAAAGATGGAAGAGAGATAGACGAAAAAAGAAAAATAGAAGTGGTTTTTATCATTCATGTAGTTCAAGCTTATAGTCAACTGTTAGCGTAACATACAAATAGGCGGACCTTAAATATAAGGGGCCCGAAAAAATAAATATTGTATTTCTCGTGGGAAACATCCACGCAAAAATTCACGATAACTTACTTGGACATTTTTACCCATTTATTCTTTTATTGAATGAAATATCTTTGTATTGTATTTTCTTCTTTCTTATGTTAACAATAAAGCACCTATCTCCAACTGCTACGAAGCAAGTGCGAGGCACTTAAATGCTCGCGTTGTTTTCAACTCAATGAGACAATGGATTAATATTGGCAGTTCTTCCTTCATCTCTACAGCTTTAGATTTCGGCTCCCGGATAATAGAAAAATACATTTTTATGGTGAATAAATATCATTCGCGTCACTAATTTATTATTATTATTTAAATATAATAATTTGGTGACGTATCTCTGAAGATTTTGTATGGATTATCATTGAAATTTTAAATTTAAAGAAAGCATTGGGGCATTCTAAACTCGCCCATGCTACGCCACTGTATATCGCAGTGCCGGATCTACAAATCTTGCCCCCCCCCCCCCCCGCAAAATATTAGCAAAAGCCCCCCTCTGCCTACAATTCTTGATCTCATGTTGACGAAGTGACATACCAGAAACAGGTTAGACTATTTTGTAATTGGACTGGCTCATTGAAGAGCATGAAGACTACAGTATTCCCATGCTTCTTCCTCTATTCTCGCACATATTCATTCATAATATACCATGAGTTTTCCTTAATTCATTGTCGGATTGAAAAAGGAAATGCTGAAATAGTAAACTCACAAGCAAAAGAAACACCTTCAAACTGAGTGATAGTTCCATATTATTGAATTGATTGATCAATTGAATTGTTGTTTTAAGTCCACTTTATGTACATAAAGGCTAATCGGGACTGAACTTACAGTTTAAAGTATGATCCGAACCACTGTGGCATGTGCCTCCACAGGGTATGGAACCCGCGACCCCTTGATTACAAGGCGACGACATTACCAGTACACCATCAGAGAGGCCTCCATATTATTGATTTTACCCATTTCAGAGCAGAATCCTGCGTAATTTTCGACCTGTTGTGGTCAAAGTTTCTGTGTGCAAAAGTTATGTAACACGTTGAAAGTTATACCCTTACAGGTGGGGGCCAAACGAGAACTGGAGGGGCCATGGCTAGCACCATGTCCCTCCCCCCTAAGGTTTCGGCGCCTGTGGTCATGTGATATACTTGTATATAGGACAATGTAATCGTGTAATCATTCAGTTCCGAGAAGGGTCGTATGGAAGAGGAAGATAAGGGGAAATCCCTCCTATGTTTGTTTGCATCCCTTCCTGTAATTAATTATTGTACTTGGAGGGAGGGGAGATAATGCGAGGGCCATCCAGAAAATAAAGACAGTTTGGTTATACAAAATGAAAAACACAATTGTTACATACCTGAAGCTTCCTTCACTTCTCTACATAATCACCTTCTACATTTAAACATTTGTCGTATCTGGGCACGAGCTTCAGAATTCCCATCCTATTCATTGGATTTCCCATCTCGAGGGCGAACCCTTTAGTTTTGAACTTCAAGGGGTGTGCGGCCCGGATATACAGGGTGGAGCATTTTCGACTACACAGTTTAAGGTTGGCAACACTGGACAACAACTGCATTGTGAGGGCGGTTTCCTTCTGCCTCGTGTACACTGTGACTTTGGATTTCAGTAGGCATGGAGCGTTGGGCTCTACAGCAACGTATATTTTGTGTGCAGCAGTTCGCGTTGACGAAGTCAATTGTAGCGGTGCAGCATGCATTTCGTAGGGAGTATGGTGATCAACAATGCTGTGGACGAGTTCCTAACAGTAAAACAATCAATGAATGGTGGAAACAATGGCGTGAAGTTGGAAGTGTTCAAAATAAACTGCATGGGAGAAAAAGAACAGCCAGAACACCGGAGAACATGGGTCATGCGTAGCTTTCAAGACCGTCTTGCACAATGTGTTGCCTGCCAGGGACGTCATTTGAAAGATGTTAATTTCAAGAAATAATTGTGTGCACATTGTTCATGTGTACACTTTCTGTAATCCAAAAGTGCAATGTTTGTTCTAGAAATGAAAAATGAAAGTAAATGTAATCAGCAAATCATCTGTCTTCATTATAAAATAGGTAGTCGAAAATGCTCCACCCTGTATTTGACATTATCGTTATGCGGCACAAAAAATTTCCCACCTGGGAATATTATCGCCTTGAAGGGTAATTCATAATGGCAGCGCTGAGCTTGTGATGTTGCCTACCTTGGCTCCCATTGTCCTGTCGGTTAGGTTAGGTTAATAATACATTAATAATAATGACCCGTCATGTCGATAATATTCCCTGGTGGGAAATTTTTTGTGTGTAAGGCGATACAGGATAAGGCGAAATGAGATGTCCCGTTTCGCCTTAGAAAGACGGCTTCGTCCCGGGTAGATTCACTGTTACGAACCTATCCCTCCTAAGTCATTTCGTTGCAACTAATCTAGAAGAAAGAAAGCAAGTAGATGTCATCTATACAGATATATCCAAAGCCTTCGATAGAGTAAACCACGATATTTTGTTGAGTAAACTCTCGTGTTACGACCTCTCCAAACCAGCACTAAATTTCTTTGCTTCTTATCTAAAAGACCGTAAGCAGAACGTATCTTGTAATGGAATTTTAACAGAAGAGTTCGCAGTTTTCTCAGGAGTCCCCCAGGGTTCGAATCTCGGACCTCTGTTATTTTAAATTCTAATCAATGACTTACCAAAGTACCTGTGTGACTCGTTCAGACTCTTATACGCGGATGACTTAAAATTCGGTAGGACTATTTGTAATATTGATGACTGCAAATCCTTACAAAATGAAATCAATACAGTAACAAAATGGTGCGAAATAAATGATCTTAATCTGAACATAGAAAAATGCTGCACGATGACATACTCGCGCAACAGAAAGCAAATTGAATTCGATTACAAAATAAATAACACAAAAATTAAAAGGGTTAACGAGATGAGAGATCTAGGAGTTACATTTGATTCAAAACTTACATTTGCAACACATGTTGAAAGGGTCGTAAATGAGGCACACAGGAACCTAGGGTACGCAATTAGAATGAGTAAAGAGTTTATGAACAAAGAAATAATGAAAATAATATTTAACGCTTTAGTCCGAAGTAAAGTAGAATATGCAGCAGAAATATGGGCTCCTCAGGACAAAAAGTACACGCATAAAATAGAAATGCTACAGTCTAAATTCGTAAGGTACGCCACTTATAAAGAAACAGGCATATATCCCCGATACTAATCATACACTTCCCTCTGTAAACACCACAACCTGCCTTCTCTCAGCAAAAGAAGGAAGATGCAATTGCTCTGTTTCTTATACAAAATCATGAACAATAACATTCAAGTGCAACATCTTCTAGAACAAATACACATACGTGTTCCTATCTCCAAGACACGATTCAAAGGGGGCCTCTTTTACTGTAGTAACAGAAGATCGAACATCATAAATAAATCACCTATCAGGAGAATGTGTGAACTGTACAACAGATGTTCCGAAAGGGAACCAAAATTAGACATATTTCACATGCCTATTGGGACATTCAAAAAAGTTATTCAAGGAATGGAAGAATAAATGTCAACAATGTAAACATAAACGCAATATTTGTAAATATATATTTATTTCGTAGTTTATACTCAATTACATATATGTACGTACTTTCTAGTGTGTCAATTATTTACAGGTCATTTATTACACACATAATTAATATATTTCTTTAATGTAAATAACTTCTATCCTTGATTTATCCTTGTTTATTTTATTCCATATTTTATGTAATTTATAATATATTATATCAGTATCTTATATATATTGTACATGGTGGTAAAGATCTGAAATACTGAGTGTAAAGATAAATAAGAAATGTAGAACACTGTAATTGGGCATTCGCCTGTTGTGTTCAGTAACAAATAAATAAATAAATAAATAAATAAAAGTTAGTGTCGCATAAATCACGCGAAATTGTATTGGGGGGGGGGTGAAAACGCAATAAGGCAAAACTGGCCGTAATCCTGGCAATATAGATCCCTCTCTATTTTAAGAAGTAGAGTACTTTTTTAAAAAAAATTAAAAATAATGATGTTTAGAAACGTATTGTTAATTTAATGAAAAAGTTAAGTATCACAAATGTTTCAAATGTTTAACGCAAACAATTGCTGATTCGTTTAATATAAAATAGTAAAACAAAGTGAAATTCATTTTGAATTTTTAAATCTATCTGCAAAAGTCGCGCACACAACCTATCAGCACCTTACGTATTTAGAATTTATTTCGAGAGTGGTCCGAACTAAATCTCTCAAATGTAATAATAATAAAAAAGTTAATAATGGAGATGTTATTACCATTAACCATTATGTTAATACCAGTGGCGGCGATTGGGTTTCAAAACCGGGGGGAAAGGTGCCAAAACGGGGGGGGGGGGCCAAAGACAGTATATTTCCCTTTGTATATAAGGTTTTGCATAGTGCAGGGGAAACTGCCCCCCTCGCCGCCACTGATCAATACTTATATTATAATTAAAATGGGTGTGATCGAGGGTTCGATATCCGATGGAGGCACATTATGTTTCGGATCTGACTTTATAAACTGTAGGTCCAGTCCCGATTAGCCTGTCTGTGCATAAAGTGGACTTAAACTCACGCTCATCTCGTTAAGATCACTAAAAATTACATAAAAGCAACTGTCCTAGCAAAGAAATTAGTCATTTTTTTTCAAATGGATTATTTATTGAATACCTGAAAGGTTGTTAGCAGTGGCGGCGATTAGGTTTCAAAACGGGTTGGGGCAAGGTCCAAAACTAGGGGCAAAGATAGTTTATTATCCCTCGTATATAAGGTTTAGCATAGTGCGGGGGCAAAAGTGGCTAAAAGTGGGGGCAACTGCCCCCTCGCCCCTCTAATCGCCGCCACTGGTTGTTAGTTCCAGCTGATAAAAGGTAAAGTCCATGATTAATATTTTTATGCGTATTATTACTAGGAAGGAGTGGTACTCGTAAATTTTCGCAGGCACTGTCAACGCAAGGCTGTTTAACTATTCCGTATCTTTATGTAAGTTCAGCGGACATAAATCAACTCATGTCACACAACATTAAACAGGCATTGTGCTTATTTTGTTTTGAACTTGTTATTTCGGGGGAGGTCCGTCCCCTTGCACCCCTTCCCCCATTAATACGCCCGTGATAAATATTTGCATTGCGCACGAAGCGAGCAAAAAAAATGTGGATTTATTTCTTTACAAGCTAGCAATTATATATTATATTATATTTAATAGTGCGCCTGTACTTTCACGGGCCACTGCGAACGTTTACTCTTTACCACTTCATTTTTACGGCGCTCTTCCATTTGCGAGGACACCAACCCGGCTGTCTGGTATACCGAGACATTTCGTTGTTACGCTGGCCGCCTTGTTGTTTACATAAATTCAGGGCGTAGATACAAACTATTATTGTTCTTTTACACGTACATGCTAAAAGTGCATACAAATCTTTCTATTTGGAAACTAGTGGCTATTTCTGAGCTTTATTTGGCAACACTAAGCTCGGAAAAAAAAGCATAAAATAAAAAGCTACAGTTGAATGGCGGGCCTTAGCAACAAGACTCTCTGAACAACTGCTGCCATCTGCCAAGTAAAGTCTGTAACTTTTTCTGCTGGTGTGTAGGTAAGAGAGAACTTTGTTCGGAACATTTTTTCACCTTTCACCATAAATTAATCAAACGGCGTGGTTGTATTTTTTTCGTGGATTATGCTGTTGCGTTGAACCACGATATCGTTTTCCGCGCTGCTTGTGCATTCACGTGGTGTTCCAAGGTTGCGAGAGAAACGTTTGCGAAAGTTTAAACGCACAGGTAATTTGCTCGGCTCGAAGCGAAACAGTGTCAGTCGGAATATTACAGTGTACGGACGGAACGCGTATGTGAGTGTGTGAAGATTCTTCCATTGCGCGCGCACGAGTTTCTGCTGACACCTACCTGATACGACAGACAACGCCATCTGTTTTTTTTTCCCCCTCTCTGTCTTCTGCACATTCCCAGTGACAGGAAATGCGTGCAATCGCGTAACATTTTTTTATTCGCTTTTTCGCCCTCGTGAATGCCGATCAGCTGTGCGTGCTTTCTTTTTCGGTCACGGTTCCATGACTTCATGTCCTTTTAGCAGTGTTTCCAGTGCGAAGGAACTTTGATACCACCTCTGTCTTGGAGGACACGTGCTTCTTGTTACGATTACATCGTCTTATGTGTGTTTGCTTGGAGTAGTGTCTTGTGTTGTGGTGTGGCGAGCTCTGACAAGGCTCATAATGATTTGAAAAGCTATATAGTCTGTGCAAAGACGTTGTGAATTAGTAGCATTTTCTTCGAGCCTTTGAACACCTGTGTGTATTGTTGCAGTGCAGTGTTATAAAGTTAAATATAGTGTCGTGTTCTCAAGAAAATTGAAACGTATCAAGCTCATTCTCGTTCTTAAAAGCAGAAAAGTGTGTATTAGGAATCTCATGCCATCTACAGTTGTGTTTCAAAGGCACTGAAGATTTTTTGTTCTGAAAGCCAGATGAAGGTCACTCTTACCTGCTGTGAATGCTCATAGCGTATGTAAGCATCGTCCTGTCTTGATACGTGTATCGTATCCTTGGTTACATGTCATCCCCACCCAGACGTCCTTTACGCATTTGTTTGGTGCAATAAACACATTAGGTTGTCCCCTGGGTAGAACATGTAACAAGCTACACTGGTTCCCGGAAGTGGTAGCTAAATTGTAGTATCTCGCGTTTCTTAAAGTTAATTCGTCTCAGTGATATATATATATTTTTAACGATGAACTGCAGGACGGAAGACGGTGTCCAAGATGGATACAGTGTGGAAACGGACACGCTGTCCGGTTTCCAAGACACGTGTCCGGAGCTCAAGACAGATCCGGACAGTCCTAATGCACTAACGGTTTACCACACTGGTGCTGAAATGGTTCTTGGGGCTGCGGACGATGGCGCGCGTGCCGAAATAGGACTGTTAGGAATCTCGGATGAATTTGGGGTGGATCCAGTGCATCAAATTGTACGGGAGAAAGCTGTAGAACCTGATCAACATAGTTCTGAGGACTCGAGCGGGAGATTCAGAACTATGACAGCCTCTACCATAGGCTCTCTCACCGAACTGGAGGAGCTTGTGGACCTCTGCCACTTGAATGAAGAAGAGGCTGACGACTGGTTCGATGATGAGATAACCGAGGAAGAACAAAACTTCTTGGAGTACATGAGACACCATGGCGCACTGTTGCCAGATTTCTTGGAAAGACGACGCTTGTCGGAATGCCGTGAGGTGGAGGAGGAAGAGGAAAACGAGGAAGCGAACGAAGAGAGGAAACCAGCCCCTTTACCCCCGATAACCACCCCTCAGGGGTCCTCTGGGGACTCTCTGAGCAGCGGCGACAAGTTGATTCCCGCACCCCCCTCCTCCCCATCTGCCAAATCGGATTCTGTGATGTTCAGGGATCGATCCCCGGTGCCATTCATGTCCCCGCACCTGGACAAGAGGTTCATCGACATTTCCCTCATCGAAATGAAGTCCCAGGCGTCCTCCACTTCAACCCTGGACTACGACAGTATGGACGACATTTGGGTGAAGAGAGCTGACTCGGAAAGGGATGTGAGACGAAAACAGGGGGTGAGTACTTGTTCTGTCCTATTCCATGAAATATTAGTTCGCAGCTTTGTAGGATATAACATTGTTTAATTGGTTGTTAAGAGTTGTACATGCGTGAATTTAAACTAGGAAAAGGGGGGGGGGTCATATATACAGTGTGTTTAAAAGAGAATGATCTGATTTCAAATAATTATATTTAACAATGAAAATGTGTTACAGGTACCCAATAAATTTCAAAGTATTAAGTAAGGGCCAGAGGTTCATTCACGGTATTATAAATGTTCTATGTGCCCTCCATCTGCTGCACGGATAACATCAAGACGGTAGCCAAACGCATCTTGAGAGTGTCTTCTTCCAAAGAATTTACTACAACCGTGATTCTATTCTTGAGCTCATCCAAGTCAATGGGTAATGATGGAACAAAAACACGTTGTTACGTAACCCCACAAGGAAAAGTCACAGGGTGTAATGTCTTGCTGAATTGGAGAACACAAAACGCCTTCTGTAGCATAGACGCCATCTTGTGAACGACTAAAGATTAGCGTCAATTTGGGCGCTACTAGTGGTATCTAGCGGCAGTCATTTAAAACTCTAGGCCACTGTGGTTTAAGTAGTACAAATTTCATTCACTGGCGGTCCGTGGTTGTACAGATATCAGGTTTTAAAGTCGGGTCATTCTTTTTTGAACACACTGTATATATCACACAAAAATGTGTTATTCTCTGTCAATACAAGAATGAAGTCAATTTAACAAATTCATATGGCTTCTGAGAGACCTCTCGTTGGTTGTTCGAATGTCAGCTGTACAAGAATCTTGCGCGTAAGAATATAGTGCGACGATAAACAAACAACCTAAAGTAGCCACAGCTGTGGGAGCTTTATATTATGAGTTGTGCAGCTACAACTGATATATTCAGGGGCAAAATAACATAAGGATGGAACTATTTGTTACTATTTCTTTCAGTGGATGGAAAATAGTATTAATGCCGCGCTGGACTTTTTCCCCCACCAGCAAAGTCTTTTCGAAAATTCCTCTCCTTCCGAAACACAGCTGTGACATTTAAAGTCTTGGAAGATTAAATTTGTTAGAATTCCCTACACGTGGTTTGCTGTCGCCATTTTACAGATATCTTCAATAGTTGCAATGGCCCTGTAAGCCTATTTTCACTTTTAGATTCAAGACCGCCAACTTCATGGATAACGTCTTTGGTAAGACGTTACCACTACCACTATGTCTCGGTAGCTAGATCCGAAAGTAATCTGACTTTACCACCGCACACAATTCGAGTCTATTCTTGGTGTTGTTTCAGAACCAGTGCTGTAAGAAGACACCAAAGATTGTGCTTGTCAAGATTAAAGCTGGCTAAATGTTTTAAGAAGCGATGCCAGATTTGAACAACTAGGTTTATATTCTGTGACTCGGTTTTCTGACGGCACACAATTCGAGTCTACACTTGGTGTTGTTTCAGAACTACTGCTATAACAAGACACCAAAGATTGTGCTTGTCAGGATTAAATCCAAGGCCAGATTTGAACATAGGTTGATATTCTGTGACTCGGTTGTTTATACGAAATGTGATGAAGTCTACGTTCTGTGTGGGTCTAATACAGGTTTATTTAAAAGAGAAGTGTGAAATGGATCGTATGAAGTAATATATAAGCTTTTATTACGTTTAGATTCACGCAAGTACCTGTATGCCAATTTTAACACTAAAAGGTGCATTTGTTACACTTGGGCTTAGAAAAACTCCTACATGTAAGATCTGATAGACCTAATTTTCACTCGCAATTGTGAGGGGAATTTCTCGGGACAAAGACAAAATATATCTGGATTCTTAGTTACCGAACGAACTTACAAGTTATAAATAGACAGTCGTATGTTTTCTCACTTGTGCAACTAATGATAAATAATATATAATTCCTACATTCTATAAAGTTAGCAATTTATACCGTATATTACCTTTGGTTTACATG
Organism: Lepisma saccharinum; assembly: GCF_977018435.1. Classification (NCBI taxonomy): domain Eukaryota; kingdom Metazoa; phylum Arthropoda; class Insecta; order Zygentoma; family Lepismatidae; genus Lepisma; species Lepisma saccharinum. The sequence goes on along the minus strand of NC_139257.1, from coordinate 39,198,469 downwards.
AGCATCAGTGGCGTACCGTTATAGTACGCCCGTACGCCCGGCGTTCCCAGATTTAAAATTTCAAAAATGCTTAAATGCTGTGATTATAAAGTAAAACGTGACTAATTTCATAAATGTTTGACCTTCATGGCATTATAATAGCTATTTTTCGCGATCCGCTTGCAACGCTCCAGTAACAACACTCGTTCTAGCATCTCTTTTCAATGCCTTTCCAGGCCGGACGCCGAGCAGGTTCGGCGTACAGGATTCTATATTCCTTGCTGCCTTTCTGGAGGGAAAGCTTCGATTTCTACAGCACGCGCGTAAATGCTCTCTCGTACGCCAGCGTAAGGTACGGAGTAGAGAGGTCTACCGTGATTGGTTCATGTGACCCTTCCTGCCTTCTGAAGCAGACGACAGCGGTAGAATTCCTACCCGGTTCTTCGCTCTTCGCGCTCATGCAACTCGTGCTATGTGATGCTACAATACGCAATATTGACTTTATCAATCTCAAATATACTGCTTCTTAATGGCCACTGCATTGTATGATTTATCGCACGAACAGCGATGTGCATTAGAAACTAAAAGATCAACACAGTTTTTGTCAAGTAAGTTGGTGAAGTCCTCGTGGTAGAAATTCAGCCTGTGGCTGCTCTACCATTTAACCCGCAAAACTATTATTTTTTTATTGTGTTTTTTTCGTTATTATCTAACTACTTAATATTGTGTCAATGGAAATGTTTAGCATTCATTTGAAAACTCTTAACATCGAATGGTCTCTGGACAAAATTATTTTAAAATGTTTATCAGCATTCTCAAGATGTAATAAACAGTGGTCTGAATTACTAATCGGCACTGTTACGTCAGTAGAGTGTACGATATTTGGATCATCCACTCTGCTTTGCACAGTGCGCCAAGACGACAGAGGTCCCTTGTTCGAATCCCGGCGTGAGCACGGGTGTTCTTTGTCAGTGTCCCTTCATCAATATCATCACTCATATTCACATTCGCGATTAACCAAAAGTGGTAGAAAAGCGAAATAAAATAAACCAAAATCAGTCAGTAGTTGGATCATCCACAACAATGACGTCTACTGTTGTGCAGAGGCACTTATGATTCAGGTAGGTTTTTAATGACTTGCGTCATGCAGAAAGGTATTAAAAAAAAAGGTATAAAACACCAGAGTTCAAAACATTTGTGGCATAGTGAGGCATCTAATTTTCTAGCTAAAACCATAGAAAAGTTAGGTTTTCTATGCTAAAACATGCATTAAAAAAATCCGTCGCGTAACAGCCCATGAAGGGCCTAGGCGTACCTTCCGACTGCCGGTCTCCCTCCCACGCTTTCCTTCGTCACCTCTAAGCGTGGAGATCTTCAACCAGTATTGGAATAGTCGGGGAGTCAGCCCGACGTATCCCCAGCCGTTATAGTAGGTCTGAAAACCCAGCTGACTTCAGGCAAATAAACAATACCTGTGGCGACTAATACCATAAGTAAATTATTAAGCAAGAAAGGGCCGACCCTTCCTTCGGACTTGGCGTTCCCACCCGAAATGTCCATGCTACGCCACTGATGAGCATATGATACAATAATGTGATACTCTCAAACAGTAAATCGTATCGCTGCGATATCAAATGTGTATTAGTTTTTATTACACCTGTCTGTTTGCATTTGAACTTTGCTTCCAGATAAGATATTTGCACACTAGACAAATTTATAACATGGTTAATATTTGCCTTCTTAATCAGTGTAAAGGTAGCAGGGTGCATGGAAAAGTACTGGGCAGTCACGAGAAGCTTCCCTCGAATTTTCAGCGTGTTCTATCGGGTTTCTTCAAGTTAGAGAGTATCGAATTGAAGAAGTCGAATTTTTGAAGCTTGAAGATGTTAATTTGATGATGGAGGAGGCATCATTGTGTATGGATCTTCACAGAGAGGGTCTGTTGGGGGAGGGGTAAGGGACCGTGGGCTTGAAAGAATAGAAAAATGCTTATTCGTTCCTTGATTTCTATATTTACGACGGCAGGGGGGTTCCGGGTTCGATGCCCGCGCTGGACTTGGGTGTTCTTTATAAGCGTCCCTTCATCAATTTCAATCAGTCATCCTCATATTCGCGATTAGCTAAAAGTGGCAGAAAAGCGAAGTAAAATAAACCAAATCAATCGATACAGAATTTTCGCCTTCTTTAGCCAATTTATTGAATTTCTTATTCTTGCGCACTTCTTTCCATGTTGATTTATCTATAAACAGTGGCGTGACCAATATTTTCGAGAGGGGGGAGGGCTACGTATACTTCGTTTAGTAGTCGTGGGATCTTTTCCTTCATTTCACGTTTTTTTAGGAATACTGGGCCAAAGGGGGGTGATCCCCACCAACCCCTCCCCCCCTTGGGCACGCCACTGTCCACAAACTTTCTTTACGCTATGCTTTTCTTTTGGTGGGTACTATTTCTTTACTTTTTCAATTTTTTTGTAAATTTTATCCTGTCATTAAGGCGAACAACTTTTTAAAACTTCTTTTTTTGTTTGCTAAATTTCGATGTTGCGAACCTCCCAAAAAAAGTTCCTTACCGAGCGTTATAAGTAGTCGACTTCGATCTCGATCTCGACTCGATCCCGGCCCATGTATGGCTGTTCTTTGAGTGTCTAATCAGTTTAATCTAATCATCCTCGTCGTCGCGATTGGCCAGAAAGTGGATAAAATACGACGCTAAATTACACACACACGCCGGCCCCCATGACGTCGCGCTCTGAAGCCAGGGGTCCCGGGTTCGAATCCCAGCCTCAGCGTGGATGTTTGTGAGTGTCCATTCATCAATTTCATCATATCATCACTCATCTCCATCTTAGCAAATTAGCCAAAAGTGGCACAAAAGCGAAGTAAAATAAAGCAAAGCAAATCAATCAAGCTAGATTACACACTGAAAACTTAATTTTATCAGGAATAAATATGTAACCGCTACTGGCAATTGCCACTAACTAACTGACTAGGTATATGATTTATCTATAAATAATAATCAGGTAGATGTCAGAGTAGTATTTCTAAATAAGTAGCATAGCAAAGATTTATATATATATTATATACTAGACTAGGTGATTACCCGTCGTTATCCGGGTATTTATTTATCCCAATCTGCTATTAGACAGGAAAATAATGAATTCTAACTATAGTGTGAAATGAAACTAATTTTATTTACAGGTATTTAAAAGTATAAGTACAGTATTGATAAAATCTTTTAGAAATTCACTATAATATTAATTTAACTCAAAAACTGATTATAAACAACATTTGTAGTTTCACCTCCAGGATCAAGAATAAATAAATTCTTTGGTGAACCCACCCTTGAGCAAGCAACATAAAGTTGTCCGTGGGAGAAACATTAGCTTAGCGACTCCGAAAACTATGGATTCGACACTAAGGTATGTAATTTTTGACATTTTATTTTTCATCCCCTCTCATCCCCCATGCCGATAGGTGATGAACTTGGAGATGAACGGCATTCGGAGTGTCACGATTCATCTTAGCGACACAGTAAACTATGAATTCCACACTAGCATCGGTCGTTTTACATGTCACCCCTATCACTAGGGGTGCCAGAGGTTCCTTGGAGTTGAACGGCATTGGCAGTGTCACTATTCATATTAGCGACCCGGAAAACTATGGATTCCACAGCAATATCGGTCGTTTTCGATTATTTTTACATGTCACCCCCTACCACCCCCACCCCTAAGGGTGCAAGGGGTATCTCACCGCCACAGTATTTCTTTCGAGCTTGCAAGTGATACGTGTTCCAAGTTTGGTTGAAATCGCTCCAGGCGTCCGAGAGTTTTGCCGGAACAAACATACATACATACATTTTTACATACTGTATTAGATTTATATATTTATATCTTGATTATCATGAACGAAACCGAGAATCTCAGATACGAGATTTCGAGACGAGGATGAAACTTGTCTCGGTAGCATTTCTCGCACAACCTTAGAAACAACGTGAATAAATGAATGCTAATGTGGTATTTGCTGGCCTTGTTGTGTGCTCATGTTCGACACGTCACTGAATGAAGAATGCCGTTGTATTGTCTTCGAGCGTAGATAGCTTTGTCGAGAAAAAGAGGAGTGCACTTTGAAATGTGTCATTGTGTTGCATTCGATCACTAAACTTCCTCTTTAAGTGGAATAACAGGATATTGTTGATTTTTTCCGTGCACAGGGTGTATGAAAAGTTGCAGTAACTTTCTTCATCAGCCTTTTTTTTAAAAAAGAAGAAATAAAATCCATGTGACTGAGGTTCATAGCAGCGGTAGCTCATTCGTTAGGGCGTCTGACTACCTTGCGAGAGACCCGGTTCGATCCCCGGTGGAGGAGCAGCCGTAAGGGCGATTTTTTTCAATTTTTCCTCTCCATTTGAAAAACCGCTGTGATATTCCAAAATATGACAAATTACATACGCATAGAATTGCTTATAGAGCATTGACGTGAATTTTCGTGTAGTTATCTTTCGCTGTTATCTAGATATTCTCAAAAGTTTTGCGATTACGTAAGTCTATTAAACTATTGATAACACTGGGGAACAAAAAAGATTTTATTTTCTGGCATAAAGTTTAATAACAGTTTCAGCACACAAAACAGCTGTGATTGCCAATTATATGATTCGTTCAGTTGAATTGACTCCAGTTATAAAAACAAACACATCATGGAAAATGTAGGAGGTAAAATTACTCCACGCTTTTCTCGGAAATATCAAAATTTGATAATGGGCTGAAATTCCCTTTAAGAAACTTTTTTTTTATTTGTAAATTGTTGCCAGGTAACTTATGAAGCATTGCTAGGCAATATATCTCTTAATGTTGAATTTTGTAGTATAAATAAGCGAAATGCGTTTAATGTGAATACATTGGAAATATGAGTTCCTCACGTAGTAAGCGTTTCAATAACCCAAATGTTTTTTGCTATATATGTGGAATATATTGTCTACCATCACAGAGAAGAAATATCACGGATGTAGTGAGAGATATGTATCAGACTTATTTTGCCAAAAATCTGGGACAACAGAATAAAAAATGGGTCCCACATATAGTTTGAAAAACTTGTTTGGAATCACTTTGTTATTGGGGCCAAGGCGGACGAAAGGGACTCAAATTTGGAGTGCCCATGACATGGAGTGAACCAAAAAAATCATGTTAATGATTGCTATTTTTGTGCTGTGAATGTTATTTTTATAATAATGATTGTAATCACAAAAAGAAATATTAAATTGTTGTTAGAAGTTCATTTATATGCATGTCTTATGTTTCCGCCATTTTGGTTTAGTTGCATTTATTTCATAAATTAGAGCCAATTCAGGAAATATATTATTATATCATTATTCAGCAGCATGAAATCGCCCTAAATTAGCTCTCAAACACTGTGCCGCAATTTCACTGTTCCCCGGTGTAATATCTAGATAACAGATACCCTGTGGAGGCACATAGTGGTTCGGATCCCACTTTAAACTGTAGGTCCAGTCCCTATTAGCCTTACTGTGCTTAAGTGGACTTAAAACACCAAATCAATCAATTAAACACCAAATCAACCAGTCAATCAATATCTAGATACCAGTGAAAGCAAACCACACGAAAATTCACTTCAATGCTCTAGAAGCGATTCTAAGCGTATGTAATTTTTTCATATTTTGAAATATCAGAGGTTTTTCAAATGAAGAGGAAAATTTGAAAAAAAAATTCGTTTTTGCGGCTGCCACAGGTCCAGTCGAGCCCTATAGGCGGCCAGGGGCGTAGTGCACATCATTCCCACCTCGGCCGTGATCAAGAAAGTGTGGAGCCCTAACTTCATACCCCCTATACGCTTTCATGGCGTGGTGCGAAGTACAGAGTACTTTTTTATGTGACTGATTTTCCAGAATTGGCCACATTGTCTCTAACTTTTATGCTGGCCTCCAAGATGGCGTAATGGTAACGTCCTAGCCTTGTAAACAAGGGGTCCCTGTTTATATACCCGATGTAGGCACGCAGTGGTTCGGATCAAACTCTAAACTATCAGTCGCAATTAATCATTGTACAAAGTGGACTTTAAAAAAGAAAACTTCGAACTTTTATGCAAATACATTCCTTTTTGCAATGTAATGAGTTCCATAAGGACTTAAAGTATGAATTAGATCAGGGTTGTTAAAGTTCCATGAACCCATAAATTCTAATGGGTTCTATTGGGTTCCGCTGCAGGACAGGAAATTTTTTCTCGCACAATTTAAATTCGGTCCAAGTTGCGTATTGTTTAATTGAAAAAATGTTCCTGGACCGTATTTAAATTGATCTGGAAAGAAGGTTCCTGGACCGAATTGAAATTCATTCTGGAAAAAGGTTCCTGGACCGAATTTAAATTGATGCGGGGAAAAAATGTTCCTGGACCGAATTTAAATTCATCCGGAAAAAATGTTCCTGGACCGAATTGAAATTCATTCTGGAAAAAGGTTCCTGGACCGAATTTAAATTGATGCGGGGGAAAAATGTTCCTGGACCGAATTTAAATTCATCCGGAAAAAAGGTTCCTGGACCGAATTGAAATTCATTCTGGAAAAATGTTCCTGGACCGAATTTAAATTGATGCGGGGAAAAAATGTTCCTGGACCGAATTTAAATTCATCCGGAAAAAATGTTCCTGGACCGAATTGAAATTCATTCTGGAAAAAGGTTCCTGGACCGAATTTGAATTGATGCGGGGAAAAAATGTTCCTGGACCGAATTTAAATTCATCCGGAAAAAAGGTTCCTGGACCGAATTGAAATTCATTCTGGAAAAATGTTCCTGGACCGAATTTAAATTGAAGCGGGGAAAAAATGTTCCTGGACCGAATTTAAATTCATCCGGAAAAAAGGTTCCTGGACCGAATTGAAATTCATTCTGGAAAAAGGTTCCTGGACCGAATTGAAATTCATTCTGGAAAAAGGTTCCTGGACCGAATTTAAATTGATGCGGGGAAAAAATGTTCCTGGACCGAATTTAAATTCATCCGGGAAAAAGGTTCCTGGACCGAATTGAAATTCATTCTGGAAAAAGGTTCCTGGACCGAATTTAAATTGATGCGGGGAAAAAATGTTCCTGGACCGAATTTAAATTCATCCGGAAAAAAGGTTCCTGGACCGAATTGAAATTCATTCTGGAAAAAGGTTCCTGGATCGAATTGAAATTCATTCTGGAAAAAGGTTCCTGGACCGAATTTAAATTGATGCGGGAAAAAATGTTCCTGGACCGAATTTAAATTCATCCGGAAAAAAGGTTCCTGGACCGAATTGAAATTCATTCTGGAAAAAGGTTCCTGGACCGAATTTAAATTGATCGGGAAAAAAGGTTCCTGGGCCGAATTGAAATTCATTCTGGAAAAAGGTTCCTGGACCGTATTTAAATTGATGCGGGAAAAAAGGTTCCTGGACCGAATTCAAATACTTTACAAATAGAAAGGTTCTTTATGGTCCAGAACCCATTTACGCTTGCTGATTTTCTCTCCTGGACCGGAATTGAATTTATTTAAAATTCCTGGAGCTTTAACAATCCTGAATTAAATATACTAATTGGATTCATATTGATACCTTATTTTACATATTTGTACGTACATCAATATGTTTCATGTATCTCGCTTTTTACTCACTTTGTGGACCTTGTCCCTTTCCCTTCCCAGTGAGGCACTCTATTTTTTATGTTCAGTGGCGGAGATTAGGGGGGCATTTGTCCCCCCACTTTTCACCACTTTTGCCCCCGCACTATGCTAAACCTTATCTAGAAAGGGAAGTTTTTCCTTTTTTTTAGATAAAACCCCCAAAAAAACTGGCAAAACTGGATTTTTTCAGGTTATGTTTATAATTATATATTTTTTAAAAATTAAATTCATTTTCCCCTGATAGTAATTCATTGGAACATTCAATTTGTATCGTTTTAGTTCACTGAATCATAAACTATTTAATATTTTCTCTTAACATAGTTAAGGCTTTGGCATGCAAATGGGCGATTTTTTTCAAATTTTCCTCTCCATTCGAAAAAGTTCTTGGATATTTCAAAATATGAAAAAATACATCAGCTTAGAATTCCTTCTAGAGCATTGACGTGAATTTTCATGTAGTTTTCTTTCACTGTTGTCTAGATATTATCAATAGTAAAATAGACTTATGTAACCACAAAACTATTGACTATCAAAACTATATATACTGATATTATCAGTTCCTCAGCAGCCATTCGTCATGTGGTCGCCACAAGAAAAGGTGTTTTGTGTTTTAACCTTGTCTGAAGTGAAGTCTGTGACACTTGTGCAGAGACGATTTCGTGCACGTTATGGTTTGGGTGCTAAAGAAGTAGTTCCATCGTACATTTCAATAAAGAAATGGGAAAAAAACAGTTACGCGAAACCGGTTCATTTCTCAAATCTCGTTAGGGACTTCCTGGACGAGCATTTCAATGGAAAATGGATAGGAAGAGGTTCGAATTTTATTGAATGGCCCCCACGGTCACCAGACCTCACTGTGTGTGATTTTTTGTTGCGGGAGTGTGTTAAGGATAAAGTTTACTGTACACCGGTTAGAGATTTGTAAGACTTGCGTGAAAGAATTGTGGTTGCAGTAAGCAACATTACCCCGCACATGCTTCAAAACGTGTGGCTTGAGGCTGACAACCCGTTTGACATTTGCCGTGCCACTAACGGTTCACATGTGGAAGTGCGCTAGTTTTCTTGATTTGTAAAAAAAAATTCTGAGTTGCTACATGTTTGTACAAAGTTTGGACAAAAAAATGTTGGTAAATAAAAAAGTTGTGATTTTTTCTTTTATTATACGTATAAGCGGGACACGCTGTATAAAAAGGTTTGAAATTATAAAAAATGGTCAAAATAAAAGTATACGTATGCATTGTATTTACTTGAGTACCCCACACCCCCTATTTTTAAGAGAGAACATGAAATTTTGGTAGATTGTGAGAGTACTAGACTTCTTGGGTATAGCGGTCCTAACCACAAATAACATTTATCCTACATGGGCAAGCAACCCATTACACTGTCTCAGTGCAAGGCATTGGAAAGGCAACAGAACATTTGCACACATACTAAATTTTGAGAAATGAAATGAATCATTTGAAAAGTGTTTGATTTAATTATACCACTATTAACTTTATTCTACTTTCTTGACATTTCAATAAAATGTACTCAATTCTCCTTTGTATTGCTTTATACATGAAAAAATATTGTAAAAGTTGATTGTCACAGGTGAAACTACGTGGCTTGCCCACATACAGAAGTAAGCTTTGTTCGTTCAATGTTTTATCTAAATATTTCAAACCCTGTTGATTTATTGTTTCTTGGATATATGTTCGTATTATTTCTGTTAAAAGTCCATTTCTAGCACGATTTGAGAAAAATATCCTGAAAAAAACCCACTGTGACTTGTACCCCATTAATTATTTTGAGTATTATAATCTTGGCTAAGCCTTTATTTTACAAGTTTTCTCAAACTGTTGACAATTCTAGAACCTTGCAATTATTTAAAGCAATAATTTACATTATTTTCTGAAAACACCACATTTTGAGTGGGTTTTTTGGTGGGGTTTTTCGAGGTTGATTTTTCTGAAAAAACCCTCCTGGTGAAAACTGGGCTGGGCCGACCTGAGCCAACCCTGGTTTTGGCACCTTGTTCCCCCCCCCCCTTCCTGTTTTGGAACCCAATCGCCGCCACTGGTTATGTTAATTCATCCTTAGCTCTCCTTGATGTCACACATCTGATCCAGCGATCGGTCCAGCCAATAGAAAACGGACAGGTTTGATTAGCTTAGATGTATAATTATACTTTGTATATATTTTCCTTTATCTTATAGAAAATACAACTAACGCCCCCGGCCGATGGATTGTATGACAATGCTCATCCCACGTGCAATATTTCCCTCCCAACCGGTTTAGGCGAAACGGGATATCCCATTTTACCTTAAATGGCGGACACCTGTCTGATCTGATTGTCAGGTGCTGAGAATCCATTAGGCGGAGTGCGATGCGATCCAAAGCATTCAGAGGCCATACTACGGGGGCAAAGAGTGCAAAAGTGGGGGCAACTGCCCCACTGCCACCCCCTAATCGCCGCCACTGCTATCAATACTTTTTATTAGGTATACACTTATAGTGAATTGAATGATTGCTTGATTTGTTATTTTAAAGTTCACTTTGTGCACAGAAAGGCTAATCGGGACTGGACCTACAGTTTAAAGTGGAATTCGAACCACTGTGCCTCCACCGGGTATCGAACCCGGGACCCTTTACTTACAAGGCGACGACGTTACCACTACACCATTGAGACAGGTTTGTTGAAAGTCCAGGAATATTAAATAAATCCAATTCCGGTCCAGGAGAGAAAATCAGCAAGCGTAAATAGGTTCTGGACCGTAGAGAACATTTTTATCTGTAAAGTATTTCAATTCGGTCCAGGAACCTTTTTCCGGATGAATTTAATGTAGAGATATGGAGACCATTAGACCGAGAAAACCTCGTATGTTAATATTCACACTTGTTCATTTCCTGAACTTGTCCGACCAGCGAGCGATCTCAAGAATGCGCTAGCTTGTAACTTCCGTAAAACCAGGAACTGGAAAGGCAAACGCGTGGATCTAAACAGGATCTACCGCGTTTGAAAGGTTTAACAACCTTTCGACGCCTAGAATGATAAAAGCAAGCTCCTACCCGGAGCTAGCTTTTTTTTGATTCTGACACTCAGCGACGCTACATGGATAGTTAGTCTGACTACTTCACAACACTTTACACTGCTAACTACGACGATGGAACACGGAGTTACCGCTGCCTAGCATGCTACAAGGCGCAAGGGATCGCTTGGCTTGGTGAACTGAGGATCGCTGGGTAGAACCTTGGAACTTTCACGATTCGGTCTGCGAGAAGCATTAGGACAAGACATCACACACATCTACCAGGTATGAACAAGCGTGAATAACCTTTTACACCAACTTTCCATATCTCTACCCTCCTACGGAGCAGGTTCAGCCATCAAACATTATTAAGCTCTACCTAAAATGTTTAAATGAAACTTCCCTGTACCTCAGAGCCCAGGTAAAACGGGCTTACAACATGGTGGAGTTGCTTCAGGCCCTTTTTGCAATTAAGTACCCTCCTGTACGAATTGCTTTACATTAAATTATTCTCTCCCCCCCTCCCTCCCACTTTGGGAGCATTTTTAAAGTAAATTTTTAATAATTCCAACTCATACTCCCACAGTACGCTTAAGATGCGTCAGACCTAGTGACAACTTTGTGTAATACCCTATGGAAAACAACCCCTCTTTTTCTTTTATGCCGAGTCCCCCCCCCCCTTTTTCAACAAAAATCTAGTTCTTCTGCATAACATGTATTCAAGCATCATTCACACAGGAATGAGAACACTTGCTTATACTTATTTGACCAGCGATATATTAATGACATAAATAACTGTATACTCATACGTTCCTTTGTTCTTTGGTCAGCACGACGAACCTTCGTTTATGAATACGTCACAGATAGCGTTGCACGAACACCTAGATTCCTCCCTCGACCAAATCATAGAGTTAGCAACTGCAATCACGGCAAATCCAATAAATTCACGACCTTTAACCCCAATTCCCTCCCCTCCACTAACACGGTTAAGGTCTGCTAATAGAAATTACCCTCAATTTGTCCTTGGACTACAAACACCCAACAAAAACCAACCCCAACCCTTAGCGAGTACCCCGGCTCCCGTTTCAACTTCCTCTAACATTGTTAATAACTCTGATCACTTAACTGTAGAAATTCCCACGACTAACATGGCCACCCAAATTCCAACTGCATTATACCCGGCACCATTTAGCGGAAATGACCCTACGCACATTGACTCATTTTTCCTTAAGTTTCAAAATGTAGCACACGCCGCAGGATGGTCGGAAGCTAAGCGTAAAGAGATGTTACCTTTATTTTTGACTGACACCGCTTTAACTTATTTTCATGACATACAGAAACGACCCAATTTTGTAGACTTGACATACACCCATATCAAAGACGAGCTAAGTACGCTATTTAAGGGATCATACTTGTCAGCAGATCCTGTACAGATAATTCTCCAAAGAAAACAGGTGGTAAGCGAGCCCATTCACACCTACGTTATTGCTAAAAAGGCATTAGTCCAGCAATACTTCCCGAACGCCACTGAAGAACAAACTCTCTCTTACATCATCACGGGACTGCGAGCCAAATACATTGGCTGTTTAACCAACAAGCATTTTGCTAGAACAGAAGAATTAATTGCCCACCTACAGAATTTCGAACGCCAGCAGTCATTAATTAATTCACGTATGTTGGAAGAAAAATTGGAAATTGATCAGGCCATTGCTCAGGCGAGCTTACCCCAGACATTCACTCCGTCAGCACTTCACAGCTGTTCGCATGCACAGGTCTATTCCCCCCTCCCCAGTAGTAATTCTCACAACCTGACTCAGCACTTTGTACCATACAACCAGCGTCCATTTCCTTCTCTCCCACCATTGACACATCAAGTCCAAAGTCCGGCTCTCGTAAATAGTTCCCACACAGGGTATCAAGGAATGTATCATATACCGAGTTCTGATAGTGCCCGCTCCGCGGCAACACCAGCCGTACCCAGAGTAGAACACGCTCCAAGTGCTACCTCTGGTGACGAAATAAACAAACTTTCGTCACAAATCTCGACCTTAACTCTGCACTCGAACGAAGAGATCAACGCCAGTTCTCTCTTCAATCTTTGTTCAAATGTGCTGGAATTTGCGAAGACGGCTAATCAAAACGCACATAACAGAGGTTTCAACAAGGGGAATAATAAGTCCTCCTCCTACAGAAATAATAATAATTCTAGAGCTAATCACAGAGGTAACTTTCGATCGAACTCAAGAGGCCAGTTCAGAAGTAATGGTAACAACAGGTTTCAGCGTCGAGATCAGGCTAATCGCGACGATGCAAATACCTCAGCCTGGAAGTTCTGTGGTCGTTATAATCACGAAAGCGACAACTGCTTTTACAAGCCACAACGAGACAGTAATTTAAACTAAAATCGTCTTCGACTTGCAGGGACGAAATCGAAGATAATAGCAGATTAGATAAAGTTCCTATAATTGAGAGAAATGGCCTATACTTTATTAATAGTAGCATACAAGGAAAACAGGTAGATTTACTTATTGACGTGGGTTCCCAAATCTCAATTTATCCTTCCCATCTTCTCCCTACTGAAAGAAAAACATACAAAGTACAATCCACAATCCAAGGTGTGTCCGGATCGAAACTGAGTGTGTCTGAAATTGTCGTTCTTCCTATCATAATTGGAAAGCGTAAATATTCGCACCCATTTAGAATAGTAGATTCAACTAACGTCCCTCCCCTTTTAGGAAATGACTTTTTACGAACTCAGAAGTGCGAAATGTCGTTGAAAGACAACACAATAACTCTTTGTCATTTAGGACGTACCCCTAATTATAGTATTTTAAGATCAAAGTACAAGACTCACCAGCTGTCGCATGACATATTTACCCAAATTGAGAATGTAAATGTGTATGAGGGAAAAGCTACCCTTTCAAACACAGTTCAGTTAAGTCCACGATCCAAGTCTTACATCAATTTGAACATTACCACTACGACACCTAATACCCATAAGCCTGTACTTTTTACACCATCTGCTTCCCTTACGAGCCAGCATCCAGTAATCCTTCCCAATGCTGCAGTAAATCCGCAGTCACCTGTCATTCACATACACAACCCTACGGAGACCACAATCACTTTGGAAAGTAACACAATATTAGGCGAAATATCGACATGTGAAATTTTAACTGACGTTACTTCCGTTTGGGAACATAAAAGTGAAGATGTTGCATTTTCATACTCTTGTAATGAAAATACTACAGTAAAGCAACAACTTAGTGAAAGTCAAAAGAAATTTGACCCCTCCCTCCTCACAGTTAACCCTGATATTCCCCGAGAAGAAAGAGAAAAAATCCTAAAGCTCGCATACACGTATGCAGATATTTTTCTCTGGCCAGGGGATAAATTGACTAAAACTAATGTTTTGGAATATGATATCAAACTGACAGATGACACCCCAGTGTATGCCAAGACCTACCCTATTCCTTTTCATTACCGAGAACCCATGAAACAGGAAGTTCAGAAATTACTAGACCAAGGTGTTATAGAGCGCTGTGAAGGGAGTCCCTATCGACACCCAGTCCTATTAGTTAAGAAACCCAATGGGACTTACCGTTTTATCTCTGACCTCCGCGATTTAAATAGGATAATAGCTCCGATTTCCTTGCAATCCCCAGACATAAAAACCATCATGACAGAGATGGCTGGAAAGAAATATTACTCAATTTTAGACATGTCCAGTGCATTCTTTCAGGTTTCATTAACAGAGCGTTCTAAGGACATTACCGCCTTTTCTATTAACAATCTGGGTAGTTTTAGATATGCTAGGTTATGCCAGGGATTGAAAACATCCCCCGGTGTAATGAATCGCGTAAGCGAACTTGCCCTTAGCGGAATAGACAGTTCAGAACTTTCTGTTTACACTGATGATATTATTATTTACAGTTCAAATCTCCCACACATGCTTAACATACTGGACAGAGTGTTTCAAAAGTTACGAACAGCATCCCTTAAATTATCACCCTCTAAGTGTAGGCTAGCTTTTACCGAAGTAAAAGTCCTCGGTAACTTGGTATCTCAAAAGGGAGTTAAGATTTCAGAACACATTCTTAAAGCTATTTTGGAATATCCCACCCCTACCACCAAACGCAAGCTTCGAAGTTTTCTAGGACTTGTCAATTTCATTCGACGATTTGTGCAAGGTTTTGCAGGACCAACAGAATGTTTATTTAAGCTTCTTAAAAAGAATGTTAAGTTTCAATGGACTGATGAACACCAGAAAAGCTTCGAAACACTGAAAGAAATGATCACGTCCGCCCCTATCCTCCGCCCTTATGACCCTAAACGCCCCTCATATGTATACATTGACGCGAGCGGAATTGGCATCGGAGGATCGCTGTTACAGCCTGATGACGAAGGAAATTTACATCCATGTGCCTATTGTTCACGAGCCTTAACAGACACAGAGAAAAGAGCTGACACATTTTCACTCGAAATTGCAGGTGCATATTATGTATTGAAAACTTTCAAATTTTTTCTTATGAATCAACATTTTGTGGTTCTCACAGACAACAAAGCCTTATCCTATCTTCGTTCAACTAAACACCATAGTTCTATTTTAGGAAGAAGAGCCCTTTATTTTCAGAATTTTGATTTCGAAATAAGGCATGTCAGCGCTAGTAAAAATGAACTTGCGGATGCACTCTCCCGTGCAAGTTTACCGCTTGACAAGACTAATCATGACAAGAAAGATGATGATGATGATGATGACCTATTCTTTCATCAAGTATTTCATGCACAAGCAGCAGATTTTGATATTAGTTCAGAACAACGTAAAGACCCCTATTTCAGAGACATTATTGATGTATTAGAAAACAAAGATAAAGCTAGTGACCCTAAACTAGAAAAGCTTTCGTATTCTTATGTACTCAAAAATGGAGTCTTATACAGGACTAATAAAATCAAAACTGGTAATAGGGATAGACTTTGTATTCCTCATGCATTAAGAAATCAAGTTTTCGATCTTATTCATGCACACAAAATGAATGGAAGTCACCAAGGTGCACAAAAGACATATAATTTAATGCTTATGCGCTACTTTCTCCCTAATATGAAGAAATTTGTGTACGATAAGGTTAGACATTGCATCCCTTGTCAGATTTCAAAGAAACCACGAGGTTCTAAACCGCATACGCTGCAAACATTTCAACCAGCCCAAATTCCTTTTCAAGGAATTCATATTGACGTATGTGGTCCTTTAGTCTCTTCAAAAACGCACAAATACAAATATTTCCTATCAGTAGTTGATAGTTGTACAAGGTACGTAATTACAGCTCCTTTGGCTAATCACGATGCACAAAACATAGCAACAGCTTTAGTTGAGAAAGTCTTTTTAGTCCATGGCATCCCAGAGACGATCTATTTAGATCGTTCAACGCCCAATTCAAGTTTACTCTTACGAGAGTTAGCCAATATTACAGGTGTACAACTAAAATATGTAGATACTTGTGCCCATTTCACGAATGGATTAGTTGAGAGTTCATTTAGTTACTTAAAGAAAGTTATGAGAGTCTTTGTGTTAGAAAAGAAAGCTTCATGGTGTGACTATTTAGGTAGCGCAGCGTTCAGCCACAACGTTACAATCCATTCTGGATCCCTCCAGAGCCCGTATTTTACTTTATTTGGCTACAACCCAAGGATCTTAGCTGACGCTGTCCTTCCTTCGAATCCCGACAATGTTTCCCAGACGAACGCACAGAGACTTGAACTCCTGACCTCCATACGTAAGACAGCACACGACAACTTGAACAAGCGTTACGAACAGCAGAAAAAGTACGTAGACCGCACTTCTAGGAAAATACAGTACTCACCAGGACAACATGTATGGATTCTAGATGCCACTCCAACTCCAGGCGTGTCAAAAGCCTTTGCGTCCTCTTATAAGTACAAAGGAACTATTCTTCGTAAAGTTAACGAGAATTCCTACGAGGTAACGTACATCGACGGGAGAAGTAAACAAAAGACTGATACTATTACTATTTCTAGACTTAAAGCCCGCTACGACTAGTGCCATGATAACCCCACTAACATTCATTAACACGCCATTCCGTTGTCACTCGCTTTAGCCTCTTCGCTCGTCGTTGCGTACATTGCACATGCATGATCCAGCATTTTCTCACGCTCATCCACCTCCCCCCCCCCTTCCACTTCTCGTGCACGCACTGCATTTCTGCGATAGAACGAACTCATTTTTATTTTTAATACAACATGGTCATTTTTATTTTTAACAAGATCAGGATTACAGAATGCTATCTCAATCGTCGGAACATTTATAATACATCTCTTGCCTAATAATTAATTTTTTTACAGATATTTTAATGTTATTTTATAATTTGCGTTTCAACGCATGGTAATAGTCAGAACATATCACTTAGCTGATTTGACTAATAAGTACTTAGTGTGTTTATGAACCGAACTAGCAAATATTTTTTTTTCCCCATTTGCTGGTACATATACGCTCAAATGAAGAAAAAAGTACAAAGAAAGAAATAAAGAAATAAAGAACGAATGAACTAAGATAGAACAAGATCAATGATTTAAAGAACAAATGAACTGCGTAGAACTTGCTGAACTTTTGGCTTTTTGGCCACAGCAATTTTTTTTTTATTTACGCTTAGGTGTACCGCGAACTGCTTCTTTGAAAGCTGCAATGCACTAAATATGTTAATAAAGCATATAATAAAATAGGCAAATGTTCCCACTCTCTCCTTTAATTTTATAGTTCAAATATTGATAGCATACAACATGGTATAGCTCATATCCCATGAAATTACAACCTACTCTATTTTTCAATGAACTTTTACACAAATATATTACTTACTCTTTTTCACTTCTTTTTCAATTTTTTTTTTATTAGCAGCGAATCGAAGGCGCTTAAACCTTTGTCCACAAGACACGTAAAATTCTTGCAATTGCTTTTATAAACGACATTTACACATATTACAGAAGGAAATGTCTCGTAATCACTTAGTTCGTTCTATTATCGCTGAATTCTCCCTTTCTTTTCTAATTTCATTCCCGGCTAAGCCGACTATTCGAAAATTCCCCCCCCCCCCGTTGCGCCCCAGCAAACTTTCCTTACAACATGGAATTATTCCACCTATTCCCCCCCATTCCCCCCCGGCGAACTTTCCCTACAACATGGTAAACCTGTTAATCAAAAACAGGTCCCCTTAAAACCCTACATGATATAAGTAATAACGCCCCTTCGCCGTCATTCAAATTAGATATTACCTCCCCTCCCCCCCAAAATGATTCACCAGTTTTAACTGAAAGTCCCTTTTCAATCGATTTTATAACCCGTCATCACTTATTGTAAATCTGCTCCACTACCTTTTGCTTTCTCCTAATTTTTCCCTTTACGCTTGTTTCATTATCTCATCGCCACGGATGTTACTGGACCCATGACGAGACCTGCTTGTACCATCGAGCGACAGACCTAGGCTCATCGCAGAGACCAACAACGATTTTGTGGAGTTCCAGCACCAACAAGGACCCGTTCCCGTCTGGATCCCATGGCTGATTTTTCCATCTCCCACGCCGCGACCCAGATGTGGAGCGCTTTACCCAGGACGTCTCTTGACCCAAAGCGCCATCGCAAATTTGACTTCCAGACTCAACTTCGCTGACGTCACGGCGATCTTCATCGACAGGCCCCGCCCACTCCGTGCGTACTGCCCGTGTTTACTGACGACACAGGATAATTATTGTTATCTTACATCGGCTACAAGTGTTCCGGTGCTCAGCTATTTCAAGTACCGTAAGGCACACGCAATTAATACAAACATATGTCATTTACAGTGCCAAAGTTAGTGCCCATGGGTACTACCCATATTGGATTAGAGATACGTCTCTTTCTTTTGTGTTTTTTTTTATTATCGTCAGCTGCACAGCACGTCCAGCCTATGGCGGCATGCAGTTTACAGAGTTGCCATAGGTAACATACCTCAAGGCTCCGCCCAGCATTGTGTATGATCCGCCGAGTGTACTTTGAACTCACCAAACAGAAAAAAAAAAAACAACCGCTTGCGGTTCCCGGCGTTTCCTCACACTGTGCTGACATGTGTTGTTTTTTTTTTTTATTGTGCTGTCATCACTCAATCAAAACTAGTTCAGTGTGACACTTATGTAATTATTTTATCCATGCCTCAAGACTTAGTTATTGTGCTCGTACTTTTTGAGTTTATATGAGGCTATAACCTACAGTTTTCATTTTTTTTATTATTCTACGTGTTTTTATATTTTTTTTCTCAACGATGTTTAGTGCCACGTTATTTTCGATGATATGACTCTTCTGGTGATTACCATTTTTTTTTCTACGGTGATGTGATTCTTCTACTGATTGGTTTCCTGTATTGGTCTTCTACACGTTTGATTTGTTAATAAATCCTAATTTTTTAAATATAATCTACTCCGGATGAAGTTGTCGACCATCACAGAGTGGTTCGATTATTTCAACAAGGGGAATGTAGAGATATGGAGACCATTAGACCGAGAAAACCTCGTATGTTAATATTCACACTTGTTCATTTCCTGAACTTGTCCGACCAGCGAGCGATCTCAAGAATGCGCTAGCTTGTAACTTCCGTAAAACCAGGAACTGGAAAGGCAAACGCGTGGATCTAAACAGGATCTACCGCGTTTGAAAGGTTTAACAACCTTTCGACGCCTAGAATGATAAAAGCAAGCTCCTACCCGGAGCTAGCTTTTTTTTTATTCTGACACTCAGCGACGCTACATGGATAGTTAGTCTGACTACTTCACAACACTTTACACTGCTAACTACGACGATGGAACACGGAGTTACCGCTGCCTAGCATGCTACAAGGCGCAAGGGATCGCTTGGCTTGGTGAACTGAGGATCGCTGGGTAGAACCTTGGAACTTTCACGATTCGGTCTGCGAGAAGCATTAGGACAAGACATCACACACATCTACCAGGTATGAACAAGCGTGAATAACCTTTTACACCAACTTTCCATATCTCTACCCTCCTACGGAGCAGGTTCAGCCATCAAACATTATTAAGCTCTACCTAAAATGTTTAAATGAAACTTCCCTGTACCTCAGAGCCCAGGTAAAACGGGCTTACAACATTAAATACGGTCCAGGAACATTTTTTTTCGGATGAATTTAAATACGGTCCAGGAACCTTTTTTCGGATGAATTCAAATACGGTCCAGGAACCTTTTTTCGGATGAATTTAAATACGGTCCAGGAACCTTTTTTCGGATGAATTTAAATACGGTCCAGGAACCTTTTTTTTCGGATGAATTCAAATACGGTCCAGGAACCTTTTTTCCTGATGAATTCAAATACGGTCCAGGAACCTTTTTTCCGGATGAATTCAAATACGGTCCAGGAACCTTTTTCCGGATGAATTTAAATACGGTCCAGGAACCTTTTTTCCGGATGAATTTAAATACGGTCCAGGAACCTTTTTTCCGGATGAATTCAAATACGGTCCAGGAACCTTTTTTCCGGATGAATTTAAATACGGTCCAGGAACCTTTTTTCCGGATGAATTTAAATACGGTCCAGGAACCTTTTTTCCGGATGAATTTAAATACGGTCCAGGAAATCTTTTTCCGGATGAATTCAAATACGGTCCAGGAACCTTTTTTCCGGATGAATTTAAATACGGTCCAGGAATTTTTTTCCGGATGAATTTAAATACGGTCCAGGAAATCTTTTTCCGGATGAATTTAAATACGGTCCAGGAACCTTTTTTTTGGATGAATTTAAATACGGTCCAGGAACCTTTTCTTTCGGATGAATTTAAATACGGTCCAGGAACCTTTTCTTTCGGATGAATTTAAATACGGTCCAGGAACCTTTTTTCGGATGAATTTAAATACGGTCCAGGGACCTTTTTTTTCGGATGAATTTAAATACGGTCCAGGAACCTTTTTTCGGATGAATTTAAATACGGTCCACGAACCTTTTTTCGGATGAATTCAAATACGGTCCAGGAACCTTTTTTCCGGATGAATTCAAATACGGTCCAGGAACCTTTTTTCCAGATGAATTCAAATACGGTCCAGGAACCTTTTTTCCGGATGAATTCAAATACGGTCCAGGAACCTTTTTTCCGGATGAATTCAAATACGGTCCAGGAACCTTTTTTCCGGATGAATTTAAATACGGTCCAGGAACCTTTTTTCCGGATGAATTCAAATACGGTCCAGGAACCTTTTTTCCGGATGAATTCAAATACGGTCCAGGAACCTTTTTTCCGGATGAATTCAAATACGGTCCAGGAACCTTTTTTCCGGATGAATTCAAATACGGTCCAGGAACCTTTTTTCCGGATGAATTCAAATACGGTCCAGGAACCTTTTTTCCGGATGAATTCAAATACGGTCCAGGAACCTTTTTTCCGGATGAATTTAAATACGGTCCAGGAAACTTTTTTCCGGATGAATTTAAATACGGTCCAGGAAACTTTTTTCCGGATGAATTTAAATACGGTCCAGGAAACTTTTTTCCGGATGAATTCAAATACGGTCCAGGAACCTTTTTTCCGGATGAATTCAAATACGGTCCAGGAACCTTTTTTCCGGATGAATTCAAATACGGTCCAGGAACCTTTTTTCCGGATGAATTTAAATACGGTCCAGGAACCTTTTTTCCGGATGAATTCGAATACGGTCCAGGAACCTTTTTTCCGGATGAATTCAAATACGGTCCAGGAACCGTTTTTCCGGATGAATTCAAATACGGTCCAGGAAACTTTTTTCCGGATGAATTCAAATACGGTCCAGGAAACTTTTTTCCGGATGAATTCAAATACGGTCCAGGAAACTTTTTTCCGGATGAATTCAAATACGGTCCAGGAAACTTTTTTCCGGATGAATTTAAATACGGTCCAGGAATTTTTTTTTCCGGATGAATTTAAATACGGTCCAGGAAATCTTTTTCCGGATGAATTTAAATACGGTCCAGGAACCTTTTTTTTCGGATGAATTTAAATACGGTCCAGGAACCTTTTCTTTCTCATGAATTTAAATACGGTCCAGGAACCTTTTTTCGGATGAATTTAAATACGGTCCAGGGACCTTTTTTTTCGGATGAATTTAAATACGGTCCAGGAACCTTTTTTCGGATGAATTTGAATACGGTCCAGGAACCTTTTTTCGGATGAATTTAAATACGGTCCAGGAACCTTTTTTCCGGATGAATTCAAATACGGTCCAGGAACCTTTTTTCCGGATGAATTCAAATACGGTCCAGGAACCTTTTTTCCGGATGAATTCAAATACGGTCCAGGAACCTTTTTTCCGGATGAATTCAAATACGGTCCAGGAATTTTTTTCCGGATGAATTTAAATACGGTCCAGGAACCTTTTTTTCGGATGAATTTAAATACGGTCCAGGAACCTTTTTTCCGGATGAATTTGAATACGGTCCAGGAACCTTCTTTCCGGATGAATTTGAATACGGTCCAGGAACCTTCTTTCCGGATGAATTCAAATACGGTCCGGAACCTTTTTTCCTGATGAATTCAAATACGGTCCAGGAACCTTTTTTCCGGATGAATTGAAATACGGTCCAGGAACCTTTTTTCCGGATGAATTGAAATACGGTCCAGGAACCTTTCTTTCCGGATGAATTCAAATACGGTCCAGGAACCTTTCTTTCCGGATGAATTTACGTACGGTCCAGGAACCTTTTTTTTTTCGGATGAATTCAAATACGGTCCAGGAACCTTTTTTTTTCGGATGAATTTAAATACGGTCCAGGAACCTTTTTTCTTGATGAATTTAAATACGGTCCAGGAACCTTTTTTCGGATGAATTTAAATACGGTCCAGGAACCTTTTTTTTCCTGATGAATTTAAATACGGTCCAGGAACCTTTTTTCCGGATGAATTTAAATACGGTCCAGGAACCTTTTTTCCGGATGAATTTAAATACAGCCCAGGAACTTTTTTGCATTGAAACAATACGCAACTTGTACCGAAAGTTTACGGTCCTCCAGAGGAACCTATTAGAATGTATGAGTTCCTGGACCTTGAACAACCCTACGTTGAGGATACTAACTCAGCCCGTATAGAAGGGACACCGCCCCTCTAAATTCGCCAATGCCTAACGGTGCCATCTATTGGTAAAAAAAACAACAAAAATACAGTCAATTCGTAAAACAACCTCGATAATTCTGAGCTGGAATCGACAAGCAGGTCAATACCCACGCAGAAAAATGTTAGATAACACCTTTGCTATCTCGCTTAGCATCTACCAGACCTGCACACGTTGCCCACCCTTTCATAAACGTGCTTGCGCAGTATTTATCGTCTCCGAGTTCCCGCGAAGGCCAGGCATTCACGCCAAATGAGCATGAGGTGTTTCAAAGTTGTTGTCTCTGGAAGCGATACTGTACAGCAACGTTTGTTTATACCATTCTCCAACGTCGCCGTAAGAAGACTGCCACATAAGCCTTATCTCGCTCGAACCGGTGCAGTTTGCCATTGTTATTCAGAATACGTGTTTAGCGAAAGAATATCTGTGATTAGCAACTCGTATGTAACGGACTTGAAAGCTCTTGTTGTGTAGCATACACCTCAGTATTGGAATTTAAAAAGCTTTACGGTCAAATCAGCATCCACTCGTGCATTGGCTTGGGATGAACGATATCGGAAATTTGATATATCGTCACAGACGATACGATATTTTTTCCATATCGTGATATCAGCGATATATCGTCTCCATATATATAGCTAAAATATCGTGATGATGTATCTCCAACACGATCCATATCGCCAAACATCGTTAACGATATATCGCCAACACGATATATATCGCTAAAATATCGTGATGATGTATCTCCAACACGATCCATATCGCCAACACGTTATATATATATCACCAAATATTGTGATTTATATGTCGCCGCCAACACGATATATACCGCCAAATATCGTGACGATATATCGCCAACACGTTATATATATATCACCAAATATTGTGATTTATATGTCGCCGCCAACACGATATATATCGCCAAATATCGTGACGATATATCGCCAACACGATATATATCGCCAAATATCGTGACGATATATCGCCAATACGATATATATCGCCAAATATCGTGACGATATATCGCCAACACGTTATATATATATCACCAAATATTGTGATTTATATGTCGCCGCCAACACGATATATATCGCCAAATATCGTGACGATATATCGCCAAATATCGTGACGATATATCGCCAATACGATATATATCGCCAAATATCGTGACGATATATCGCCAACACGATATATATCGCCAAATATCGTGACGATATATCGCCAACACGTTATATATATATCACCAAATATTGTGATTTATATGTCGCCGCCAACACGATATATATCGCCAAATATCGTGACGATATGTCGCCGCCAACACGATATATAACGCCAAATATCGTGACGATATATCGCCAACACGTTATATATATATATCACCAAATATTGTGATTTATATGTCGCCGCCAACACGATATATATCGCCAAATATCGTGACGATATATCGCCAATACGATATATATCGCCAAATATCGTGACGATATATCGCCAACACGATATATATCTCCAAATATCGTGGATATATCGCCAACACGATATATATCCCCAAATATCGTGACGATATATCGCCAATACGATATATATCGCCAAATATCGTGACGATATATCGCCAACACGATATATATCGCCAAATATCGTGACGATATGTCTCCAACACGTTATATATCGCCAAATATCGTGACGATGTGTCTCCAACACGTTATATATCGCCAAATATCGTGACATGTCGCCAAGACGTTATATATATATATATATATATATATATATATATATATCGCCAAATATCGTGACGATATATCGCCAACACGATATATATCCCCAAATATCGTGACGATATATCGCCAAATATCGTGACGATATATCGCCAACACGATATATATCGCCAAATATCGTGACGATATATCGCCAACACGATATATATCGCCTAATATCGTGACGGTATATCGCGAGAATAATTATATACAAATATTAGATAACTTTGGCAATCTTTTCATACAATATTTTTCTTCTATTTTTATTTCTTATTAATTGTAGCCAATCTTCTTCTTTGGGCTTCTTCTTATCGCGTAATATCGTGACGATATATCGCCAACACGATATATAACGCGAAATATCGTCACGAAATGTCACCAACACGATATATATCGCCCAATATCGTAACGATATATCGCCAACACGATATATATCGCCAAATATCGTGACGATATATCGCCAACACGATATGTATCGCCAAATATCGTGACGATATATCGCCAACACGATATTTATCGCCAAATATCGTGACGATATATCGCCAACACGATATATATCGCCAAATATCGTGACGATATATCGCCAACACGATATATATCGCCAAATATCGTGACGATATATCGCCAACACGATATATATCAACAATTATCGTGACGATATATCCCCAACAAGATATATATCAACAATTATCGTGACGATATATCGCCAACACGATATATATCAACAATTATCGTGACGATATATCGCCAACACAATATACACGTATATCGCCAAAATATAGTGACGATATATCGTGTAAGCCCCGCGACAGGTTAAGTTTGCAGCTGGTTTTATGCATTAGTTCACTCGAGAATGGCACTCAGCATCTCCCGTGCCAGTCTTGCCTCAACCGCCAAGTTGTTCATATCCCAGACTGTGAGAAAATGGGCAATATTACAGCTCAATTACATTCTGTGTGCACGTTTGGGTCTATATATGCGAAAAGTTGATGCAACCTTAACCTGTCGCGGGGCTTAGTTGATATCGCCGGATCTAGTCGTCAGGGATAAAAGAATACCAAGAAAGACAACAGTATGTTGAAGAGTAGAGCGTTCCGTTTCGTGAAAATTTTGATTTCGAGTTCTGCATCCAATGTTTTAATGTCGTTCTTTATGTATTTTCCAAGCATCCATTAGTGTTGAAGAGGTGGTGGAAGTAACCAGCAAGCTTAAACAAAATGTACCCGTCAACGGTAAAAATTTTGGTACGTTATGAGACATTTATGTCGTCTGGCAACCCTGGTTTGCCTTCATCCTCTTTCATCTGTTCAGAGTTGGATGGGCTTTAGAAGCGAAAGGGCAGAAGCGACAGGCTTAATTGCTTCGGATAATAAACCCAAGATCGAAGCGTCGTATCCAATATTGGCTTCCTCCGTATTCATTCACCAAGGTTGCAGTTAACAGTCTTAAAACATTGGCAATTTCCCTATGCTCTTGTGTGGTTCATTTTGTCATTTTTCATCAAACTCTTTCAACCTGTTTCGTTCTCTCTTTCTTATCATTCGCTCCTGTTTCTTTTCCTCTATCTTTTCCTGTTATCTCTTTTTCCTTCCCCCTCTCTCTTTGTTCTTTTCTTTCCCCTCTGACTTACTCCCTCTACCTTATCACTTCTTTTGTTCTCCCTATGTGGTTTAGCGCGTCTGCTTTTTTCTATTTTTATACTCCCGTCTGATTTTGTCTCCTTCCTTATCACAGCTGTACCTACAGTCTGCCCCAGGTGTCTATGAAGCGAGGAGAAAGCGAGTGCGCGCTGCTGTAAACGGCTGGTGGCTGCAGACGCGTTACCACCTCCATGCAATCCCTCTCGCGCGTTTATTGCGGACACTGTCGATTTAATTTGATTTTTTATATAGCGTCGCTTTTCTGCCAGGAAATGTTATCCAATAGATATCCAGGAATGTCCATAAGACATCCATTGAACGTCCCCTGGACATCCATTTGTCCGCATACGTGATATCCAGGGGATATCCAGAAATGGATATGTTTTGGACATCAAGTGGGAAGTTATCTGGACATTATATGCTTTGATTTGGACATTTTTTGTACGTACTTTGGATATTGTATGGACACGAAAAGTACAATTTTTGGACTACATTTGGATTTCATCTGGATATTATTTCGATATGAAAAGATGCATGCAACAGTCAACCACCAATGTGCTTGCTTGTTCTGGCAACAGTAGTACACACACACTTTCTGTTTTTGGCGATATTTAGTGAAAAAACATACATGTTATAGAGCGCACAGACATGCGATAACAAACATGCGATATTTTTTCATCTAGTTTGTAATAATAATGTTAGTCTTACTAAGATGCGAGAAAAATTGTGCATATGCTACGTCCCTCGCCTTAGTGTTATGCAACATACATAACGCCATGCAGAAAAAGTAGTATTTCAGCATTACATGTCTTTTTTTTTCAATACGGATGACTGTATATATTATTTTCATTATTTGAGAAATAAATATACAAGTCAGGAATTATCAAAAGAAAAATCACAAAGTCTCCTAAAGATATACAGTGATTTCATAACGTGCTGTGAACTTACAATTGCGTAGTTCACTGAATCTGCACATAATAGACGAAATAGGACATTATCATAGACCTCTGGCTTTATGTAGAAACTAGAAGATATTTATCTTTCGTGTCGGGCAGGAGGAAGCTCACGCGAAGTAAGAAACGTGTCTTTCCCATTAGACCAGATCGCTGGAAAGAGAGAAGAGGAAGGAAGAGAAGAAACAGTGAAAGAAATGAAAGAGAGGAAAAACTCTTTATTCTTCTCTCCCCTACCTTTTTTTTCAGTGTTTCTTCTCTTCCTTCCTCTCTCTGTCTCTTTCACTATTCCATAATCTCTCTATCTTCTCCGTCTCTCAATAACACACACTAATATACCAAAGGCATGATGGAGAAGAATGTATCTCTTTATACATGTCATTCTCTCTCTCTCTCTCTGTCTCTCTCTCTTTCTTTCTCTTCCTTTCTCTCTATTTCTATCTCTCTATTTCTATTTCTCTCTTTTCTTTCTCTCTTTCTCTATTTCGTTTTCTCTATATTTCTTGTTCTCTCTATTTTTTGCTTTCTTTCTCACTCTATTTCTTTATATCTCTATCTTTCTCTTTTCTCTCTATATATCCTTATCTCTCTATTTCTTTTTCTCTCTATTTTTTGCTTTCTTTCTCTATATTTTTTACATCTCTATTGCTTTCTCTCTCTCTCTATTTCATTATTTCTATTTCTTTTTCTCTCTATTTTGCTTTCATTCTCTCTATTTCTTTATATCTCTGTCTTTCTCTCTCCCTCTGTCTATTTCCTTATCTGTCTATTTCCTTATCTCTCTATTTCTTTTCCTGTCTTTTTCTTTTTCTCTCTATTTATTTCGCTTTCTTTCTCTCTCTATTTCTTTATGTTCTCTTTCTCTTTTCTCTCTCTCTTTTTCTCTATTTCTCTCTCTTTTTCACTATTTCTCTATCTCTACTTCTCCCATCTCTATTCTTTTTATCTCTCTCTCTGTATTTCTTTCTGTTTCTCTCTCTATATTTATTTCTCTCTCTCTCCCTCTCTCCCTCTCACACACTCACACACACTTCGTTTCTTTCTATCCCTGTCTTTCTTTGATTACCGCCATCCATATTTCATTTCCTTTTTCTCTCACTATTTCTTTCTTTCCTTCATCTTCGCTCTTTGTTGTTAACATAAGGCGCCGAAACCTCGGGGCCCGGCGCCCCCCGAGTTCTCGCGTGGCTCCCCACCCCTAAGGGACCAAACGTATAACTTTCAACAAGATTTCATGTTGTAATAAAATATTCTTCGTATAATGGAAATTTCATAAATTATTTGAGGACTCTCCCTGTGAGAATGCATAAAGTATTATGTTGCATAATTACGAGGGCGATTCAATAATTATTGTCCCTGGCATACTTAGAGGATATGAATTGCAATGAATGATGGGGATATTGTAGCCTAATGTCTTAGATGCCTATATGCAAAATTTCAGAACCGTAGGTGCTACAGTAAATTTGTTTTTCTCTTTTTATGTGTAAGAGGTGGTACTTAGTTTGAAAAATGGAGAAAACCGAACAACGAGCTGTCATCAAGTACCTCCAGAAAAAGGGGCTAAGCCCAAAGGAGATTCATGAGGACATGGTCAGTGTGTTGGGTGATGGGGCTCCTACCTACCAGGTGGTAAAAAACTGGTGCCGCGATTTCCGTCGCGGAGGGAAAGCTGTCAACAGGCCCCTGGTGCTGGTCCTCCAACAACAGCATCCACCCAGAAAACATTGATGCTGTGCATGACATGATTATGGCTGACAGAAGAATCACGGTGCAACAGTTAGCAGACTTCATGCACATCTCTGTAGGCTCAGTGGAAACCATTGTGCATGAACACTTGGGATTCAGAAAGGTGTCAGCGCGATGGGTCCCCAAAATGTTATCGCGTGAACAACAGAAAGACAGAGTTCAATGTTCAAGGGCTGGTTTGGAGCTGATGGGGGTAGACCTGAAGCAGTTCTGTGATAGATTTGTGACAGTGGATGAGACATGGCTCCACCACTATGATCCCGAGTCCCAACGACAGAGTATGGAGTGGCGGCACAGCAATTCACCTCCCCCCCGCAAATTCAGGGTGCAAGCATCAGCACGCAAGGTTATGGCCACAATTTTTTGGGATGCGAAGGGTGTGCTACTTATTGACTACCTGGTGGGACACACTGTTACTGGGGACTATTATGCAGCCCTAATCCCTAAGTTACGCGAAGCAATCAAGGAGAAACGGCGTGGGATGTTGCGGCGAAAAGTGCTGTTTCACCACGATAATGCTCCAGCACACAGAAGCCATGTTACTGGTGCCGCAATCCATGCTGCTGGTTTCCATGTGTTGGAACACCCTCCCTACTCACCCGACCTCGCCCCTAGTGACTTTCATTTGTTCCCGAAGTTGAAGGAGCACCTCAAGGGGACGCATTTTCCCTCAAATGCTGCTGTTATGGACGCTGCGGAAGAATGGCTCACGGCTCAGCCACAGACATTCTTTGAAGCTGCTGGCATAGTGGCTTTACAGCATAGGTGGAAGAAGTGCATTACTGTGAAGGGGGACTTTGTGGAAAAATAATACTGCTTATATGTCAGGGACAATAATTATTGAACCACCCTTGTATATTTAATCGCAATAGTGTTTTTTTCCAGCTAATCAAAATCGACGGAGTTTGTAATTGTGATTACAGTTTTTCAAAGGTTCCTACCGTTGACACTAAAAAAATTGCTCGCCACCCCCCCCCCCCCCTAACCCTTCCCCGATGCAAACTGAAAGAAATCTGTATTTATGCTTTGCTTAGCTTTGGGATCCCCAAATATCAGAATAAATCGGCGCCTCTGTATGTAATGTGTGACGTGGGATAATTAGACTTTCAATTTGACCATCACTAGTCTGTGGCGCTGTGGTCGACCGCAGAAAAGTCTAATCTTACTGTGCTTTGACGTTGTAGTCTTGATATAAAGTATCTTTGGCTCTGACCAGTCCTTCCAGTTCAACTTGAGTGTTTCGTAATAGAACTTTAAATGAGAACAATTCCGTTTCAACTAGCACCGATTCTGAAGTTATTGCATGCCCCGAAGCTTAGAATGTTGCACTGACGTTTCGAGACAAATGAATGTTTTGAAACTAAACCGTGAGGACATGCACGTTGGTCGTTGGTGTCTGTCACGATGGTTGAAGGTCAACGTGGCGTGAACCCTTGCCCCCCCCCCCCGGCTATCTTCTCCATTACATTCCAGACACAGAACTGGGGGTGGTTGTTATCATGTATTAATTTCTGAAAATATAGTGTTAATTGTAATAATGAATTAATCAGTGACTAAAAATTCGACGTTTTGGCAGGGAATTTTGCTTGGGTGGGTTCAAGAGTGGACAAAATATTTTCATATGGACTCTGCGTTCTTTGTATCTTCCGCCGCAGTGGCAGAGTGGTTATCACAGTGCGCTACGACGCCAGGGATCTCGGGTTCGAATCCCGGCAGAGGCATGGATGTCCTTAGTGAATGTCCATTCGTAAATTTTATCATATCACTCAACATCTTTCCGATTAGCCAAAAGTGGCAGAAAAGCGAAGTAAAATAATCCAAATCAGCCAATAAAAAATAACAGTTTTTCTACTTTCTTTTTCCTATTTTTTCCATCTCCCCAATTTGTGCATCTCCTCCTCTCTTTCTCTGCCTGCAGTTCTCTTTTCTCTTATTGTCTGTTTTTCTTCCTTTCTGCCTTCCTTTTTCCTATGTGATTCTCTACATTTCTATTTCCCATCTGCTTATTTTCCTTTCTCTTCCCTTCTACATTCCTTCTTCTTTTTCACCCTTCTTCCCTTCTACATTCCTTCTCTTTCACCCTTCTACATTCCCTCTTCTCTTTCACCCTTCTACATTCCCTCTTCTCTTTCACCCTTCTACATTCCCTCTTCTCTTTCACCTTTCTACATTCCTTCTTCTCTTTCACCCTTCTACATTCTTCTTTCACCCTTCCACATTCCTTTTTCTCTTTCACCCTTCTACATCCCCTCTTCTATTTCACCCTTCTACATTCCTTCTTCTCTTTCACCCTTTCTACCTTTCTATGTAGTCACTTTATTTACATTTTTATTTAGCCCTCCGTTTCTCTGTTTTTTTCTTTCATCTTCCTTTCTTTCAATGTTAGGTTCTAAAATATGTAATTTTATGTTCCTAAAATAGGCTCTAAGAAGCGTGAAATAGATTCTAAAATCCTAAAATAGGTTCTTAAAATATTAAATTGGACTTAAAAAGATCCTGAAGTAGGTTCCAGAAAACGTAAAATGGTTCAAAGTTCCTGAAAAATGCTAATTAGGAACAATTAAATATTAAAAACAAAAGTTCAAAGGAACCGTGACAACCATCAAATATTAATTTCCTAACCAAATTTTCATTTCTATGCATCATTTTCAAAATTATACACTAGTTATTGTAATACCAATACTTGTGCTATTAGAGAGTTACTTTTCGATGTGATAAATGCACAATCTTTTTCATATTATCCACAGACAAAACTCCGCCTTTTATCTGTGAGGATCGTCTTATATGCTGAAAATGATCTTTAAACAGAAGCATAGTCAGTGGTGCCAAGTTGAATGCTGAAATGTTACTTCGTAATGCGTGAAGGTTAGAAAGTTCCAGATGATTGCACTTTGGACTGTACAGGCAACAGTGGCGCCAGACATTTTGCTTTGTTTAGAGCTTCGAGAAACATTATGGAGGGAAATAGACAGAGAGTATGTTTTAAACAAGTTAGTCATTGAATATTTTCATTACCAAACAGAACAAATACCTTTGTGTGATGTAAAAATCCTGTAAAACCTTAAAAAGTATACAAAAACCTAGAAAAAAGGTTTGATTTAGGCGAAAACACCTAAAATAGGTTCTAACAAGCAAAATAGGTTATTTTAGGCACTACAAAACTTCATCGGGTATTGCGTTTTTTCATGAAACGCTGGCGTAACTTATTTCATATTTACCTGCAAAGGAAAAAATAGGTTAAAAACCTAAATTTTTGATCTAGTTATCACTTTCTTACATATTTATCCCCCCCTGTTTCAATATATTCTTCTTTCTTTTCGCCTCTCTTTTATTCTTTCTGTGCTGTAATTTTCTTTACATCTTTATTTCCGATTTCTATTTTCCGTTCATTCTTATTTTTCTCCTTCATTCTTTTTATCTTTCTATTCTGTTTGTATACATGTTTATTCACCTCTGTTTCTTTCTTCTTACCTCATCGATTCTTTCTATTGTGTCGCTTTCTTTACACCTTTACCCTGTTGGCGCCACTAGCCATGTCTTTGGATCCAAAATGGCGGCCAAGACATTTTTTTGTGTAACTGTAACACAAGGTGTTGGCAACACTGTCTTCGTGTGAGCAACTTTCATGGCTGCAAGACGTTGTGTTTGTGCATAATATCCCTTTTCATCTTTGCGACAGGGAATGTTTATGTAATCAGTTATTTATGTGTGTTATTAAACATGTATTTCCAATAATGTATCCAGAGGTAGGTCCAGATGATCCGCCCCCCATCCCAAATTCCTTTATTTTTGTGTATTCTGAAAATAACATCTACTAAGGTTGTTTTTTTAACTGTTTGATACAGTAAGTGAAGTTGATGTATTTTTTTTTAAATAAAATACATTGTATTATGTACCTGACATTAAAAAGAAACTATTGTCAATGTGTGAAACTAGATTTCTAGAGAAACATGATTCACTTCATATTTTTGTTAAATTTCTTCAACCTTGTCAGTTAAGCCGAGTTGTCCTAGTGAAACTTCAAAAGCAAGTGATCTTTTAACCGCAGTTGAAAAGAGGACTTTCTTAAATGTACTCCTTATCCGAGAAAAGTTTTTCAGATTTACTGAACAGTTGTCAAAGTATTTAGAGCAATCATCACAGCCTCTGCTCTTTCTTAGCCAAAATACGTCACAGAACTGCTTCAGACACTTCGGAAGATTTCAGATAAAGAGTTCAGTGAAATATATCATACTGCTTCTGAAAAGTGCCAATAATTCTGAAATTACGATTCGAAGAATAACAAGACACAATAATAATAATAATAAACGAGATAACTATCATCGATTTATTATAGAGGGGGACACACCATTGGCCTTGGAAGATGGGCAGCCCTTGCTGGGCCCCTCCGCCTGAATTTTCCTTCTGGATACGCCCCTGTGTATTTCACGTAAGATGAGTGAGTGTCTTTCCAGCTCACACCTGCCCAACCACGGAAAGTTTGGATTAAAAACTGGAACGTGGATAACGCTTTCCGACAAATCCTGTTTCTCTTCTTTTCCATGTATTCCTACTCCGTCTATCCTTTTCTATCACTTCCTCTCTCTCTCTCTCTCTCTCTCTCTCTCTCTCTCTCTCTCTCTCTCTCTCTTTCTTCATCCCTCCGCGTGCAATTGTTCCTCTACTATAAACAATCCTCAAGGCGGCCTGAGCGTGGTGCTGATCAAAATCACCTTGAAAATGGCCGAGATCGAGAATGTGTGGGGTCCAACCCCCACATCCCCTAATTGTGCCTTCCTGGCACGGGGGAACTTTTGTTGTTGTTGTTGTTACCTTTATTATTTATTAATTATTGGGGTCTCAGAAGTTAGGCCGAGACTATTTCAGGATGGGCTACAGTCTTCCTAATCCCCCCCCCCCCTATGGCGACGACCTTGATTAATTATTAGAAAATAAGACAGGTGAGAGCCCAGGTGCTCCAACTAACCAATCAGACATGGTTGTCCTTCCAAAGAATTGATGCCAATGGCCAGAGGCGTCTCTTGATACGCATGCGGTGCATTCTGCGCATGCGTCAATTGTGGGAGAAAGGACAACTTGCTCTGCGATGACATTCATGAGCATTTCTACATTCTAATTTCTTCATATAGGAGAAGTATTTATTTTACACGAGAGCGCTGAACTAAGCTTATATTACATTTCTTGGATCTGAACTGACGCATGCATCAATTATGGGAAAATAATTATTACTTTCTTTCACTTCAGATCCAAGAAATGTAATATAAGCTTAGTTGAGCGCTCTCGTGTAAAATAAATACTTCTCCTATATGAAGAAATTAGAATGTAGAAATGCTCATGAATGTCGTCGCAGAGCAAGCTGTCCTTTTTCCCACAATTGACGCATGCGCAGAATGCACTGCATGCGTTCACGAGACGCTTCTGCCAATGGCACAGGAACAGAGAACTAAGATTGTTAGTCAGGATTAATCATAACCAACGCAATATTTAACATCACTGTTCTTTTTAATTTCATGATTTGTCAACAGATGGCGCAAAATTGCAACATAATTGTGTTAACCGTTTAAATCACAACGTGGTCTTCAGTTGGACTGTTTATTCCGTAATAACTAACTGTGATAATATAAAATTAATTAACCATGTATAATTTCTGTGATGCGGATGATCCCATTTGGTACAGTGAATTCGGGTGAATACTTTACATTTAGACATTCATTCAGTAACCATGATGAATAGAGGCAAATCTGTAATCTACGTACGTATATTCGCAGTAAAGCATTTTCTTTGTTTCCATATACCGCGTGAGGCACCTAAAAGTACCACCTGAAATAGCGAAGAAACCAGAAACAGTAGCGATGTGAGGTTTGCGGGAAACAATAATATCAAATGGGGCTCGTAAATCGGAGGTATTAGGTGGGTCGAAAAATATCGACAAATGGGGCATCTGGAGCAAAGTCATATTTTTTTAAATGGAACGATATACAATAACATGCATAATATAAAAGAGCACACGCAGAGAAACACAACGCCGTTGGTCTCATGCATCTACTGCACATAGGAACGAAGATATGGCCATGTGAAAATATGTAAACAAACTAACAAGTGGCCCACTTGACCGTCAGTACCACGGCATGTACAAGTATGAGATGTCGGAAGCAATTGGACAAGATGAAGACAGAACGTGTTAAAGGAAGAAAAAATACAGTAGACATCGTCAGCACCATGTATTTGATAGTGTTACAGCATAATGAAAATGACCATGACAGTATGTCGAAGAACCACTGCGTAAGAAGCGAAAACCTGTCAAAGTGTGTGTTCAAAGTGGTGGCCGTCAGCTGCGATACAGGCAACGAGGCGCCCACGCAAAGATCGTTGCACAGAATGTAGCATCTCGTAGGGAATGTCCCTACAGGCCGCAGTAATGCGGTGTTGCATATCCTCTGGAGTTGTTGGCACATCCCGGTAGACAATGTCCTTCAGCTTTCCCCACAGGAAAAAGTCTAACGGTGTCAAATCTGGGGAACGAGCCGGCCATTTGACAGGCCCTCCACGTCCAATCCAACGATTTGGAAATGTATTTTCCACACATGCTGTAGCGCGTCTTGCACTGTGAGCTGGGCACCCGTCATGTTGGTACCACATTTCCCTCCTTGTCTGAAGTGGTATGTCCTCCAATAGTACAGGCAGTTCATGTTGTAAAAACTGTATGTATCGGTCAGCATTCAGTGTCCCTTGTATAAAAAAAGGGCCAATGAGATGTTCACCTACTATACCACACCACACGTTCACACTCCATGGGCGCTGGCGTTCCACTTGGCGAAGCCAATGTGGATTTGTCACCGACCAATAGTACATGTTCCTTAGGTTGACATTTCCATGATTGGTAAAAGTTGCCTCGTCAGTGAAGAGGATTCGTGACAAATCGGGTGTGTCGTGTCGTAACATCCATGTGCAAAACCGAACATGGTCCACAAAATCATTCCCGTGAAGTTCCTGATGGAGGGAGATATGATATGGGTGAAACTTGTGTGTGTGCAGAATGCGCAATACACTTCGCTGACTCATCCCAGCATCCCTGGCAATTTCACGGGAGCTAACGTGCGGATTCACAGCAACAGCGGCGAGAACATTTGTTGCACCTGCCTCACCTGTAGTTGGCTTGTTCCGCACACGTGCTCGTGGTGTTACTCGTCCGGTGTCTCTTAATTTAATAAATAACTTGCCAAACAGACGTCGAGATGGCTGTCGTCTGTCCGGATATCTCTCTGCGTACACACGGTAGGCTTCTGAGGCATTCCCCATAAATCAGGATCATGTCCGCTTTTTCTATGTTTGTGAACACCATAATCTTCGCTCTTACCACTACGACTGCTTGTTATGAACTAACACGATCTCGTGGACCTGCTATCAAAACTTGCTCTGCGTAAAGGCAGTTCTGTCAGGCACCTGAGAAGTCTTACATGCCGTGGTACTGACGGTCAAGTGGGCCACTTGTTAGTTTGTTTACATATTTTCACATGGCCATATCTTCGTTCCTATGTGCAGTAGATGCATGAGACCAACGGCGTTGTGTTTCTCTGCGTGTGCTCTTTTATATTATGCATGTTATTGTATATCGTTCCATTAAAAAAAATATGACTTTGCTCCAGATGCCCCATTTGTCGATATTTTTCGACCCACCCCATACCTCCGATTTACGAGCCCCATTTGATATTATTGTTTCCCGCAAACCTCACATCGCTACTGTTTCTGGTTTCTTCGCTATTTCATGTGGTACTTTTAGGTGCCTCACGCGGTATACACGAGAATAGTGTTAAGATATGTACACATCTTAGTATATAGTTATTTTAATCAGAATATGAAATTACAATTGTGAAAAACGACAAATTTTCTTAACCGGGTCACCTAGCTAAATTACATTTACATGACATTATTGTAATGAAAAGTTCAATACAAATTGTGCTTTATTTACCAAAACAGTTTGCAAAACCTAAATTTCTTTGGAATGCTTATTCATAAATCTCATCCTGTTGTTCCTAAAGGTAGATTTATATTAACGAAAATATGCTTTCAATGTTACATGATGTGATGGGAATATAATTAGAATATGAAATTGATTTCACCGTCAAAGCTTGAACTTTTGGTCCCTATTGTTGACAAGAATGTTAAGATAACAGGTGCATTGTTTATTATCAAGATTTTGAAATAAACAGAATACCAAACCAAGAGAATACAGATGAGCAGAAAAGCTTAGATATTTAGGTATTTAACACAAGAAGAGAAAATTAAGTAATATCATTAATATGGAATATATGTCAGAGCATGTTTGAAAATATGGAAGTTATGTGTAAAGATAACTAAAATGTGTACTTATGTCAACAATGGAAAATAAAAATACCACATACCATACCACAATTCCCAAAGATAACAAAATAACATTGATTTTTAGCATCCTTTCAATTTGTATTTACGCGTACATATAAATCAATTCCCTTTCCTAGTAGAATCAGTGTTGCCTCTCTGAATAGTAAGTACTAGGGCTGAGTCGATGCCGATGTAGGGATGTCACTGAACACATTCTGTTGTTTTATATTTAACGCGTCCCTTGATGAAATGGAGAAAATTTAGCGAAGCGTTACGGTAAAATATCTTAAAATATTTCTCAAACTCCATTTAAAAATACCCAAATAGTGATTTCTTTCTTCCTATGGCAACACTGATTTCATGGAGTGGCTTGAGGAAGTGCCGTTCCGACCACTTCAGTTGTCCTGATGTTGAACGACCTTCTGTCTCATGTACCCTATAACTTACCACACAGTGCCTTTACCCGCTCCGAGGAGAGCACCCTACATACGTGTAATGAGTTGGACACACCTGTTCGTATCCTCAAACACTCAAAAAAGAAAGAATAGCATTTTGTATTTGTGAATTTTAGTTAGCGTCGCTTTTCTGCCCCATTTAGCTAATGAGGACGAGTGGCCAAGGGGGATTTGCCACTAGGCTATCCTAGGCTATAGCCTCAACACACACACACAAAATATTGCGGTGCGGCATTACGGTATGAACGTATAATAAAAAGGTTTTCGAAATTCTTACCTTCTTAGCAAATTCTCCCCACACACTACAATAAAGGCTGATCTGGAAACCAGACAGGGAACTTGCGTCCGTGCAGACTAATCCAAGCAATCATTCACCCCAATCTAAACTCTCACCCCATCATACTCTCCCCTCAAGCTTAAAACAGTTCTGGATACCAGAATGGTTGTCCCTCCTGTACATAGCACTTCCTATCGTACTATCTATACGATAACTAAAACTAACCAATAAACTAACATAAATTAATCCATAACTACTATTAACAAGTTTAATTAATTACAAATCATACAAATGCACAGTAAATTTACAAGAAATCTTTGACTTGTTCCGGTCACCAGAACGGTCTATTAAAATAATACAAACTAAAAATTATTAAATGTAGCT
The DNA here is from genome assembly GCF_977018435.1 of Lepisma saccharinum. Lineage (NCBI taxonomy): Eukaryota > Metazoa > Arthropoda > Insecta > Zygentoma > Lepismatidae > Lepisma > Lepisma saccharinum. The sequence continues at coordinate 39,160,145 of NC_139257.1, read as the reverse complement.
ATGTATAGAGTCTCCATGTATTTTCTTTTTCTTTTTTTTTTGTACTTGTATTTTATGTATGAAAATAAAGACGAGAAGAAGTAGGATAAAAAGGCGGGGGAACCGTTTAAATTCAGGAAACTGACGTCCTGGTTTATTTAAAGGTACCAGGACATTGAGAGCATACCCTCGAAAGTACGCGGGTGGAGGCGGGCTACTTCGGGAGGTTTCCCCCCTTTAGATATGTATATGTGTTTCAAAAAGTATTATATTATAATGAGATGTAGTGAAAATGTAGTGATCCAATGAAATGTATGATAAAGTTATGAATGTATACATTCTAAAGGTCAATAAATGTTTTTAAATGTCAAAAAAAAAAAATAATTCTTACCTTATTTTGAAAGATGTAAAGGGTGTTCAATAAAAATCCGCACAAGGTTCAGTGAGAAATATATTTGAACAAGACATACAGGTTATACATATAGGAAGCCACATAACAGAGAATATTGTGGCATCACAAACGGCTTTCAATCAATCCGTCACGACGCACCTTGTCGATGCGACGTCTGGTGGATCTTGCAAGGTTTTGTACAACAGACAGATCAATGTTCCGGAGACAGTACCGGACCCGTCGAATAAGCTGATCTGTGTTTGTTGCGTGCCATTGCTTACCATAAACAGCAGCCTCCAAAATTGCCCGGAAATTTTCGATAGGTAGAAGTTCCGGAACATTAGCGGGGATATCTTCTTTCGGTACAAATTCAATATTTTCCTGCTGCAGATGTGCACAAACGACTTTGGCATAATGCGATGATGCTAGATCAGGCCAGAACACATAGGCTCATAGTTGTCACGTATGTATCAGTCTCTTCTTAACACACTCCTCCAGGTACGTCTGGGCATTGATAGAGAATCCAGATTTCCGTACCAACGGTTGGCTGAGGCCTTTTGGACCCATGGCAATCCATACCAGTACTTTCTCTTCAAATTTCTTCTTGGTGGCAAACTTAACACTAGCTGGAGCTTGAGAAGGGTCCGAAGTGTAGTATCCATCATTTCCATTGATGGAGGAATGGGTTAATGACAGATAGGTTTCATCATCCAAGATGAAAGCACGACCACCAAATTTCCGCAACAGGCGGCCATGCTTATTTGTTGTTCTGTGCGCTTGGGAATGGCTTGTTACTTCCTGTATTGTATGTCCGCCTTCTTATGCACACATAGTGGACCATGGATGCAGAAGACTTGAATTTTCACTCCGCCATACGCATTGAAACACCATCATTGTTCTGAAGTGTCTTCTTCAGTTGCTGCACCTTACTGTTCGGGAAAATACTCGCTGGTCGTCCTGATCCCGACTGCCGTTTCCGCTCAGTCCCACTGTCACATCTTAATGATGTCGTAGATAGTTCTTCGCGGCACTCCCTTGGCTGCAAAATGCCTTACTGTATACCTTTTCCCCTTACTCTCAGTGTCACGTAGAACTTGTACACACGTTCCCGCAACACGTCTTCCTTGGAGAAGATCCTCACCGTCAAACAGGGTCACGATAACACCACTCGTTTCTGTGCCTCTACGACTTTGTGCGGATTTTTATTGAACACCCCTTACATTTCAGTCTGTCAAGAGCTATCAAATTTCAAATAGGTTAGTCCACCACTTTTGCTACTGGGGTAAGTTTTTTTTTCTCTTACTTCGGATAGAAGCGACGATTGGAATGGATGATGAATTTATTAGATGGATCATAGAACGTCCATCCCTCTCTTAATCAGAAGATGGGACTTGGGGCTTCGTTACGGCTGCACTGACACCACAATGAAGGTCTGGAGAGGAAGTTATTGTATTAAATATAATTCTTCCTTCCTGGCTTCGTTCCTTACGTATGGGAGAGCCTATTCATTATTAGTAGGGCGCGGAAGTTGAGGAAAAATCAATTTTTTTTTCTTAAGTGTCCGAAGACAAGGCCCAATATAATATATGTTCATTTTGGGTCATTGTAGGCCAGAAAAGGGTGGGTTTTATTGGTCCTTTTTTTAGCCTTTTTTAGGTCTTGAACAGCTTTTTTCTGCAACTTCACCTTCTTTCGACTACGTTTTTACTGCCCATTTTCAATTCGAATCATCAGTTCATCACCTCTTAAACATCCTTTCTGTAGTAAAGAAAGACATATATTTGGACCATCCCTGAAACGAGAGAAAAACATTTTTGGACGACTGAAACAGGTACGGTACAAGGTCCTTTAACCGTATTTTGTCTGGAAGATCGCGCTGTAAGTGGTACTTTCTCTTGCTTTGAAGCTTTCAGTTTTTTTGCACTGTGTGTTTCATACCACCAGAATTTTGTATTTTTTTTATTCATTAAATATGTAATTAAAACCGAAGTTATTAATTAAATTGTATCACATTTATACCTCCTTTTTTCCGTTTTTAAGTCCTTTTTTTTTATATTTTTAGGTAATTTTTGAAGGTATTTTTTTGGCAATTTATAGGTCTTCAACTTCCGAGACCAAATTATTAGCTTCTCACATGTACCTAACTGTAGACCAGGCGAGCGAGAACAAGTCTCTGCGCAAGTAGTGACGTAAGACAGCTCCACCAATGAACAGTGAGAGAAACGGGATTGCGTAATGGACGGGAACTACCCGCTTTCCCTGCTTCACTCTGTCAGCGTTGCAAACTTTTGAAAACGAAAATGCCGTACGCACATGGCAAACGGACTGTATTTTTATCTGCAGGCCGGTACGCTTGGTTTTAATTTTTCTTCATAATATTCATAGAATGTTAGGGATAAAACAGCAAGTACAAATTTTGACAAGCCGTGCCTTTAGCGTACGAACTAAGATCTGGAGCGTACGTCCGTACGGTTGGCAACACTGCGCTCTCACCATTCGATTTCCTCTCCTCCTCTGCCACTATGCGCTGACCTGCTCTACAGTTAGCTGGGATAGGTTATAGAACACAATATTTCATTTATTACATTACGCTTGATGATATAGCAGCCAGAACCCATTTTTTCTTCTAACATAATGATTAGCTGTCTGCTGGTACATGAATTCTGAGTACTTCCGCTTGGAGTTTATATTTTTAACAATGATTTATCATAATCTTCGGGGCCGCAAGCTCAGGGGCTGCCCATGAAAGGGCATAACTGACAAAGACCATCGACTGTTAAAATTCCTTAATACAGTAAAACCTCGTTAATCCGGACGAATGAGGGATAAGTTGACCGGTTTAACGAAAGTCCGGATTAACTGAAATAACCTAAAAGAACAGTAGAAAGTGCATTAAAACTCCGTTTATGGCAACAAAACACGTTTATTATGGTGTATTAAAAGGGCGTTGGATGTATACATATTCTTAGCCGTTACGGAGCAATATGACGAATGGGATTGTTGACTTCCAGCCACATCTAAAACCTTGCATTCTCTTTTTGCCTGTCCGGATTAAGCGAAGTCCGAATTAACGAGGTTTTACTGTATTGTAATACTGGCAAAATAAAACAACATATCAAGAGTTGTTGCACCACGAAGTATAATTTAGTTTCTAAAGGTAAGGCAAGAGAAACAAAGTTTGCAAAAGCAGGCTGTAAGAAGTGAAATTGACGAATTGGAATCGAAAGAGGGGAAAGTTTTGCTCATATTTCTATCGCAGTTCTTCCACCCAGGGAACAGGTTTAGAGAAGTGAAAGCAAGAACCGATAGCAATGTAGGTTTCCTGCGTCGATTCTAGTTGGACTGGAGAAAAGTGTGGTAATAGCGAGTTTTTTTAAAAAAATGAATGATTTTGGATTGGTTTTGTGTCCTCTCTAGACTCTCCAGACTGTTCTGCAGGCATTAGAGAAAGCAGTACTTGGACAGAAAGAGAGATGGAAGGAGAGAAGAAAGGAACACGAAGTGGAAAGAGAAAGAGAGAAGAAAGGCTAGAGGAAAGGAAAAGATGGAAGATGAGAGAGAAAGGGAGAGAAGGCAGGAAGATGAGAGAGAAAGAGAGAATGCAAGAGATGAGAGGGAAAGAGAGAATGCAAGAGATGAGAGGGAAAGAGAGAATGCAAGAGATGAGAGGGAAAGAGAGAGAAAGCAAAAAGATGAGAGGGAAAGAGAGAGAAGACAGGGAGAAAGAGTACAGGGAGAATGAGAGAATGCAAGAGATGAGAGGGAAAGAGAGATAAAGCAAGAAGATGAGAGGGAAAGAGAGAAAGAGGACAGGGAGAATGAGAGAATGCAAGAGATGAGAGGGAAAGAGAGAATGCAAGAGATGAGAGGGAAAGAGAGAGAAAGCAAGAAGATGATAGGGAAAGAGAGAAAGAGGACAGGGAGAATGAGAGAATGCAAGAGATGAGAGGGAAAGAGAGAGAAAGCAAGAAGATGAGAGGGAAAGAGAGAAAGAGGACAGGGAGAATGAGAGAATGCAAGAGATGAGAGGGAAAGAGAGAGAAAGCAAGAAGATGAGGGAAAGAGAGAGAGAGGACAGGGAGAAAGCGAGAAGACAAGAAAATGAGACTGAAAGAGAGAGAATGCAGGAAGATGAGAAGGAAAGGGAGAGAATGCAGATAGAATGAGAGAATGCAGGAAAAAGGGAAAGAGAGAGAGAGGGGGTTTGTAGAAAGAGAGAAGGCAGGAAGATGAGAGGAAAAGGGAGAGATGGCAGGAAGATGAGGGGGGAAAGAGAGAGAAGGCAGGTAGAGAGAGAGAGGCAGGAAGATGAGAAGGAAAGGGAGAGATGGCAGGTAGAAAGAGAGAAGGTAGGTAGACGAGAAGGAAAGAGAAGAGAAGGGAGGAAGACGATAGAGAAAGAGACAGGAACAGGTAGAGAGAAATGTCAGGGATAAAGAGAAGATTGGAGAGCAAGCAGAATACGAGAGAAACTTGAGATAAGGATGGAGAATGAGTACGGTAAATGTGAAAGAGAATGATACTTAGATAAACTTAAGCAATAGGAGAGTTTTGGAAAGGAGTTATCAGAAAGAAAGGAAATTGAGAATAAAACAGAAATTAAGAATGGGAGAAGGAAAGATAAAGAGAAAAATGGAATTGAGGGAGGATAACAGGTAGGGGAGAATGGATAGGTAAAGAGGGACAACAATTGAAAGAGGATGAGGGACAATGAGAAGTGAATAAAGAGAATCGGGAACAACAATGGAAAGATAATAGGGGAAATATTGGAAAGAGGAACGAGAATGAAAAAAGAATGAGGTGACGATAGAGTGTTACAACCTTAGAGTGTCAAAGATTGGAAAGGGGAGAGAACATGCTTTCTGTGTCGTCTTGATAAGGACTGAAGTTTCCGATCTCTTTCCCACTTAAATTTTACAACTGTTGTCTCAGTCTCAAGTCTTCACATCGCGAATGAGTATTTGCATTGTAATATTTAAACCACTTACAAGACTGTGCAATTCGGGGTTCAAATCCCACCACCAGCCATTCGCATTGGTTTTATATCCGTAGTTTCGACAGTCACTTACTGGGATGTAACTTTACAGAAGGCCACGAACTACCTAGTAGACACAAAAAACACTTAAGCCCAGGTCGGGATTCGAACCCGGTATCCTTGTGCTTACCATTCCGGCGCGGAGGATGATCAGGCTATTCTTGTCTTGATTTACAATAAGTATATTGCAAAACAACGTATTTATATCGTTATGTAGGTATTATAAAAATGCATACGTATAATAAACGTGTTTTTTATAACAGCAAAAATCGAAGTATTTAAAAAACGAAGATGATTATTTTTCGTAATTAAAGCCATAAATACATAACATTGTCGTGTTTTTACTGGCAAAAGGTGTAAAATAGGCGGCGCCAAAAATCCACCTCGCCCAGGTGAAAATTTTGTATCCATCCGCCATTGTCCACAAGGTATCGAACTCGGGGCATCTTGATTACACTGATGGAAACTGGTATATCTCAGAGGGCCTCGGTTTTGAAGGCGAAGTTGTATATAATTGTATTCATTTTTGGGTATTGAATGACACACACACAAAAAAAAAATCCCTTTTTTTTAAAAAAAAAAAGCAGCGAAAAATCCGTGCTCTTTTATCAGCATTCAGTACCACAAATTCACGCAATGCGTTGTCTGCCTTCTCAGCTGCAAGAAACTGCTTTCGTCTTGGTTCCATATCGTTTTTCTGGCAACGTTCTGTATGCTCCATGTAATTTAAACTAATGGTGAATATACCAACCAAGTTTTCTTGCACCAGACGTGTCTTGTGGCCTTGAATCTTTCATCACTTCCACACAAGTGAGGAGAGTGAAATAGCATCAGACTTTATGCTGCTTCATGAGCACCACTGTTGCCAACACATGAAGCGCAATTTGCTCAACTTCGACATAAAAACCACTAGAACTACACAAAATGTGCATGCTTAAACAAGCGAGCTAAAACTACTTCCTCACCTATATTCTTGGTACTTCAGATATAGAGTTTTTAGCCAGTTTTATAGTTTTAATTCGTGATACTTTGTCAGCTAAAGGATTATTTATATCATGGGAATCGTTTCGGGATTTCTGTGGACATGCTTGCGTGTGCACTTTGCATATACATCCTGTTTCTAGAAGCGAATTCTTGTAACATTTTGTGCCTGGATGTTTTAAAGGAATATGGGGGTTCATAAAGATTAAGAAATAAGGCAATGACGTGATTAGAATATTCCCACAACAATAATTAGTTATTACAAATCTATATACGTATATAAAAATGGATGTATATGTGTGTGTGTGTTCCATCATAACTTTCGAACGCGTGGAGCAATTTCACCCAAACTTGGTACACATATGACTTACAATCTGGAAATAAATACTGTGTAGGTAAGACACCCCTTGCACCCCTAGGGTGGGGTGGGAAGGGGGTGACGTAAAAATAATAAAAAAACGACCGATATTAGTGTGGAATCCATAGTTTTAGGGATCGCTAAGCTGAATAGTGACATTGCGAATGCCGTTGTTCTACTCCAAGTTCATCACCTATCGGAATGAGGGGGGGGGGGAGGGGGTGAAAAATAAATTGCCAAAAATGACCTATATTAGTGTGGAATCCATAGTTTTCGGAGTCGCTAAGCTAATTGGTGACATTCACGATGACATTTGAAAGAGAGAGAGAGAGACACTTGCTTTCTCGATCACGATCAACAAGTCACAGGGGCAGTCTATTAAGTACTGCGGAGTGGATTTAAGATCGCCATGTTTCTCCAACGGACAACTTTCATAGAATACTGGGATTAATAAATACCTGGGCAACGCCGCGCAATCAGCTAGTAGATTGACACGTTCATTTAGTCAAAAGAACATGATTTAACTAAAAGAGCAAATAATAAGTTCACATGAAAGACTCGAAAGCATTCACGTGGGTATGGGGTAATACCGTGCGTCCATTTCGATCTGCAGCCGAGAGATCGGGAGAAGCGTGGCGGGCGGCGCTGACGGAGATGCCGACATTTGCGGCCTGAAATGCCCGCTTATTTTTATGGACATATGCAGACATTTATATAAATATTGCAAAACGAGCACTAACCTGTGTTATAAGAGTATGGTTTTAATTTTAGTGGCTTAGTGGCTGTATGTGCTGATGATTTTGACACTCCCATCTCCTGTGAAACACGGCGTAGAGGTTTGTTTGGAAAACTTTCTAACGCTGCCCCAATTTCATCGAGTTCATCGAGGAAGCTCACGAAAACCATTGACTTTTAATGGTTTCGTCGGCAGCGTAATCTTGATACAGTGTTGCACATTCGAAACCTCCAAACGATCCCCATCGACACAAAACTCTTTCAAGGATATAAACTTAAGCAGGACGTTGCTGGTCAAAACTATGATTAAAATGTTTTATTATCTGTGACTCTTATCGTCACTTCTAAATCGTATTTTTTTGTGTATATAATTGAAGAACTTGGATGAATTACAGATGATGAATTATAACCCAGGTTAGTGCTCGTTTTGCAATATTTATATAAATGTCTGGATATGTCCGTAAAAATAAGCGAGCATTACAGGCCGCAAATGTCGGCATCTCCGCCAGCGCCGCCCGCCACGCTTCTCCCGATCTCTCGGCTGCAGATCGAAATGGACGCACGGTATATCTCTGTTAGTTCGTCAAATAAACATCAAAGTTAAGTTTGCACTAAGAAAAAGGAAGTCTATTTTACTTCTTTGCAAACTAAATACTTATATGCCTAACATATAATCCATTTTACTCAAAGAAATTAAACTTCTTATAATTCAACTTGATCACTCTATTCAAAAACCGAGCCCGAACTTCAAAGTCGACAAAAGACAATCGTAATTGCCATGTTACAGCCCTTACAAGATAAGTATATACAGGTTAGTCACTATCCTAACATTATCAGTGATAGGTAAATTACAGAAATTAAGATTAAAGAACAATAAACATTTGTACAAGAGAAGGTAATTAATAACAATAAATATTAGTGCAATGCGAAAGGACGTGTCAAGATTATAAAATCCTTAAAACTGACAGAATATTCATTAAATATGAATAATAGAATATACCAATCAAGAACAAAAACACCCTAGATTGCATTTTGCAGACTAACGAGGCTCTGGTGTCTGGTGTCCAACATAATCCTCAGTGGGGGTCGTGTTGTGTTCTGTTCATGTGTTTGCGACTGTTTTTCAGTCAATTTAATCATCACAAGGGCTAGGGTATTTATGCATTTTGCATATTGTATATGCAAATGCATATTTAAGGATTTTTAACTAAAAATGCATATTTCATATGCAGGTGCATATTTGTATGAATATAAGTTGATGTGCATATTTTTGTACCCACAACCAACACCGAGCATATACTGTATTTATTTTTCTTCTCCTCGCTTCTCTTTTCTTTATCTTTTCTCTGTCTTTCTTCTTTCAACAATTTCAAACAAGCATCAAAAGTATAGAAAACCTTAAAGAGACCCTCGCCCAGGTTGAAGATCCTGTGTATGTACAGAAATTGGATTCAGAATTGAAAAAGAACAGTGGGCATGCAACAATGGTGAAAGTTTGCAAAATTCTGCATACAAATGGGGACAACGTGTGGATGATCTTGAACTTCATGTGTCTGACTTTGTTGCCCTAAAATACAGATCACTTGTATCTTGCGAAGTGGAACGTGTGTTTTCGAATATAAGACTATTCTAGCTGAAAACAGAAGGAGTTTCAAGTTCGAAAATTTGAGACATCAAGTTGTTATCAAATGCAATCATGATCTTGATCTGTAATGTATTGTGTTTCATTTAACGCAGAACCATATTAATTGAAAAAAAATCTGTGTAGCGAATGAGCATTCAGAATAATGCATATTCATTGCCTGGCATGCAATCTTTCATAGTTTGTAATATACATCATTTATAAATTAAACGGGGTTTTAAAGTGCATATTTAAGTGCATTTTTTACACTTTTTTGGTGCATAACATCCGAGCCCTATTTATCACATTTCATTTTAATCTTCACAATTAGCTGAAAGTGTCAGAAAGGCGAAATAAGACAACAATAGACCGAATAACAGCAGCTTTTCGAAAGGATGACAACATACATTACAAACATTTACAAGTTTTCTTTCATTCAAGATCTGTGGATAATAACATTAGAACAGTTGGTTACAGATATAAATCAAGTAGATGCACACACGAATTTATGCAAAACAACCAGATTTGGCGCCAAAAAAATAGGGCAAAATTTCCAGAAAAAGTGTACTCTTCTATGCATTGATATTGTCGCTGTAAATCCTCCAAGACTACGAACTTGTACCTACAGTTGGCAACACTAATCCACATATCTGATGGGTTTTATGCGCTCCAAGCTGAAGACAAAGTTTTAGAAATAGCTTCCACAGGGAAGCAGCGGGTATTACAATCTAAGGCGAAATTGTAATTCTAGTGCTCCCTGTGTGCTTTTTTGAGTACACAAAATGGCTGCCGTTGAGCGTAAGCCGGCAACCGTTGTTTTCACATGAAGGAAGGAGTGGCTTTTGGTGACTGTAACCGCGATAGAAGCTAGCTGATTTGCAAAAGTGCTCCTTCTGGTTTTGAGTTCTATGTGAAGTTTGGATAATTTGACACGTCCTTTCCCATTGCACTAATATTTATTGTTATTAATTACCTTTTCTCTTGTACAAATGTTTATTGTTCTTTAATCTTAATTTCTGTAATTTACCTATCACTGATAATGTCAGGATAGTGACTAACCTGTATATACTTATCTTGTAAGAGCTGTTACCATGGCAATTACGAGTGTCTTTTGTCTTGACTTTGAAGTTCGGGCTCGGTTTTTGAATAGAGTGATCAAGTTGAATTATAAGAAGTTTAATTTCTTTTGAGTGAAATGGATTATATGTTAGGCATATAAGTATTTAGTTTGCAAAGAAGTAAAATCGACTTCCTTTTTCTTAGTGCAAACTTAACTTTGATTTTTAATTGACGAACTAACAGAGAGATATTACCCCATACCCCGAGAGGCATCAAGTGAATGCTTTCGAGTCTTTCATGTGAATTTATTATTTGCTCTTTTAGTTAAATCATGTTCTTTTGACTTTGCAAAAGTGCTCTTTCTGGTATTGAGTTCTATGTGAAGTTTGGATAACTGCCGCAACGAGGAAACGAATGTAATTACTTCAAACTACACAGATCGCACAATTGAAGCTATCATTCGACGCTGGGTTCAACCAAAATCAAATTCTGCACTCAGAGAACTAAATGCATCATATCGATTGATGCACCAGAATGCATCGATTGATACATTAAAGTGTATGTTATGTCTTGTTCAAGGAATCCGATCCACATTTGATGCATTTGAGTGCATTTTTGTATGTCGGGAAAGAAACACCAAAGTGCATCATTTGATTCAAGTGAGGATTTCTTTCAATCGAGATGCACTTCAATGCATCAGTTGATGCGTTTTTGATGCACCAGAATGCATCATCCAAAAAGATGCAGGAAGGTGCATCAAGGAACATGAACTGATGCATTGAAGTGTATCTCGACTGAAATAAATCCTCACTTGAATCAAGTGATGCACTTTGGTGTTTCTTTCCCGACATACAAAAATGCACCCAAATGCATCAAATTTGAATCTGATTCTTTGAAGAAGCCATAAAACACACTTTAGTGCATCAATCGATATGATGCATTTAGTTTTCTGTGTGTATGCGATTGGTCCAAACATAAATCATGTGTTACACCCAACAGCATAAGTAACCGTGGGGCGAATCATTTTCATTCGGTCTATTTTCCACAATGACATAATCATGTATTGAATTTAACATCAATAAGGATTCGAACCAGGGGCCCCCGGAGTAGCAGCGAGCTGTGCTAACCACTCCGCCACCAAGATCGGCATAGAATAAAGAACCCCCCCCCCCCCTCTGGTTGTTGCCCTGTTTGATGGCGTAGTGGTAACGTCGCCGCCTTGTTACCAAGGGGTCCCAGGCTCGATAACCGATGGAGCCACATAGTGGTTCCAATCCCACTTTAAACTGTAGGTACAGTCACGATTAGTCTATCTGTGCATAAAGTGGACTGAGATCGAGACTGAAAACCCTCTGGTTGTTAATTTTTGGTACTTGAAGGGGTGGTTCAAGAGAACTTACTGGAAAAAATTTCAAACACTCCTTGCACCCCCCCCCCCCTTAATTTTAAATAGTAGAAAGAGGACGTAACATATAGCAGAGTGCTTGGTGACAGTGTCGGCGCCTTGACTAGACAGAATGAAGTTATGTACACCAAAGACGTATTTAGTGGGGGTCCGCCCCCCCCAAATATTTATCAAGTACTAACATTTAATAATGAAAAATGTATTCGTTTAGCCGTTGTTGTATAATTTCCTCTGAACTTATTGGAAGACAAGGATTATATTGGGATCATACGGCTTTGAATCACATTACAAAGAAGAATTATGTACACTAATACTCAAAATAATATGCATAAAATTTTAATCAGAAACTTACTTTTCTCCAACTACATGTAACATCATTTTTGTTATTCGATAAATATTCAATTATTCATCTATTTGAAATTAATTTCATTGTCAGGGCACTTGTTTTTATGTAAATTATTCCGATCTTAACTACAGGTAAGCTACGTAATGAATATGCGCTGTTTGTTATATCTCTATTCTTATACAATCGTTTTACGTATTCGTGTAATAATAATATAATATTCATTCATGTATTGGAATTAGTATTAGTTTGATTAATAATTATTTTAATATAAACATTATTATTATTCCTGAGACACTTGGTTCAGGCCCCCCGAGAAACATATTTCTAGATACGTGCCTGATGTGTATGACATCTACATAAACTAAACTAAACTAAAATGTCTGGTGCAGCAGCCTTTTGAGGGGCTAAGGCCTCGCAAGCGACAGCAGTCTGGCTTTCCAGAGTATAACTTACAATTGGCTCCCTAATTGTCGTTATGATGCTGGATCAGCACTGAAATTTTTGAGTTCTTACCGGGGATCGAACGCGGCAGTGGTCCCACCAATGGCAAGAGACTTGTTTTTATAGCCATAAATGCGGGAGCTCTAAGAAATTTATAACCACCCTAATTTCATTTCTAAGATATTCTTTGTATTTACACTTACACGATTTTCTTACACCACTCCTGTTTTCAGCTTGGTACTACCTCATTCATGGCGCCCTGAATCCCACAATGCAGCACTGATGACGTAACTGAAGCCCTGTTGTTTACGAAACCCTTGTCTGAGAGTCGTATTCAGTTTACCAACACGCCAAAGAGGGACAAGCATTTTCTAGCAGAATGAAAAAACCAAGAAAAAAACATGTCAAATTTTTATGTCTTCCTTTTCTGCCAGCGCCAACTATTGTAGCTTAAGGTCTCTTTAATGTTAAAAACATGATTTACCAGTAATTGATGCTGAATAAAAATTGCCTCGTTAAGAGCATGCTTTGTTTGTTTTTTGTGTGTGTGTTTACCAAGCCAAATGTTCCAACTCTGATTGATCTTTCTTTTTTGTTTTCAGGTAAGTGGCATTCTTCTCAATGCTCTTGTTTTGGTAAGTAAGGATCTATTGAATATTTCTGAGCTTCAGTGGCGGCGATTGGGTGCCAAACCGGTGGGGGGGGGGGCTCAGATCAGACAAAGCTCAGCTTTAAGGCGAAGAGATGTAGTTACTCACCATGTGTGCATTTATTTGGATATCGTCGGAATGGGCAATGCTACTGAAGAAAAACGTGGGGTACAAGAGAGTATGGATTTCTCTACATGTGGCAGGTCGAAGCGTTTTTCAAAGTTGATTATTAAGCTAGATACAACCTGTAAAAAACATGACGAATAAGAATTTTCGGAATCCCATGTATTCCTTTTGGGGAATCAACTTCAACATCAAATTACGGCTAATCAAATGGGAGTTTCGACTTTTCTGCTGGGCAATCACTTCTTCAAACTGCCCTCTTTCCGTTGATATCATTTTCTATTCCATCGGAAGTTTGTTACTCCCAAGATAACAAATCAAAAAATACTCCCTCCCAATATGCCCAATGCATTTCTCCTTGCCTCCTGGCAGTGTTGCCAAACCTGGTGCGCATAAAAGAGCTAAATTTAACCTTAAATGGAGTTAAAACGACTTTCAAGGAGCTAGATTTACGAAGTCCTTCCTAGAGTAATGTTAGTTATCTAAGGGATGGACGCTTCTATTACCGTTAACTCTAAATTGATGACAATTTATTCTTAGTTTTCACCATCTAGATCCGGCGGCATCATCCATCTCATGGTCGTACGAAATCAAAAATAAAGGATTCCCTGATAACATTATGCCAGTTTCACGTCAACACGGCGCTAAAAAAAAAAAGTAGCTGGGGATGTAAGAGGGGATGGGGCGACGCAGCCAATACAACAACATCACGTCACGTGCAAAATGTATAATCATGGCAAAAAGTTGGTCTATGTGGGCCGGAACCAGTGATGGTATCATAGTGAGGCACGGGGCGGGTGCCCCAGTTCACAGGCAAACGAGTGCACGGAAGAGCCAGATCTGGCTCCAAGAGAGCTAAGTTGGCAACACTCACTCGGAGGGAAAAGCCGGGCGGAGACTGTCCCGCATGTCCTTAAGTGTTAGCACAGGAAGAGAAGGACGAAGTACAGTCACCAGCAATACAAATGGGACTCCTATATCCTGAGATACTCGCTTCCCTGCAAGGCGTCGAGTGTATTGTCTAACTTTCCGGCGGTGGTAGAAGTTTTCATTGAAAATTTGCTATTTAAATCCACTTATCACCGTATAGTTAGGCAACACACACAACAGCTTGCACGAAAGCTAGCATTTCAGGATATAGGAGTCCCATTTTTAATGCCGGTGACCGTACACGAGGAAATAGAAAATTACTGAACAACACACCGTGTGACGTGAGAATTATAATAGTAGTATGTCAGGTTGAACTTCAATAGGGCTTCATTTTTTTCATATTTTGGTATGTTTACATTACTTGCATGAACGTATTATTTTTTGTTTACGATATTTTATAAATTTCTACCCAATTTCGAAGAATCACACTATATACTTAATTCTGGAAAATCTACATACCGGGTGGCCAGAATTAACTATTAAAAAAATAGTTCAATTTTCCGCCACCAGGTTGATATGTGGCGCTGTATTTCCATGATGTGTTGTACAAATAATCACGTTAAGTAATTTAGCTGAGTTATTAATTAGAAAGACATTTGTTAGTGGCTGGAAGTTGTGAGAAAATAATCTGTCGTTTATTGCAAGATTGCAAGCTAAAGGCAAATCCATAACCAATTGAGCAGTTTATGTTATTATTACATAGTGGATTCACCAAATTTCAGAGTTCTACGATGCCTCAAACAGGCTACAGAGGGTTCTGAGTTGGGTAACTTTAATTCTGGCCACCCGGTACATTTAATTTTTCAAGATGTAGAACATCATTGCAATATATAGTTTGACTACCATGCGAGAGACCCGGGTTCGATCCCCGGCGGGGGAGAACCGGGACATTTTCAACCTGTTCAAGCTGCTCCGGCACCCACCCAGTGTCGTATAAAGTGGATACCTAGAGGAAACTTTGCGGGGTAAAGGCGGCTAGGTGCGTGGTGCTGCTCACATCACCTCCAGCTTCGGCCGAGATCATTCATGGCGTTGTGCAAAGCACAGGGGAGAACTTTACTTTTTAAATATACTTTGAAATTGTTCTTGGTGTGACAGAAGATTGGGATTGCAGCAGCTTCGGTTTTGCGTAATGCCTTTCACATCAGAGCGGAAAATTCTTGGATTCTGATGATCTTTCACTTGAGTGTTGTCCGTAACTTTCTATTTCGTTAATTATTACGAGGGAAGATAGTCTACTAATGGCGTAATGCTGACGTCATGCAACGCACGCTAACGATGCGCAAGTAGAACTTCTGGCTGTTAGTGTTAACTGGGCATCTTACGTCATTTCCTGTCTGAAGTTAGCGCTAAAAATTTGTTGTCGTGGCTGAATGGAGCGAAAAATGTTTGACTCGCTGATGCAGGGATGAGTACAGCAGGCACAGCGTTCAGGGCGTAGGGCGAAAGGGCTAATAGTGCAGGGCACGAGGCGAAAGGGTTCAAAAGTTCATGGCATGCGACGAAAGGTCCCTAGAGTGCAGAGCGTGCAACGAAAGGGCTGTAGAGTGCAGAGCGTGTAACGAAAGGGCTGTAGAGTGCAGAGCGTGCAACGAAAGGGCTGTAGAGTGCAGAGCGTGCAACGAAAGGGCTGTAGAGTGCAGAGCGTGCAACGAAAGGGCTGTAGAGTGCAGATCATGTAACGAAAGTGCTGTAGAGTGCAGAGCATGCAACGAAAGGGCTCTAAAGTGCAGAGCATGCAACGAAAGGGCTCTATAAAGTGCAGAGCATGCAACGAAAGGGCTCTAAAGATCAGAGCATGCAACGAAAGGGCTCTAAAGTGCAGAGCATGCAACGAAACGGCTCTAAAGTGCAGAGCATGCAACGAAAGGGCTCTAAAGTGCAGAGCATGCAACGAAAGGGCTCTAAAGTGCAGAGCATGCAACGAAAGGGCTCTAGAGTGCAGAGCATGCAACGAAAGGGCTCTAGAGTGTAGGGCATGTAACGAAAGGACTCAAGAGTGCAGGGCACGGGTCGAAAGGGCTCAAGAGTGCAGGGCACGGGTCGAAAGGGCTCATAGTACAGGACATTGGGCGAAAGGGCTCAAGAGTGCAGGGCATGGGACAAAAGGGCTCAACTTGAAGGACATGGCGCGAAAGAGCTATAGAGTGCTGGTCCTGTCGTTGTTTCTACGTTATTTAAAGGGTAGGAAGAAAGTTTTGCTAACCAAACTCCCTTCTCATTCTCAGCCAAAGCTCTGAAAAGAACATTGTTGATGAGATTCCCAGGAACGAATCCTATTGTTGCTATACTAACCACACCCACAGTTGCTGCTTCAACATTGGCTTGGTAAGACACGCACGAGGCACACCTACGTGGGTGACCTTGAATGTCAGGAGCACGCGTGCGTCTTCATGGTACATCTTTCGACACGGTCACGTGACACGAAAAAGCGAAAACTCATGTTGCATCCAAGTATGGGAGGAATTTAAAACGGCAAAGCTTTTCTTTGCACAGAGATTATGTAAGAGTTCCACAGCAGTGATAACAGTATACGGTCGTAACTACCTCGTGTGTGTTTCAAGGCTTGTTTAAGAGCCTGTGTAATAGAAAGTTAGTAACAGTATCACGCTGATGGTTTCTCATTGGATAATAAATTGCAGAATGTGTCGACGTCATTTCACTTCGAGCACTGGGAACCACCGAATTTCACAGGGTACCGCGAAAATTTCAAGTTTTAAAAATTGCTGAAAGATATCTCAAACAAGTTTTGGTCGCCGCAACCGAATTGTGCACACTTTAGATCCAGAATTGCGCACAAATCTCACTGATCTGTTTTGCGCATAGATTTTGATCCAACGTTGCCACTTTGATAGCTTTAAAGTCTGTGCGCAAAACTGTTTTTTTCTTTAGACAAGAAGAGAGAGAGAAATTAGAAATAAAATAGTAAATTTCTTAACGATTAAATAAAAAATATAATTTGACCAGTAAATGTAGCAAGTCAAGATACAATTTTCATACCAATTTACATAATACAGTATGTCACTATTGATGTTTTCAAGATACAACTTTCATACCAATTTACTCAAACTCAAAAGTTAGGTTAGGTTAATGACTGCACAACAAACACTTCTGTCAATCGAAGCTCGTGACCTTCGGTGTAAATACGGAGATACACCGACCATTACATTCTAATCCACCAATCAGGTTCATCCTCTGTGCCTATCTAATGCTACCCTTCCAGCAAACACACTTGTAAGTCCACACACACACAAAGAAACACAACGGAAGTGAGAACGGCTCGAGAACATTTTACATCTGACAACATCGCCTCATTTCTTTGTGCGCAATCCTGTACATTGTGACAGATTGTCAACGACTTATCAGATACCACTGATAAAACCGGAAAAGTGTGCGCAATCCGGCTGTAGCCGTTTTGATTTGCTCAGCAGTTTTTTTAATGGGAGCCCGAAAACGGTTTACGGTTTCAATTTCAAAAACCACGTCACATCCATGGGAGGGGGGGGGGGGTCGAACGATGGACCCCCTGGAAATTGACATAGTTCATTTAAAGATACAAGAAAGCCGCAAGTTTGTTACAATTATTGTTAAAAACAGAAATAAAGTTCATTTAGTTAGTATTCGAACAGAATAATCAAAGTAAATGCATTGGTTCGAAAACATCGAGTGAAAAATACAGGAACAGGGTAATATTCTACCAGAGGCGTCTCGTGAACGCATGCTGCGCATGCGTCAATTGTGGGGAAACGGCAGCTTGCTCTGCGACGACATTCATGAGCGTTTCTACATTCTAGTGTCTTCATATAAGAGAACTGAAAGAAAGTAATAATTATTTTCCCTCAATTGACGCATGCGTCACTTCAGATCCAAGAAATGTAATATAAGCTTAGTTCGGCGCTCTCGTGTAAATAAATACTTATCATATATGAAGAAATTAGAATGTAGAAATGCTTATGAATGTCGTCGCAGAGCAAGCTGTCCTTTTCCCCATAATTGACGCATGCGTTCACGAGACGCCTCTGTATTCTACCATTTCATCCAACGAACAGATGGTTTCACAGTTTTCAAAATTCTAATAATTACAGTTGTAGGTGAGAGGTCACGCAACACACTTTACAAAAAAATAATTATCCTAACATTTAAAGTCTTTTCTTGAACGAGACGTGCAAGAGTTAATCAGATACTAACTGCATAAAATGCAAAACAAATAATTGAACATTGTTGTGCTGGTATTCACTCGTTTGGTGGGTCGTCTCTCCACATTTATATAATAATAATAACAATAATAATTATTGTTTTTATTAGTTTATAATATTTATTACTGTATAATGACATTTATAACCGTGATAATAATACTCATTGTTTTTTCAACTTTTATAATTTGTCCGACCCCCCTCCCCCCCGCAAAAATTTCTGGCAACGCCCATGGTCACATGAAGCCACAGGGCGAGCGGCATTTTGAATATTACATGGTGCCCCCTCTTCCCGAAGGATAACTGAGGGTACTTCGAGAATTTTAAGTGGGAAAGTGGGTTGAGTAACCCCTCCTTGGATAGGTCCCCTAATTTTAAGCAAAAAATTAAGCAAACATTCTTTGATGTGGGCCACCATATTAGAATTGATTATTAAACGATTTGTATAAACGTGCGAAGAAATCTGAGAACTGAAGAATCAAAAAGGAAAATAATAGTTTTGTCAGTGAAGGAAAATAGAAAGGATGAAGGAGAGAGGAAGGGAGTAAAGACGAAAGAAGAAAGATTACTAAAATAGAAGAGATTATTGAAGGGTAGAAAGAAGGACGAAATTTACAAATAAGTGCGGAAGACAATTTTTAAAATACTCCCATGACACCCCTAATAATTTTCTACAAAAGTCTTGTTACATGTGCTTTCATACCCCTTAAAATCGCCCTAAACAAACCCCCAATCCCGGGATGGTGTTTGAGTTTTTAAGTTCACCTAATTTATGCACAGAAAGGCTAGTCGGGACTGGGCCTACAGTTTAAAGCGGGATACGAACCATTGAGCAAAGCGCCTCCACCAGGAATCGAACCCGGAAACCCTTGATTGTTGTGTCAGGTTATTATCATCAGTGCGATTAACTTGGGCAAAACAGTGACGTATGAAATGTCATATATATCTGAGATAACGAGAAAGAACAAAGGACCTCAATTCCCGCTACTAGCTTCACTCGTTGACTATTATGATTGGCCGACGACTGCCTAATCTTGGCCAGCAAGGAAAGTAAATTTGGCAACGCAGCTAAACTCACGAGAACCGAAAGCATTCGTAGTGTCAGCTCTCCCAGCTGTTTGCGAAGGTCATTCTCTGGTTTAATTTTTAATCGTTTTCCCTTCTTTTTTGCTGCATTCCTTGCTTGCTGTCGCATGAGGAAGTTCTGCTCTATTTTTCACGGGGCAGATCTTTCGCCACAAAGCGCCAGATGTCGCCCTCGTCACAGCCGACGCTGATCGCGGATATCTTGCCATCTAGCGACGCTTCTTGCAACTACTTCGAGCAAGTTACCTGGATTTGCACTTTGATCAAAGCCAGTGGCGCAACTACAGGGGGGGGGGGGTGGCATTACCTCTAACCTTGGACGAAAATGAGTTCTAGGGGGGCAAGGGGGGCAAATATTGACGGCCAATGGTACCTGCAGGGGCAATTACCACCCCCAATTTCAAATTTTATGCAAAATAAAAATACTTTTTGTAAACCTTTCTTGCTCACTTCGCTCGCAATGCATGGTTTTCTTAGTTTTATTAAGTTCAGAGCAGTGATGTGCGTCTACGCGTAAACAACGATAGTCTACATTCTACACGTAGATTACGTAATCTATGTAAACAACATGGCGAAAGGTGATAACTTTGCAGAGGTCGCCGTGGAATTAAAAGAAAATTATACTGCGTATCAGTTGCTGATGCGTAAAGAGAACTTTTCATACTCTTTCTTCCAAATTCGAACAATTTCTCACCTAAGAAGAAACCTAATATAGGAAATATTCTAGTGTTTTATGGGGAAAAGACCACTCTTGGATCACGACTGCCATCTGTTGTTGTTTTTTGCATACTATTTATCTTGCATAGTTGATGATAGAAGAGAACAGAAATTTTGTTGTAAATAGGATTCTTTTCATTTCGTTAGGAACCAATATAGTTGAAAATGTCACTTCCTTTTCATGAAACCCTTCAAAATTAATTTTAATGCATTTTAGATTGTCTACGTAGTCTATGTAAACTACAACCCAATGTAATCTACGTGTAGACAACGCATGTAGACGTAAACTTATAGTCTACGGCACATCACTGGTTCAGAGCCATAGCTAGGGGGGCGACGGGAGTCTGTCCTAGGATCCGAACGATGTAAATGAAAAAGAGTTCAAAAGGAGAGAATGCCATAGCGACCCGTGAGATTATTTGCGCGCTATTAAATCAATATTGATTTCAGTCTGCAAAAAGAAAAATGGATCCAAAAATTTTCTTGCTCGCTTCGTTCGCAATGTATCATTGTTCTCTGTAATGCATTGTAAATTACCAGAAAGAGAAATAAGACTTCTCTTAATTGATTTTGTGTTAAATGCATAAACAATTGTTTTGACGAAAATGAGCGTGCACATTTCGGAGACAATTTATATTTTTTTTTATGTTGGTTGGTTTATAATGAAGTGGATGAATTGATTGTGTGATGTATTTAAATAATTAATGTTGTGTATATATGTATTAAGGAAACTTTGAAAACGTACACAATTAAGTGTTGGCACGTTGCATATGTAGTTTCTTACGTATGTAACGGTGCTCCATGTTGCAAATGTGTGAAACATATATCGCGCATGAAAGTTATAGCCTACATGTTAATGTAAAAGAAAAAATGAATCACAGTATATTCGGAATGCATTTGTCAAGCATTTTCTGTTTTCAAAAAATAGTTTGTGAGCTTGTTTTCCATGATTAATGTGATATTGAACGTGTTTAAAAAATAATTCAAATCGTTTGTTCGAACACAAATGCTTTAGCACCAACTTCTACCCCCTTTTTGGTGTAATTTACGTCTTTGACACTACTACTACTACTACTAATAATAATATTAATATTGGTACATTTATCCCGGTACTTGCCCCCACCAGACAAACATTTGTGGCTGCGCCTCTGATCAAAGCTCCAGCAAGACCTGTTCTATGAGGATTGCAACGTATATGTAATGTATCATTGAAAAAATACGCGGCCATATATTTAATCTCGTGCATAGTGAACACTGTTGTCGTTGTTGCTGTTTATTATTACATGTTGCCCATAAGACCGGACTTTTGAATCACCATGTATTTCTAATAACTGGGGATGTGCGTTAAATCAAACAATATTGTATTTCATATCTGTTAGACTGTTGCTTTGAATTATAGGAGTTCGCCTATCAAAACATGTTATCATCCATTACCTACCCTACCCTACCCTAACCTACCCTAACCTAAATATAACATAACTACGGATCCTATTGGCGCCCCATTTTAAAATTGTATTCAGTTATTGAGAAATAGTGTATATACGACATATCATCTTTTTGAAAAAAATTTAAAGACCCGTTTTTTGAGAAAACGGCTACCAAAATTTTCTTTACACCACCTTCAATTGTGTTTTTGTTTTTTTTAACCCAGACATAGGCATGCAATATCTCGTGCGAAAGAGCCCCTGCCCTTTCCAACGCCGTCTGAATCACTTCTATAGGTGCCCTGATTTCCGAAATATTGCAATTTAAAGTTAACAAGATGTTGAAATCTTGTAACTTTATAACTTTATATATATTATATATATATATATATATAATTTGTAAACACCGACTTGTAATCAAGGGGTTCGATTCGCGGTGGAGGCACATAGTGGTTGAATCCCATTGTAAAACTGTAGGCTCAGTCCCGATTAGCCTTACTGTGCATAAAGTGGACTTAAAACACCAACTCGATCAATAATATAGAGTGCAGTTACCTTGCAGTCTCATAATCTATACCCTGTCCCAGGTATATCAGGAGTAGCGAACGGAAACAAGTCTGCGCAGGTAGTGACGCGAGACAGCTCCACCAATGAATACGTGAGAGGGAATGGGATTGCGTGGAGGGGGAAGCGACTGCAGTTACCAGCCTTCGAGCAGCGTGTGCACCTTGCTCCAGAGATTAACGAGACAGGGTATAGTGCATTGCGTACTTTTAATATGTAGGGTAACCGGGGGGAATTGGGAGGTGTGTTTTTAAAGTTTTATCTTGAGAACCTTCAATTACCATGTCTTAAACACGCTTAAATCTTTGTACCTCCTTATTTTATGCATTAAAAAAAATTAAAAAGTAATTTACAAACCAATTACCCCCATGGGGGTAATTTGGAGGTATACCTAGAACTCATAAGATATTAGTGCTACAGTCTGTGGACAAAAGGGTGTTATAAAGAAAGTAAAAATTACATTTTACGTTCAGTTTTAATAGGAGAAAAAAAAATATTTTTTTAAAAAATTACAAATGTTTTTAAGAAAATTTCGCAATTTTCTTAAAACTAAATAAAACAAAATTATCCCAGTATTCTAGGGCTTTGAATAACCTAATTGCTTGCAGTTTATATATGTAGGTAAATGATAATACATACAGTAAATTTTTTGGTACAACCTAGAATTTTTTAGAGTATCTCAAAACTTTGAAAAAGATGTGGATAATTGGGAGGTAGTTTTCTCCCCTCCTTAAACCCCCCCCCCTTTACAGTGCCTGTATTAAGATTTTTTCAAATGCTTCATACTCCTTGGAGTATATTTACTTGTTTTAAGGCTAAAAAGCAAACAATTCCCACTTGACAAAAAATTAGTGTTACATTTAGTTAAGGTAGGACAAACTTAATTTTTTCACTTTTAAAGTCAGAAAAGAGCAGTAGTCGAAACAATATTTGTTTACTCGCTAAAGAATTGAAGCAAAATGCTGAAAAAAATACAATTAGTGCCCAATGAATAAAGCTATCATTCCATGTATACTAGTTATTGTTTTATGACTAGGGAACGGAACTTTAGGTAAATAAATGTTGTTTCTGCTATAAGATAGAGACCCTCGTTTTTGCCAAAATTCTGATCATAGCCTTATATGTCAACACAGCAAATTTTATTTTACATAAAAACACATATTTTCCAGTTTTCCGTATGTAAATACGTATTTTGAGAATTTTCATTTTAAATACATAAAATCGCTCATTGACTTCAGCTACCTCGAAATCCACGAAGGAAAAATGTTTATTCTCCTCACCTCTTTCATGTCGAGAGTGCTATGTTTGTTTTGTCTTTGAACACGCTCGCTGGCAGACTTCTGGCGCCTCGCCTACGATCCTATTGGGGAGGAAAATATTACCCCCACTGGATCTAACGCACAAGTGCTAATGTCTAAATGTACAGTAATTTTTGGGAAAAACCAAGTTCCCAAACTTTGTGTCAAATTGCACGTGTTTTGGAAGGTGAAGTAGAGGAAGCTTTGGAGATCTTCAGCGTTAGTGGCATTTCGTGCTTCAAATATGCAAGAATTGTTTCTTGTGACGTGGAGCGATCTTTCTCACAATATAAGATGCTTTTTGGAGATAATCGTCACAGATTTACAATGGAGCATTTGGAAAAATCTATGGTGATCCACTGCAACTTTTCTAAAACATAGCTCACTAAGAGTTAAGCATTTAGAAACTCATTTCAGATGTTTAAAATGCATGTAATATTTTGTTTTTGTAAAATATTTAACTGTTTTAATCACATATTTTCAACATTTATGGCACATAAAAAAAAATATTTGAGTTTTTTAGCACATACATTTCCGTTCCCTATTTATGACAATACAAGAAATGAATAAAAAGAAAAGAAAATGATACTACCCAGTTACCCCCCCCACCCCCCCCCCCGCCCCCCGCTTACCCTATTTTAGATGCATTATAATTATGGACTTACGTGCATACGTGTAAATATTATGTTTCGTGAGAAACTGAACAGAGAGAATCTCTGCCCAGATACTCACACCGTTACACACGCTCATTACAAAAATAAACCTAAAGAAAAAGATATTCCTTACATAAGCAAATGCCACGTTGCGTAATCCGATATGTGTTCTAATGGTAATTTGCGTCTCAGGATTATTCTTGCATTGTGTACGTGGGAATTACTGCACGAAGATGTGACCCTTGACCTTCCTTGATAGATATTTCTCATGAAGTAATGCACTGGTCATGCACTTTCCCGATTGCTATTTCCTGTCTTGCACCGGCTCGGCTGTTTTTGCTCTCCATAGAAGAGCGACTGCCATTTTCTTGCACCTCAAGCAGAGTCGATAAAAATTGAAAATTATGATTTTTATTTTGAAAATCATTTTTGATATTTTTTTTACTTAAATCATTTTTTGATTTAAAGAAAAACACGCCTAAAAATGATTGTGTTTTTTTTTTGCACCATACATATACAGAGCATTCCCTTACGAGACTCGGCGGCAAGCGACCCGGCATCAGCGCTTGTCTTTCCCGGTGAACGGGTCCGCGACAGTCGCTAGAGTCTGCTATTAAAATTGCAGTTTTCATATTGTGCACTAACCTTGACTACAGAAGGTGTTGAAAATGATGTCCCTCTGCTGCAACACATTCCTGGCATCTCCGAAGGGAATTCGCATTTACACGTGCAAGTTCGTCTACTGTAATTCTCCCGAGTTTTCGTACAATACTCTCTTTTAACTCACGGATGGTGTGCGGATTGTCTTTGTATACTTTATTTCCCCATTTTTCTTTCCACTTTTATTCAGAACTGACCCTGTTGCTCTAAACTTTTTTACGAGGTTTATTATAAGCGACTGTCGCGGACCCGTTCACCGGGAAAGACAAGCGCTGATGCCGGGCCGCTTGCCTCCGAGTCTCGTAGCGAATGTCAAGGAATGCTCTGTAGATGTGTGTTTCTTGTAGAAAGACTTTTTCTGGTAAACAGGGACTCCCCGATGGCGCAGTGGTAGCGTCGTTGCCATGTAATCAAGGTGTCCCGGGTTCGATACCCGGTGGAGGCACATCGTGGTTAGTACCGATTAGCCTTGCTATGCATAAAGTGGACTTAAAACACCAAATCAATCAGACGGCCCTGTAAAATATTTGAACGGTTTGGTTAAAGGAAATAAAAACATGTATAAATGTACATTTTTCTGTTTCTGATACCGTGTATGTGAATTTACTATTGAAATGTTTGTTGAATGTGTTAGTGAAACTATAATAATTTCAGTAACATTGTGGATGTACTCTACAATTATAAGTTTTTATTATTATTGCTGGATTTTGGCTTTTTTATTAATAAAGACACTATTTATGGTTTAACATGATTAACATTTTGTATATTATTCTACACAAAATGTTTGCTATTCTTGCCTATAACAATTATTGAATTTTAAATCAAGATAAATTTAAGCATGCTTGCAGTTTACACATTATATTTCTTTATGAGAGATTTGCTTTATTTTACTTCGCTTTTTGTTCCACTTTTGGCTAATTTGCGAAGATGGGAATGTGTTATGATGAAATTGATGAATGGTCACTCACAAACATCCGTGCCCAGGCCAGAATTCGAACCCGGGACCACGATTTCCTTTTGTAAGAACTTCACTCCATCAGTACATATATTTAGTTTCGTTTCTTAGAGCCTAATAAACGTCATTAAATCATTACGAGATTAATGTATACATACTTTCACCAAAGGTATTCTGATATCAACAAAAACCTTATGCACATTATTTTATAAACCCTGGGCTCAAGTTTCCGTCTAGATAATTTGGAGGATTGCGGCCCGTTTCACATTATCCCGTTTCGCCATATCCCGTTTCGCCTTATCCCGTTTCGGCTTATTGCTTTTTCACCTCCTCCAATACAATTTCGCGTGATTTATGTGACACTGACTTTCTAAGGCGAAACGGGACATCCCATTTCGCCTTACACACAAAAAATTTCCCACCAGGGAATATTATCAACATGAAGGGTCACATTTATTATTCAATAATTTTTATAGGCAAAAATAGCAAACATTTTGTGTAGAAAAATATACAAAATATTAATCATGTTAAACCATAAATAATGTCTTTATTAATAAATCCAAAATTCAGCTATAATAATAAAAACTTATAATTATAGAGTACATCCACAATGTTACTGAAATTATTATAGTTTCACTAACACATTCAACAAACATTTCAATAGTAAATTCACATACACGGTATCAGAAACAGAAAATGCACATTTATACATATTTTTATTTCCTTTAATCAAACTGTTCAAATATTTTACAGGCCGTTTGATTGATTTGGTGTTTTAAGTCCACTTTATGCACAGTAAGGCTAATCGGGACTGGACCTACAGTTTAAAGTGGAATCCGAACCACGATGTGCCTACACCGTGTATCGAACCCCGGGACATCTTGATTACAATGCAAAGACGCGCCATCGGGGAGGCCCTGTTTACTAGAAAAAGCCACATATCTATAAGTATGGTGCCAAAAAACACACAAGCATTTATAAGCGTGTGTTTTTTTAATAAAAAAATTGATTTAAGTACAAAAAATTTCAAAAATTATTTTTAAAATAAAAAACATGATATTCAATTTTTATCGACCCTGCTTGAGGTGGAAAAAAATGGCAGTCGCTCTTCTACGGAGAGCAGAAACTGCCGAGCCGGTACAAGACACAGGAAATAGCAATCGGGAAAGTACATGACCAGTGCATTACAACCTAACCTATCCGACAATAGGAGCCAAGGTAGGCAACATCACAAGCTCCCATTATGAATTACCCTTCATGTCGATAATATTCCCAGGTGGGAAATTTTTTGTGTGTAAGGTGAAATGGGATGTCCCGTTTCGCCTTAGAAAGTTCGTGGCGCATAAATCATTTGAAATCCTATTAGGGGAGGTGAAACGGGAGGATACGACTGGGAGGCAGATGTAGCGAGAATCGGAGCAAGCGGTATAGAGGGAAAGAGAGAGAGAGAGAGAGAGAGAGAGAAGAATGGGAGGTATAGAGGAGAGAGAGAAATTAGCAGGCACAGAGTAAAGAGAGGGAAATATAGATAATTAAGATATCGTCCTTAAACTAAATCAAGAATATCATCCTTATCGATTTATGATTTAGTTTATTTTACTTCGCTTTTTGTTCCACTCTTGGCTAATTCCGAAGATGGGATGCGCGATGTGATGAAAATGATGAATGGACATTCACAAACACCCATGCCAGGATTCGAACCCGGCACCGCTGGCTTCATAGCGGCGATTGGGTGTCAAAACTGAATGGGAGGGCAAGGACCTAACTTTTTCTTGGTAGACAAGGCCATATCACGGCGTCAAAAAGTGGGAGGGCAACTGCCCCCTCTATTAATCCCCTCTTGAGTAGAAAATGCATACTTTCTAAAAAAAAAAATCACAAGCTTATAGGTTTTGACGATTGATGGCAGGTCACGTTATTAAATTAACTTCTATGTAAAAAAAGCATAGAATGCCAGAAATTGGTGAATGTGCTATACATTTTTGTTCACGGTAATAAAGTTGTACTACATTTGTGAAGCTATTTTGGTTACGGTTGAAAAATTAACATTAATTTAGAATTAAATATGAACTCTTGCGAGTAGGATTTATCGATTTCGTAACAAAAATTGAAATATCTGGAAGCGCATTAAGCCTTTCAGAGATGGTAGATATGTTCTAGATTTTCGACTGGGCAGGAGCGTATGTTCTAGACTAGCTAGGCTATCTGCAAAGCCTGAAGTCTAGAGAATAAAATACAGGAGAAAAATATATCAGAAATTGTAAATAATATTATTCATATCACTGAGATGATGATGCTGATTCTGAAGTTGGCAACCTGATTTCCTATGAGTTGGCAACCCGATTTCCTATGAGTTGGCAACCCGATTTCCTATGAGCTGGCAACCCGATTTTCTATGAGTTGGCAACCCGATTTCCTATGAGTTGGCCACCTGATTTCCTATGAGTTGGCCACCTGATTTCCTATGAGTTGGCCACCTGATTTCCTATGGGTTGGCAACCTGATTTCCTATGAGTTGGCCACCTGATTTCCTTAGAGTTGGCCACCTGATTTCCTATGAGTTGGCCACCTGATTTCCTATGAGTTGGCCACCTGATTTCCTATGAGTTGGCCACCTGATTTTCTACGATTTGGCCACTTGATTTTCTATGAGTTGGCCACCTGATTTCCTATGAGTTGGCCACCTGATTTTCTACGATTTAGCCACTTGATTTTCTACGAGTTCGCCACTTGATTTTCTACGAGTTCGCCACTTGATTTTCTACGAGTTCGCCACCTGATTTTCTACGAGTTCGCCACCTGATTTTCTACGAGTTCGCCACCTGATTTTCTACGAGTTCGCCACCTGATTTTCTACGAGTTCGCCACCTGATTTTCTACGAGTTCGCCACCTGATTTTCTACGAGTTCGCCACCTGATTTTCTACGAGTTCGCCACCTGATTTTCTACGAGTTGGCAACCTGATTTTCTACGAGTTGGCAACCTGATTTTCTACGAGTTGGCAACCTGATTTCTTATGAGTTGGCAACCTGAACCTGATTTCTTAGGAGTTGGTAAATTTATTTCTATTGATAGCCTAGGACCACGTGACATAGTGAGATAGCCCAGATCTTAGACTCGGTATACGCCACTGTGATTGGGCTTAGATTTTATCAAATTTCATATTAAACAATAAATTCATTAAATTTAATGAGCGAATCAGCATTGAGATTTTTTTGGCATCCGTCAAATTACACTGTAAAACGTTGGCTGATACTAACATTTAACGCCACTGACCAACTACTGTAAAATAATTGACTGACCATAATCGTTTTTGAAATGTTAGCGTTCATTACATAACATAAACTGTGGCGTAACGACCAGTGGGGGCCAGTGCCTATCTATTGACTGCCTTCCTCACCTCCTCCTGAGGTGGGAAATTATCCAAGCAGTTACTGGGTGACGTGTGGTCGGCACGACGAACCCCCAGTCGTGTCTGTAGGTTTACACTACTCATTCGTAGCTCCACAATTTTCTCCCGATGGTGGGTAGCCACCGGTCTCATGCACTGGCCGCAATCTCAGGAGAACAGTAATTACTAAGGCTAGGATTATGATGACCTTAAAATTGCCAAAAAATGACCTTTAAAAAATGCATTCATGACCTAATACATGCTAGAAAATGCCCTATAAACTTAGAAAAATGACCTAAAAATTCTGAAAAATTTGTAACAACAAAGTTATAAACTACCAAGATAAATTCAAATTACAAATTAACGTTACAGTATCTATCACTTGTTCATTGCGTATCGTAGTACAAGTAAGAAAGTTCACTTTTGGTCATCTTCTACACTTTAAGTACTGAGTTGCAGTTCACAACGAAAATCATATGCAAATTTTCAAAAGTGAATGATTGTCGGTTGTCGGATAAAAGAGCCTTGTACATGGAAAAATTTCTCTCGACTTCCAATGATACAAGAGGAGCGTACTTGAAATGAACAATATCACTTGCTGTTAAGTCACTTTCATTTCCATGGAGTGCAAATCGCTTCCCTGACAAAATGTCCGATACAGAGCACAAAACTTTGTACCTCTTTTTTTTTTTTTATAACAATAATCCGTCTGGCGACAATGTATTTACTGATAGAGCGGGAAATCACATTATTTGAGCTGAATTGTTACACAACAGCTTGTATCAACAATACTGCACATAATTTCGTTGTTTCTTCAAACACAGTCGTTCAGAACTGCGTTGAAGGCAATGAGACGAGAGTCGGGAACTTCAAAGGGTTACATTTGCATGTAAAATGCTCCTTCTTTCACCAAAATGTAGAAAAATGCATAATATGACTTTTAAAAGGCCGAAAAATGATTTAAACGTTCTAAAAAGTTTAAAAAATGACCTTTACACCAAAAAGAGTCCAAAAATTTAAAAAAAAATGCCATAACAAAGGCATCCCAATTTATTCACTTTCGTGTAAAACACGTTCCTATCTACTTATGTAATGTTTCTGCCTTACCAAATAAAAGATGCATTTGCATCAAAATCCTAGCACTATTAGGCCTATAGTAATTACGGTTCTCCAAGGAGACTCGAAGAAAGCACGCGTCCTGTATGTTGTCTGTTTGTATTGAAATCAAATGGTGTAACGCCCACTACAGGGAACCGCGCGGAACCGAAGTGGGAATTTCCATGCCAGAAGTTTCGTGCCACATTTGTAAACGCCTTTTATTGTGATGGCTGACATTGGGAGCTATTTCTATCTGCCAATCGTCTTCGAGGGTGGGTGCGCTAGTGCGGGTAGCAATGTCAGTTGTTAAGACTATGTTCTAGGCATATGATTGCCTCCTCTGTAACTAAGTATTATATTTGCCCTTACCCCCATCCCATACGGGCAGACTTCTAATAGTGTCGCCAGACAATTTCGTTCAATGGTGAGATATATATTTCAGGTTGGCTATGTACAGTCAACGGCAAAGATAATGGTAGGCAAATTGTCCACAACTATTTTCATTACTTTTTTTTATTGTACATCCTGTGTTGTTTTCAGGAATGAAACTATGTTGGTTCGAAGCAGGCATTGTTCTCTGCTTATTGACGTCATTATTTCAATTCATTATCATCACATTGTGTAATACAGACCGAATGAAAATGGTTGTGGACAATTCGCCTACTGTTTCTTTTGCCGTTGGGTGTACAAGCTCTCTCGCGCGTGCGTGCGCCCTCTACCTCTCATTTTATTCTTCTCTTCTCCCTTTCCTTCGCTTTTTCATTTTTCTCTTTCTTCGATTTGTCTCTTACCTTTTCTTTTGTTCTGTGTTGTACCTAATTTTCTTCTTTATCATTGTTTCTTCTTCCAAGGGCGCCCGTAGGAGTTTTTCTCAAGGGGGGCAGAGTCATAGAAACGTTTATTATTATTATTGCTACTGCTATTATTATTATTACTATGGTTATAATAATAATATTAATTTATTTAAGTGATGAGCACAATTTGACAACCAGGTACAGTACATCACTAAGTCAAAATTGGTCATACAAAATTACAGAATAAAGCGTTCCCCTGTGCTTAGCACCACGCCATAAAGGCGTATAGGGGGTGTGGGAGTAACGCCCCACACTTTCTTGATCCGGTCGTGAGTGGCGGTGATGTGATCACCACCACGCCCCTGACCGCCTTTACCCCCCAGGTACCCATGTTATTCGACGCTGGGTGGGCGCCGGGGCCGCTTTCAACGTTAGAAAAGTTCCCGGATTTGAACCGGCCGGGGATCGAACCCGGGACCTATAGCATGGTAGTCAGACGCGTTACCGACTGAGCCTGAATACATAATTATAAAACAGTACGGTGGATCCTACAATCTTATACATCATCATAAATTCAAATTGTAGGTTTCAACAAGTTTGGTCAGCTACAAAACCTCTCGCCTTATTTAAACATGTAAGAAGTGAAATATACTTCTGGGAATTTTATAAGATACATATATTATTCAAGAAGTATTCACTGTCTATTCGGAAAGTTAAGATCTTTTGTACAAAATTTATCCATTTCATTTTTCTTCTTTCTTGTAAGGTATTCAACTGTGTTAACCATTCAGAGTAATGTTGGTCATGGTAATTTTGTTAAAACTTTGTGCATAATAACCTGATAAGAAGTTTTTGAACTGATTCAATTTTTTGAAGGTTACTGGTGACTGTCAGAAACCATAATTCATTAGCATATTCAAGAATAGAACGAACTATCATTTTATACAGGTCTGTATTCCACTTCCTGTTTATCCATCTTCTTTGTGTGTGTGTGTTTCTACTCCTAGTAAAACGAGAAAATCTAGAATTTTTCACGTTCTTTTGTTTGAGTGTTAAGATTATTTCACGGAAAGCTGGAGCCCCCTGCCACCCTTTTTCTTAATCCACCCACGCCTGGAATATTGCATCCTATTGCAACCTTCGCCAATTTATCCCTGCAGCCCGATTCATCAATCTCTATGATTGATGGTGGTTTTCCCGACAGATGAATGCCTATGACTGGCCTGTCACGAAACAGCCCTATCCTATTACCCTTCCCGACAGAGCTTTCCAATCTTCCCATTCTCGTCTCCCTTCAATGCTTGTTTAAATCCCTTTGCATCAGTTTCGGGAAGCTTATTTCACCCGCGGGTTCTCTAGGGTGAGAAAATAATCAATCTATCCGATATTCTCTTGACAGGGTTACTCCCGTGGCGCTGAACACCGAGACAGAGGCAAAATTAGCTAATGGGTGTTCAGTTGTCGGTAAATGAACCCTTGCCATTTACCCGAGATAAGATACAGTCCAAGCAGGGAAGACAAAACTACCTGAAAAGGTCTGGAACAGTTTGGACCATAGATATTAACAATATAACCTGAACTCTGGCTAGAAACTGCAAACGCAGTGTGAGCCATAAAATAAAGAAGAAGAAGAAGGTCTATTCCAAACGCGAGAGGGGAAGCAGGTAGAATCAACAGCCAAACTACACTGTGATACTTCGTTTATAATATGATTTTATTTTCATTCTGAACCCTTCCATACTTTGAAACAATCTGTACTTACTTCATTGATGTTTCAACAGTAAAGGGTTTTCACGGAAACCTTTACCTTTCCAAAATGTCATTGCTGCCACAGACCTCTAGGTAACAGACCGGAAACGTGAGCCTTTTTTAAATGGGTCAAGTTTAAGCCAAAAATTTCGTAGAGAGGGTGATACGATCATGGCGGAGAGCATACCTTCAAATTTCTAATTGTAATAACTATATTTTGAAGATTGAGAGTCATTGCACTACACGAAATTGTAATTTTTAAGTTTACTAAGAAGAATATAACTCTACATATTGTACTCCACAAGTGAGTATGAATAATCTATTCACAAAAATGAAAACTTAACCAGCTCTAATGTGCATCTCCGCCATTTTTCTATCCCCAGACTATGCACGGCTTCAAACCAAAGTCCATCGTTTTCAGTCTGTAATTAGAGGTTTGTGATTTCTGCCGTCACCCCTATTTGACACTGGACAAGTCCAGTTGGCGCATGCGCACCTCCGGCCATGGTTTCGGCTAAGGCAGCCGGACTGTAGTGTTTGTTATCTCATGATGACGTGGTGGATTTAGGTCAGTGGTGCCAACCCTAGCATAATGGTTCTAAACCTAGGACAATTTGAACTTTATTGGAACCTAGCACCCTGTATTTGTCATAATGGTAAAATATAGCATCATCTGCAAACGCGCATCCCTGGGAAACAGATAAACTGATTGATTGAGTTGGTGTTTTAAGTCCACTTTATGCACAGTAAGGTTAATCGGGACTGGACCTACAGTTTAAAGCGGGATCCGAACCACTATGTGCCCCCACCGGATATCGAACCCGGGACACCTTAATTACAAGGGTAGACAATTCCTAGTCGTCGAATTTTCTCGAACTTTTTCAACGCTTTATTAAACCCATTTCATTGTTTAAACCGTTGTAATTTATTTAATGAGGGAAATTCTCAATTAAATAATCAACAACGCATGTTCACAACTACGCCCAAAATAGGTGCATAAACTGAACTAAGAAACTAAGACATCCGAAAATAATGAATTAATAAATTTATGTAATTATAATATAAATAATACTAATAGTAATAATAATAATTGATCCTAGCACAATTTAGTCGGATTTAGCGTAACGTAAGAGTCTAATCAGTACTTTTTCTGATCGGGGGGTTGGCAACGCTGATTTAGGTGATTGTAGCCGGCTGGTGACCGAGTATTTTCGGTCTCGCCATCGAAGGTCCAGGGTTCAAATCCCCAGCATGGGTGTTCTTTGTGATTCTCCTGTTATCATTTACCTCAATTTCACTAGACTGAATTTTGCAGACTAACGAGTTTCTGG
The DNA here is from genome assembly GCF_977018435.1 of Lepisma saccharinum. Classification (NCBI taxonomy): domain Eukaryota; kingdom Metazoa; phylum Arthropoda; class Insecta; order Zygentoma; family Lepismatidae; genus Lepisma; species Lepisma saccharinum. The sequence continues at coordinate 39,126,178 of NC_139257.1, read as the reverse complement.
CGTCTTGAACTACGGCCAGTATGATCTTCTGTAAGGCAGTGTGTGTGTGTACTGTATTCCACTTCGTCATTATATGTGCTGAATGCGCCTGACCAGCCTCAGCTTTTAACAAGGTAAGAATATATTAGTACGTACTAACATTACAGTTATGTTATTTGAGTTATGGTAAGGGACTGGGTCCCGTATAATGTAATGGGTGCAAAATAGCCTCACGGCTGACGCTCCCAAAAAAATCAATCAGTGAATCAAAAACTCAATATGCTGACCAAAGCAGAAATTTATTTTATTATAAAACATAAACTAAACGTAACGTTTCAACCTTCTAGCAAGGTCTTCTTCAGATTCTGCACCAGGTACAAATGTAACGAGGTACAAAACAGGACGATATATATGTATACAGAAACATTACTCCCCTACATACTATTAGAAAGTTGTTCTGGAACATTCTAGCAGGTGGCTTTCCCTTGTCAACTGTACTTTCACCTGAAAGGCTAAACATTTTTTCTTCCATCTAGAATGTCGCTGGACTCTTTATCTCACGCTCTTTTTCCTTCATTCTTCTTCCTTCTTCTCTCCTCTTTCTATCTTGTCCTTTCCAATCTTTCTAACACCATCTTCCATTATTTGTTTATCATCAGTCCCCATTCCAGTTCATTGTTTTTTATTCACCTTTCTTCTCTATTTCCTTGGCCTCTTTCCATTTTCTCACTAGTATTCTCTTCTCCCTTCCTATCTGCTTAGCCTCATCCCACTCTATGTCATGTCCTGTTTCTTTCGTGTGTTTAAATATCGCATTTCTCTCTGTCTTAAATCGTACATCATCCCTATGTTGTTTCAACCTGTCTTTCAGCCTCTTTTTCGTTTCTCCTATGTACACACTCTGACATTCTTTACATTTCACTTCGTAGATAATCCCTTCCTCTTCCTCTTCTCTGTTTTCCTTTTTCTTGTTTGCATTCCTCGCTATTCCTAAGATGCTTCTCCCTCCCTTCCTATAAGTTTTAATGCCCGCTTTCCTAAGCACTTTGCATATCTTTTCTGTGGTCTTCCCCATACTCCTTATTCCAAACCTCCTCTCTTTTTCTTTCTCTTCCAATTCTCCCCTGCCACTTTTCTTCCTTCTTTTTATGTTCAGTCTATCGTCCTTCTCATAGCCATTCTTTTCGAGCTGTTTCCATAGGCTATTTATTTTGCCTTCTTTTTCACATTCTTTTGTGCATATTTTTTGTGTATATATATCGTCCTGTTTTGTACCTTTTTACATTGGTACTTGGTGCAGAGTCTGAAGAAGACCTTGCTAGAAGGTTGAAACGTTACGTTTAGTTTAGGTTTTATAATGAAATAAATTTCTGCGTTGGTCAGCATATTGAGTTTTTCATATCATGGAAACAAGGCTTAATGGTGTTATAATTGTGTGTAATACCTAATACGTAAGGTTGAAATGGAGAAAACATCCGCTTGTACCCTTGAATTGTTGAAAAGTTCGCCTTGAAAAGCGGGAATTATACTTCAATTTTATTATGATCCTATAGTAGCCACCCTGCAATTCTTTCATCATTTAATTTGATCTGATTTGATTTTTGTTATTTAGCGTCGCTTTTTCGCCACTTTTGGCTAATCGCGACGACGAGGATAAGTGATGACAATTATGATGAAATTGATTAAGGGACATTCTTAAAAAGGCACTCATTCCCAGGCCGAGATTGGAACCAGATGTCGCTAGCGTCGTAGTGCACTGTTTCATCAATTTCGTGATACGACCATTCATCCTCATCGTTGTGATTAGATGGCAGAAGTAAAAAAAAAATACATGCTCGAATTTGTCCACATCCGAGAACGAAGATGATAGGCAAATTGCCTAAGGTTGTTAAAGTTGGTAAAGTACAGTAAGGGCTCCACACTTTCTTGATCACGACCGGGGATGGGGGTAAGAACATAAATAATAGTTACAGAGGAGCCAATCATATGCCTAGAACATAGTCTTAACAACTGACATTGCTACCCGCACTAGCGCACCCACCCTCGAAGACGATTGTCTGATAGAAACAGCTCCCATGTCAGCCATCACAATAAAAGGCGTTTAATACAGTAGAATCTTATACACCTACATTGTGATATTCTCTATACGTTATACCAGTAAAGTGCTACCTTGTACTTTACACCACGCCATGAAGGCATATAGGGGGTGTCGAGTTAGGGTCCCCACACTTTCTTGATAACGGCCGAAGGTGAGATCAGCACAACGCCCCGAACCGCCTTTACCCCCCCCCCCCTTCCCCCCAGAATTTCCTCAAGTTACCCACTTTATACGACGCTGACTGGCCGCCGGAGCAGCTTGAACAGGTATCAAGCTGTATATTCAAGTCTAGGTAGGCTGTCTGCGAAGCCTGAAGCCTAGAAAGTAAAATACAGAAGCAAACATTGGAAACTCTGAATAAATTTTCTCATTATAATAAGAAAATAATGGTGATTCTGAAGTTGGCAACCTGAATTATCAGGAGTTGGCAACCTGAATTATCAGGAGTTGGCAACCTGAATCATCAGGAGTTGGCAACCTGAATCATCAGGAGTTGGCAACCTGAATCATCAGGAGTTGGCAACCTGAATCATCAGTAGTTGGCAACCTGAATCTTCAGTAGTTGGCAACCTGAATCGTCAAGAGTTGGCAACCTGAATCTTCAGTAGTTGGCAACCTGAATCGTCAAGAGTTGGCAACCTGAATCGTCAAGAGTTGGCAACCTGAATCTTCAGTAGTTGGCAACCTGAATTGCTAGGAGTTGGCAACCTGAATTGTTAGAAGTTGGCAACCTGAATTGTTAGGAGTTGGCAACCTGGCTGCCCTTGGAATGGCAACATGAATTCCTTGAAGACGTCAAGAACTAGCAAAATGGATGTGTCTAACCACATGCCAGGGGTTTACGTGAGCTTGGTCTTCTCTCTTCCTCCTAGAACCAAGTGTCATATAGGGAGCTAGTTCAGAGCTTGCACCCACATACGCCACTGCCCGGGTCTCTCGGATGGTAGTCAGCAATTTTCATTATTGGAAGTAGCTTTTACGTACACAAATTTTACATTTGGGCGTGAGTTTCAAAGGATCACATGTAGGAAATATGGATACAAGCCTTTACAGGTTATCTGTTCATTTTGATAATATTGTTCACTGGCATAGAATGTAGATAACAGTTTTTGTACATGAGGTTGGTTGCCAAGCACATAATAAACATAATGTCCTATGAGAAATTGCACTGCACGTGTTCTTGTGAGAGGAAATACTGCAGCTCGGATATGGTTCACTGTGAAGTCGTTCGGTGAGCGGCGCCATATGATTCCAAGTAACTTCTTAAGGTGTTTCCAGTGTTCCACGACTGTCACACATGTCGTCAGTCGATTCACTAAGGTGTCGTCCTGTGCACATTTGGTGCAATGAGAGTTGTCCGCCTTAAGGTATCTCTGCAATCCAGAGGTGTCTCCTGAACGCATGCGTCAATTGTGGGAAAAAGGACAGCTTGCTCTGCGACGACATTAATGAGCATTTCTACATTCTAATTTCTTCATATAGGAGAAGTATTTATTTTACACGAGAGCGCTGATCTAAGCTTATATTACATTTCTTGGATCTGAAGTGAAAGAAAGTAATAATTCTTTTCCCACAATTGATGCATACGTCACTTCAGATCCAAGAAAAACTAACTAACTAACTAACTCTCTAGCCTTCTTAAACCCGAAGGTTCATGGCTGTAGCAACACAGGCCTTCCATCTTTCCCTATCTTGAGCAAGATCTATATACTCTTTTTCCATCCCTACTGATTTCCCTCAGGTCCATCTCAACGTTGTCCCTCCATCTTCGTCTTGGCCTTCCTACAGGTCTCCCAACAAGAATCCTGTAAACTCCTCTTTCCTCTCCCATTCGTGCCACATGGCCTGCCCACCTAAATCTTCTTGATTTAATTATTCTAATAATATCTGGACATGAATACAAATTATGTAGTTCTAAATTATGTAACCTTCTCCACTCACCTGTCTCCTCATCCCTTTTAGGTCCCAAGATTTTCCTAAGGATCTTATTTTCAAATACTCTCAATTTATGTTCCTCTTTCAATGTAAGGGACCAAGTTTCACATCCATATAATACCACAGGCAAAATTACTGTTTTGTATATTTTAACTTTTAGTTTCTTAGATATTAAACGAGAAGACAAAAGTTTATGAAGAGAGAAGTAACATGCATTTCCTGAATTAAGCCTACTTTTTATTTCCTCGTTAATATAATTTTCATTTGTTAATATTACTCCTAAGTATTTGAATTTGGAAACTGGTTCAAACGAGTTGTTATCAATAATTAGATTTTTATTATTACCTAACCTTCAGATCCAAGAAATGTAATATAATCTTAGTTGAGCGCTCTCGTGTAAAATAAATTCTTCTCCTATATGAAAAAAAATAGAATGTAGAAATGCTCATTAATGTCGTCGCAGAGCAAGCTGTCCTTTTTCCCACAAGTGACGCATGCACAGCATACACCGCATGCGTTCAGGAGTCTCCTCTGCTGCAATCGTACTCCGGTGACGATAGCATCGTGTACAGTTAAGTACCATATGGAGCGCACTCGATTGGGGAAGTGGGTCGCCACTATATTTCTACACATGCTGTTCCAGCGCACACTGGGGAACAATGGGGCAATACCGGCTGACACTCTTTGCGTTCCTCGTTTGTGGACTGGTTTCATTAACGTAAGTTTAATAGTTTACTTGCAATAGAATTTTGTAACCCCTCAATTATTTCTGAAACACCCGGTATATTTCAAATTCGTTTTACTTACTTTTTCTAAACACTTTTGCTCCCCCCCCCCCTGTAGTACCACTTGTGTGATGTAAATCATGCCTTGCACTCTTTACGTAGAATTCAACCCTCTGACAATTTGAGTTAACTTGGTTGCCGGGAATTGAGCGCCATCTTCTTTCTGTTTGCAGGTCTCCAGTGAAAATCCAGCAACTCCAGCCTAATGGTTGATTGCTCCAATCTGTCTTTCTTTCTTTCCTGGTGCTGCCACAAGGTATTTACTTTTTTATCGGTCATGATTCGTGGACTTCATTCTGCAAATCTCTTCCCTTCTTTATCTCACTTGTGGATTGCTTGATTGTTACCACTTTGGCACCAGCTCACTTCACTTGTTCAGCCCCTTCCTTTCTTTGTCTAATCTACTATGTTTATCTTCAACTGTCACTTGTAATTCTGTATTCTTTTTCCGTTATGATAATCTTCCGTTACTCCTACATTTTAGTGCACATATGGCGGTATCACTTTTCAGTTTGTACTAGTCTTAACACTTTCTCACTTTATTAAGCATTATTCTTGTCCTTTTTGCTTTCACTTTTGATATTGTCTGTCCTCTTCTTGCATTTCACTTATGTCAATATGTCTTAGCTGTGTAAATGTTTCTTTCTTGATATCTACTTTTGTTTCCGTCCAGTGGCGCATCTAGGAAATTCGAAACGAGTCTATACTCTATCTCAGGAATCTTTGGAGCAAACGAACGAAAACAAGTGCTCTGCGCAAGTCTCTGCGCAAGTAGTGACTCGAGAGGGCTCGACCAATGAACGCGATTAATATAATCCTCAGATCAATTATTTCAAATTTTTCTATTACAGTTGCGAGTTCAGAGAGGAAGTGAGTGAAGAGGAAAATGACGCTGCAGCTACCAGACGTTAGCAGCAGCGCGTACGGCTTTGTCTCGCCCACTCGCTTTCTCCCATTCTCTACCGTTACCCATACAGTACACACATATCCAGGAGACGTCTAATGGACATATCCAGGGTACGTCCATAAGATATCCAGGAAAGACGTGTTTTGGACATTCTGTGGATCATTTTTGGATGTGTTTTGGACATTATAGGGATGACTTTTGGACATGTTTCGGACATGAGTTCACGTGATTTTCTGGATGTTTTAATTTCGTTGTGGATAAGGATTTATTCTGGACTAGAATTGTACCTAATCTGGACATTATGCTGATATTTTTCGCACATACCTTGGATACGAAAAGAACATTCCTGGGCTAGATATACAAAAATCGAAGACCTCGAGTACACCACATATGCTTATAACAAGCACTCCACTCTATCTCTCACTCACTCACACACGCACGCACACAAATTCACACACACACGTATCTACATATCCGAAAAGTACCTTGTATTCACACGAATAAGCATAGTAAGCAGCGCTTATTCTTTACTACCTCGCAAGGCAACGTCCTCATGCAAACTGCCGTTGTGTTCGAGACGGGACACAAAGAAAGCTTCGTGGCAACTTTCGCCTGCTTGGCGCGCATGCGTGACTCGCTGAAAAGACAATGGGCCTTCGGGCAACGCAATTCCTGTGGGAGACGTTTTTAAGTTACGATTTATTACTGCATAACAGAGTTTGAGTGCTAGCATAATTGAGATTAGATACTATGACTGAATCTTTACACGGATATCAAAACATTTATGTCAAATTTGTGATAACACGTGGACGTAATACCACATATCCCATGAATATCCAGAAAGGAACGTCCTATGGATATCCAGAACGGGACATCCATTGGACGTCTTATGGACATCCACCATGGATCTGAATTGGACATTGTGGACATCCTATGGACATTCCTTGGAGATGTGTGCTGCATGGGATGCGCGACCTTGTTTCCCAGATTGCCGGGACAGTATAGTGCTGCTGTTTATGATCATAGCTTTTTCTTTTATAGACATGGGCTGTTGCGCAGGGATTGTACCGAGAACGCAACGATCTTGTAAAATTCGAGACCAGACCGAGGCTTAGTGTTCGTGAGTCTCCTCCTTCGAGACTTTGGTACGATATTGACAAATTGACACAAATTAAATTGACTATCTTTCCACTTACGATGTACGATGCACATCACAATTTTGTTTCGTAACTGCTGTCACGAGGCGTCAAATAGAAAAACATTATTAAGAAAAATTGTTTGCCTTAATATCCTCTATACAGTGTGAAAGTTTTCTGTGGTGACGCGTTGTTGTTTACGCTACTACCACGATTATATTTGGAAGTTTTACGTCGTTTGCGGAAGTCATCAGCCGTAAGCGGCATGATATGTTACAAAGTGGACAATGACCGTACCTTCTCCATGATAATGCAACTGCCCACAGGTCCATACTCGTCCTTGAATTTGTGGCTAAACATGTAACGTCTGTGTCAGAAGATTCCACCTACTTACCGGACTTAGCCCCCTGCAACTTCTACCTTTTCCCCCTACATGAAAACTCATCTATACTATGCCCCATCTATCTCTGGAGCAAGGCCGCGCATAGCTGCAGAGAAGGGGTGGAAATCGAGTGGGCAGAGCGAGGACGTACACGCTTCTGCGAAGGCTGGTAACTGAAGTCGCTCCCCCTCCACGCAATCTCATTTCCTCTCACGTGTTCATTGGTGAACACGTGAGAGACTTGCGCAGAGACTTGTTTTCGTTCGCCTGCTCTAGAGATAACCGGGACTACAGGCGTCTCCTGAACGCATGCGGTGCATTCTGCGCATGCGTCAATTGTGAGAAAAAGGACATCTTGCTCTGCGACGACATTAATGAGCATTTCTACAACTCAGCTCAACTAAGCTTATATTACATTTCTTGGATCTGAAGTGAAAGAAAGTAATAATTCTTTTCCCACAATTGATGCATGCGTCACTTCAGATCCAAGAAATGTAATATAAGCTTAATTGAGCGCTCTCGTGTAAAATAAATACTTCTCCTATATGAAGAAATCAGAATGTAGAAATGCTCATGAATGTCGTCGCAGAGCAAACTGTCCTTTTGCTCACAATTGACGCATGCGCAGCATGCACCGCATGCGTTCAGGAGACGCCTCTGACCGGGACAGAATTTAAAGTAGAATCGTTTCGCTTCAGAAACTGAGTTGAAATCAGCATCGCAGGACACACTATGGTAGGTGGCAAAGTCTGGTTTCCAGCATTGCTTCCAATAGCATTACGTGCGCTGGCAAAAGTATAATTGCCCAAAGGGATTACTTTGAAGATGGTTCTGCATCGGTGATTTAAAGTCACCATGGTAAGGAACTATGAGCTGAGTCCCCGAACTTTTGGATTGTACCTCGTGTAAACACTAGCGTACGCAGGATTTTTTTTTGTTTGGAGGCTGATGTAATTGTAAATATGGATATTACTTTGCTCCATTCTAAGGAAGCCGTGATACACTATAAAATATAAGCCCCAAGAAATTAGCAGAATATTTTACCTCTCTTTAATAAATACATACCGGGTGGTCCAAAAGTCTCGGAACGGTCACATATCGTCAGAAACACATATCCAACCGGAAAACAAAAAAATACGTGTTTAATAAGTGAAAGAAAGCTATTCAATGATATGACACTTCATTCCCCACCCCCGCCTCCTGGGTGAGGGGCGGGGGTGGGGCAACTGTGAAATTTTAAATGAAAACCCCCATTTTGTAAAATCAGAAAGAGGACTTCATTCCGAGTCCAACGAGCTATCAACCATCCTTCTAGCTCAATTAGGAACGGAAATATGGCGATTTTAAATTTTCGCGCAAAAAAAAAAAAAAAAAAAAAAAAAAAAAAAAAAAAAAAAAAAAAATCGTTTTCCGATTCGATGTGTATTTCTCACGATATGTGACCGTTCCGGGACTTTTTGACCACCCGGTATATTAAATTTAATATTTACCATTTAAAACCTTCGTTTTAAAATTTGTTCAAAGACAAAAATTGTAATCGCGTGTTGTTTTAACAAAATTTGTTTCTTCCAATTTTTTTTCTGCTTTCATTTGAAAGTTTTCATTTTGTCAAAATTTCTGGAAAGGCTCTAGCCCCATCAGCTTCCCCTTGCGTACGCCAGTGTACATAAACAGTAATTGTTTATTAACAATGCTCAATATAAAAAGCACTTTTCGCCGAGACCTGTAACAATAGTTAGAAAAATGAAAGTAAACAATGCCAAAGACACCAAGATTATGCATTGTATTGTTCATTGTCGCGTGCTTAGTGATTATAAACTGGGACAATAATGCCCCAAGACCTGATGTTATAGGTTTTGAAAGTGTAACATTTCAACCCAACCCAATATAGCCTGACTGACATAAATGGTCTCCATGACGGAAGCCCCGGAGGCCAAAAAATACCCGATTACGACCCCCCCCCTCTCCCATGAAATTGTCCCAAAAGGCCGAAAAGATTAAAAAAATCGCCCACTTAGCCCTTTTCTAAGGGTGAAAATACCCGTTTTTCAAGTCCTTAGCAACCCGTTTCCATTGTGCATTTTTTTCTCACATTGTTTGATTCATTCCTCATTGTCTAGCTACAATGTTTCTCACAGATCAATAACACACAGATGAATCAACTCCTGGTTAGAAAAGGTGCTTCAAACACAAGAACGACATGCATCTACCTAAGAAGATGTACGGACGTACAGATACTAGGGACGTTCAATATATAAGTTTCCCTGTGCTATAAAATGTTGTATAAAGCAATGCCATTAAAAAGAAGCACATGGTTGACAAGCGCCATCCTTCGTCTACAAGGAACAACAATCGATTCGTTATCAGACGTGAAAGCGCATGCGCTCAAGGGCGAAAAGTAAATGCTTGTTCGGAAAACACGGGCTCGCGTCATAAGGAGTTCAGAAGCATGGATGCTATGGGCGTTCTGCTCATGGACTTTCTGGAGCGAGGAAGAACAATTAATGCTGACCGTTATGGTCAAACATTGGATAAACTGAAAAACGCAATTCGACATAAGCCACCAGGTCTCCTGTCAGCTGGTGTCATTCTTCTTGACGATAACGCTCGCCCCCAATCAGCAGCGCAAACACAACACAAAATTGAAGAATTGGGGTGGGAACAGCTGTCCCACCCTCCATACAGTCCCGATTTAGCGCAGAGTGATTTCCATCTTTTTCCGGTGTTAAAGTCTGAATTGCAAGGTTACCGTTTCGAAACAGATGACGAAGTGAAGCGAAATGTGAGAATAGTGCTCAATAGCTAGAGCCCTGATTTTCTTGCAAAGGGTATGGACAAATTGGTGCAACGGTGGGACAAATGTCTGAACCTCTATGGGGATTATGTGGAGAAGTGAGGAAGGATCCTCCTATACATGTATGTTTAGTTTTCTAATGTATCCTAAAAATATTTTTTTTACAGCATACGGAAACTTATATATTGAACGACCCACGTACAATCAGATTTTGGTATACAGAATGCGAAAACATCGTGCTTGTTTTAGCTAAATATTTAGAAGTACAAAAACAAAAAAAATCCTTAGAGCTTGCCGTGTTTGTTGTCCATGGAAACGGACGTTGCTAAGGAGCTTAAAGAAAGTTTATTTTCACCCCGAAGAAAACTACGGTATTTGAATAGTACTTGACTTTTCGTATTACAAAATATGAGCGTCAGAATTTATTACTTAGGAGAGGTAGGAATTTGAGAGGAATGACGGAAAACAATTTTTCAATTACGTTTAAGAATGTGCAAATGACAGACGTAAAATATTGCTTCTCGAATTTAGTCTCTCTATTGAATTCGTTTACGCAAAACATCTAACTAACTATCTTGAAACGGATATTGCTTACCCAGTTCGTTATTAAGAAAAGGGACATTAATATTTTGAATATTTGTTCAATATTAGAGCCCGTACACACATAACGTTACTTTCAAAACGTTCCAAATAAGCGAACCACGTCGGCGAGCGCACGAGACCAATATACCGGGTGGTCCAAAAGTCCCGGAACGGTCACATATCGTGAGAAATACACATCGAATCAGAAAACGAAAAAAATAGGTGTTTAATAAGTGAAAGAAAGCTATTCAATGATATCACACACTTGATTCCCCCCTGGGGGTGGGGCGGGGAGCAACTGTGAAATTTAAAATGGAAATCTCCATTTTGTATTGTAGAATCGGAAAGAGGACTTCATTCCGAGTCCAACGAGCTATCAACCAACCTCCTAGCTCAATTAGGAACGGAGTATTTTCCATATACTCTATTGAAAGGTCTTGACGTGCAGATTCCGAATCTGCAATAGCTTTCACACGAAAATTTAAAATCGCCATATATCCGTCAGTGGCGTCGCTAGGCCCTTTTGGAAGGGGCTTCAGCCCCCCCAATCCCTCGATAAGCCCCCCAATTTTTAGCTATTATTACATACAGTATTTCAAGAAAACATATTTGAACAATTGTTAATGCAGGAACATACCTCTAGATACATATTCTTGGAAAGACTCGTTTCGTTGTGACAGTTTTTTTTAAACCACGATCTTACATCTGACACGTCATGTCTTTAGCTGGCAACTTTGCAAACGATCGCCGTCATTTGTTCTATTTTCACAACGGTTGCTACGCGAGGAAACGGTAGTGGTGCGTTTTGTGTTACGGAGTTTGTGATATTGTGTGTTTGTTATCAAAGCTTTTTGTGACATTTACTGTTGTTCATACAACAATGGACAAATTTATTATTTGAAGTAAGCGCCTGAAATCAGAAATCGGAACAGGAAGAGTGTCATGAATTGTGTGTGGATTGTGTTATTGATAATTTTGCAAGAACTTCGAACCGCAGAGTACAGCTGATACATAAAGACATAGTTCATCAGCATTAGAAAAACAAAACAAGAATATCCATCTGTTTTCATAAAAATTAATGCAGTAAGTCTATGTAAGTTTTAATTCCTTGTGCTTGTTATATATTATTGTCTTATTAATCACTTTGCTATTTTCAAACATTAAAAATATTTACAATAGTAGTAAGTCATGTATCTGGTTGCAGCCCCCCAAAGCAGATGGCCTAGCGACGCCACTGATCTCCGTTCCTAATTGAGCTAGGAGGATGTTTGATAGCTCGTAGGACTCGGAATGAAGTCCTCTTTCCGATTCTACAATATAAAATGGAGGTTTCCATTTAAAATTTCACAGTTGCCCCCGCCCCACCCCCAGAGGGGGGGAATCAAGTGTGTGATATCATTGAATAGCTTTCTTTCACTTATTAAACACGTATTTTTTCGTTTTCAGATTCGATGTGTACGCTCACGATATGTGACCGTTCCGGGACTTTTGGATCACCCGGTATATAAAGCCCTAATCCCACCCGATTACGAACCCCCATCAAATTGTCCCAAAAGACCGAGAAAATTTAAAAAATAGTCACTTGGTCCTTTTTTTAAGGGTGAAAATACCCTTTCTTCATGTCCTTAGCAAGCAGTTTCCAAGGGCATTTTTTTTATGCCCACATTGTTTGATTTATTCTTCATTGTTTCTCACAGATCAATAACAGATGAATCAACTCCTTGTTAGAAAAAGGTGCTTCAAACAAGGGCGACATCTACATAAGGAGATTCAATCCAGATACAATCATATACATTGGTACTCAATCGTGCTTGTTTTAACTCAATCTTTTTTTAGATGTATAAGAAACAATTCTTTAGAGCTTGCCATGTTTGTTGTTGTCCATGGAAACGGACGTTGCTAGGGAACTTAAAGAAAGTTTATTTTCTCCCCGAAAACTACGGTAATTGAGTTGTATAGTCAGATTATTTTCATAACAACTCCAGCTGACCGCGCGAGTCCAGTTAGTGAGCCTACCAACAGTCCAGAGCGCGAGCAACAGGGATAGCGATAGGTGCTGGGTAGAGATGACGTCAGCGGCTCGTTTGTTGATTGGCTGCTCCGGGACTTATGACTCGCTCCAAGGCTGCCAATGCAAAACATCCAGAGATGTTACGAAAGTAATCTCACTCTACTAGACTTTTCGTATTTCAAAATATGAGCGTCAAAATTTATTACAGGGTCAAGGGGAATGACGGAAAACAATTATTTTTCAATTACGTTTAAAAATGTGGAAATGACAAAAGACGTAAATATTGCTTTTCGAATTTAGTGTCGCTATTGAATTCGTTTACATAAAACATCTAACTAACTATCTTGAAACGGTTTTCACTTAGCAAGTTTATTATTAAGGAAATAGACAGGTCATCAGGTGATTGCCAGCTCCGGCTGCAAGTCTCTTCACTCTTCCAGCCCTTACTCGAGAACGGTCCGTCAGTCCATCAATCTCCAATCAGTGTTGCCACATGAAGGGAAATTTCCCTTTTGGAGGGAAATTCGGGCCGAAATTTTAGCGAAAAGGGAAAAGGGAATTTCGATGAAAAATACCACAATTTCAGAGAAATTTTAAAGTCATCTGACTACATTACTACAGTTTATGTTAATTTCGAATTTCATATCCACATGTTAATGTTACTTGTTTATTTTGCTATTCGCTCCTTTAAGTTTATTGTACGTTACTTTTATGCAACTTTGGATAAATAGTAACGATGAGGATAAACGATTAAATAGATTCCTCACCAGGATTCAAACCTGGGACATCTGGTCAGGAAGTGATGAAACTGAAATGTGAAATTTTTTTTTCTAACGAATAATTCCACCACCACCACTAATAATACTACTACTAGGAATTATTATTATTATTATTATATAATTTGCTTAGGTGAAGGGAAAAAACGGTCCAAAAAGGGAAATTTTGCCCCTTGGAAAGGGAAATTGTGCCCTCATATTGTGGCAACACTGCCTCCAATGTGGAAGCGATAAGCAGCAAACCCTTGCAACCCCCGGATTAGACCGTTTCGTAGACCGTCACAGAAGCATTTCCCGAAACCCGAATGATTTTTTTCTCTTTTTTCGAATGGTTGCCAGCTCGGGCTGCAAGTCACTTCAGCCTTCCTGCTCTGACTCGAGAACGGTCAGCCCATCAAGTTCAAAATTTGGAAGGGATAATCAGCGCGACCCCAAATAAAACCGTTTAATTCATCGCCGGGACTGTCAAAAAAGCATTTGGTATCGGTACTATTATAGTATGGGGGTGACACCTATAAATCATATATTTCGCACTTTTTTACATTGCTAACGTACTATTTTGGAATGCGGAACATTTCCTAAGGTGAAATAATGCATTTCTAACTAAGACAATGTCTATTTCTTACATTTACGAGTACTTACTGTTGCTTGTTATTTCGATTCTGTAATACATTATGGCGGGCGATAGCGTACTGGTTCAGGGCGCGTTGTGCGAGTGTTTTGTCGATTTATGCAGTGTTGCAACCTCGTTCACCGGAAAATACCTACTTTCGTGCCCGGATTTGATATGCTAATACGTCGCAAACCATTGACGTTAGCCCCAAAAAACCATTCACGTTGGCCCCAAAAACAATTTTCGGTAAGGTTAGGTTAGGTTAAGTTAGGCAAGCATAGTTAAAAAACTAATTAAAAATACTCGACACGTCATGTTCTAGTGAAAACACGGCGAGTTTGAAACACTCACTATGGGGTTACGTCATCTTAACACATGGAACATTGTGCTCTCATGCAGAAAGCAAATGGCGGCAGCAGAAACAGCGTGTCGGACAGAGCTTTTCGCAGAAAACAACATGCATTCGCATTAAAATGGATCAAAACTACATTCACGAACTTCCACAACGCTACAGAAAATGATTTTCGTAAGTACTTTCTCCTGTAAATTTGAAGAAATCCGTCTCCCTTATACTGTAATGTTACCAAGCATTTCCTTTTATCACAGTTCATACCCGAACGAAAGGCCATATTACCAGGTAATAGTCAGCTCAGGCTCAAGTCGCAAACTTCACGAGAACCTCCAGAACCCTGGTACATGTAGCGCTATGGCGCGACGGTTGAGAATCATTGGAATAGTGCATTTTATAATAGACAGCCAACTGGATACTACCCACATTTCTTGAGAAAAAACGAAGTTGAAAGCGGAATCAATACGCTGACCATGACTCAAGAAATGATATCCCTCCCCTTCGATCCTCTCGCCCCCCCCCCCACAAAAAAAAACCTTTCAGAATTAAATGAAATGATAGTTATTTTCTCTGACCTATATAATGGAGAAAGAACCAATTGAGCAGTAGATAAGTTGACTTATCCAATCACCATTATGCGTAACTTCCATTGCAGACTCATATATTCACGGCATCATGCAATGAGTAAGTGGCATCTTTATATTTTTCATAATCGAGGTAATGGCGTACGCAAGGGGGCTAATGATGGGGTGCAGCCCCTCCTAAATTTTGAGAACGCGGGGGGGGGGGGGGTAAATGCCAACTTCCCTTAAAATGTCTCCCGATTCCATCTTTGAAAACTTTCACAACGAAGGTTTATAATGATAATTAATAAATATTTTACTGTGTTTATCTCCCTCTAGAACGCAGCTCTCCAAAAAAAAAAAAAAAAAAAAAAAGAACCTCCTATTGCTGGTGAATCAAGGTGGTATGAAGGGGATGTAGTTGTTGCGGCCTGAATTTGTATTTTGTTATGGTCTGCCACTTAGGCTAATCACATCGATGATGAATGATGATTATTAGATGGAATTGATGAAGGGATTCTTGGAGAGAACACCAATGCCAGGCAGGGGCGCCGACTTGTCAAAATTATTGGGGGGGGGGCTCTGATCACTGAAATAAACTAATGAATGACTCACTCACTCCCTTTTTTAAGTTTTGGCCTGTGTTCGGAATCTCGTAAAAGCCCATGAATTCCTTAAGAATATTAAAATTTTTATTCACAGTTCGAATGCAAAATGTCAATTGTTCACGGATGGATATGTCACAAGTTTCGTCAACCATAATAGCAAAATATTCCCGAGTTTTAATATCTGCTACCACGGAGCGCAGAACAGATCTCCTTAATATATCAATGATCTCGTTCTGAATGTCATGTGAGAGCCATTTGTAGCCCGAACGTCCCATCCACTCTCCTAGTTCATGCACATCTTCTTTTGAAACTCTTTTTAGTAAAAATGTTAACAATACCCACAATTACATACTTAGTATATAGTAATAAGTCATGTGTTTTGCTGTCTCTGGTCATAGCCCCCCCCCCCCAAAGTTGATGGTTTAGCGGTCTCAGCCCCCCAAATTTGATGGTGTATAACATTTCAAATGTGTATTTAAAGTTAAGTTCATGTGGCACAATTCAGAGTAAACTTTACAAGAGAAGCAAAATAATGCATTAGATCCTCTTAAGCAAAATTATTTGGGGGGCTCTGCCCCCACATCGTTAACGTTGAGGCGAGCGCCCCCCCCCCCCCAAGCCCCATGAAGTCGGCGCCTATGATGGATGCCAGGCCAGGATTAGATTCTTGGACCTGTGGCGAGACCGTGTGTCTAGCACTCAACGCGTTCGGCGACCAATATGCCACAGAAGAAAAACACTTGTGGCACCAAAAAATGTTAGGTTTATTAGCCTGTACAGTGCAACAAGCCACGCAGATATCCCCCACCCCCAAATAGGGTCCATGTATATACAGAGCATTCCCTGACATTCGCTACGAGACTCGGCGGCAAACGGCCCGGCGTCAGCGCTTGTATTACCCGGTGAACGGGGTCCGCGACAGTCGCTAGAGTCGGCTATTAAAATTACGGTTTTCATATTGTGTACTAACCTTGACTATAGAAGGTGTTGAAAATGATGTCCTTCTGCTGCAACACATTCCTGGCATCTCCGAAGGAAATTGGCATTTACACGTGCAAGTTCGTCTACTGTAATTCTCCCGATTTCTCGTACAATACTCTCTTTTAACTCACGGATGGTGTACGGATTGTTGTTGTATACTTTATTTCCCCAGTTTTCTTTCCACTTTTATTCAGAACTGACCATGTTGCTCTAAACTTTTTTACGAGGTTTAATATAGTGTCCTATGTGGAACGGGAACACCAGGAAATTTCGTTGCAAAACGTCGTCGCACTTTTCCACAATTCCTCTTTCCGAAGTAACACTCGACAAGATAAATCCTTTGTTGTAATGTAAGCTTTTGTGGTGCCATATGAAGCCACAATCTTCAACACACGGACACAACACAACTTCCGATTGAAGATTATACTGGCGTCAGTCTGCAACGTCAACAGAAAGGGAAAGAGAGCGAAGGCAGGGAGAGCGAGAGAAACAGACTGTAGCGTGCGACTGTCGCGGACCCCGTCCACCGGGTAAGACAAGCCCTGACGCCGGTCCGCTTGCCGTCGAGTCTCGTAGCGAATGTCAGGGAATGCTCTATTTGTTTGTTAATTTACGTCGTATTTTACATTTTTTCGGTTAATCGCGACGATGATGAGCGACGACTAGACAAAATTGAAGAAGGGACATTCCCCAAGAACACCTATGTTCAGACGGGAACTCAATCCTGGGAAAATCGAAGTCGACCACCAAACGCGCTCGGCCACTGAGCCGATTCGAATTATACAGTACAAACAACCATGGGCGTCGGCAGGGGGGGTCAAACCGGTCGGTCGAGAAATTTCCATCTATTTTTTTTTCAATTTATGGCTAATTATAAACGAAACACTTTATTTCACCTCATTTTGCGTCATTGTTTAAAAATAGTCTTGAGATATCGAATTTGGTACGAAACTTTCATAATTTGCAACACTGAAACTCTGTTAATTTGTAACTTTCACACATTTCAAGCTTCTTATTCTACCGCGTATGCTGCTGCTGCTACTAATGTTAGAAGTAACTATTATGTAACCTTGGTGGTAACAAGTACTATATTTTTCATATAATAAACTTATTGGATGCTAAAATAAACTAAACTAAAACTGCTGCTGCTGCTACTAGTAGTAGTAGTAATAATAATAATAATAACAAGAACAACATAATTTAAAATACCGATAATGCAATAATTTTAAAAATGAACCACTCTTTGACAAACTTCTGCACAGGCCTGTAGTTAGAATTGATCTCCAGGGGGGGGGGGCTCACGGGTTATCGGGGGGGGGGGCTATGTAAACCAAGTCCATTATTTTTTAAAAAATATTAAATAATGGTAAATTTTGTGTGTGGGGGGGCGCTCATTCATTTATAAATATCATATACTACACAAATACTACATTTTCTACATCTTTTAAAACATCTCTTGAAGTGTTAATTGACTGATACTGAAATTATCCCTTACACACCCTATACTATTTTACATGATACAGATATATATATATCACACAAAAAAACGCACAATATTTAACCACAGTGCCTACAGTATATTCCACTTCCGGCCGAAGCAATTAAACTCCCCTTCCTTCCCAAAACTTGGGAGCTGTTGTTGACCTTAGACGCAGATGCGGAGGTAACTTGCATGATGACATCAAAGTCACAGATTTCTGTCTAAACGGTAGGTTGCAACAGGGACAGTGAAGGTACTGATAAAGAAGCTCCCCTATGAAAGAACTTTCTGAAGTCTAGAGAATATTCTAAATACTTGCAGCTACTTCTGCACATAAACACAATGAGCGAATGTAATAGATACTGTTCATATTCTGTGGATTTATCCTTAAAGTTGTGAGTTGTCTACACTTTCACTCTTCACTGCAAACAAATTATGCAAAATAGTTTACCTAATGTAAAGGGGCTGATGGCAGTGCCAGGGGGGGGGGTGACGGCAGTTCCAGGAGGGCTGAGCCCCTCGTGGCCCCTGCCTGGCTACGGGCCTACTTCTGCATATGCCACTGCTCTTTATCACAATATTTTTGAGGGGAGGGGGTGTCCTCGACATCTTCGATTCGACCCCCCCCCCCTCTAGGAAAAGTTTTGGCGACGCCCATGCAAACAACATACGCCGTGTCGCCGTACAATGTTTCATAGCGGTCATTGAGGCGAACAACTTTTCTTAACATTTTTCTCTGACGCCTCATTTCGACGCTACGAACCCTCGAAAAACGTTTGAGTTTTGAGGCTGAGTCCAATTTATGCACAGGTAAGCTATACTGTACGCAACTCCAACTGGCGGCTGTGAAACAGCGAATCAGGGATCAGTTGAATTTTCTTCGACTGAGATCGGACATTTTCGAGTCACAAGGTACCGAACGTTGTTCGCGGGACGAAACAAATGAGCGTTGGGTCCACCACATGTTGCCAAACGTACCGTAAAGCGAAAAAGAGTCTTCTCGGGCAACCATGGACTCCATTAGTGGTGACGTCACAGCAGACAAACCAGAATTTGAGTCTACACAACGAGAAAACGTGTTTTCATCCTATTCAATTACATGCTATTTTCCTTCGGAATGGGTAGCTTTAATTATTGTGACAGCAGTTACGAAACAAAATTATGGTGCGTATCGCACATCAATGTAAAGATGAGATTTCGGAGAATACGACTATATATCACACATACCTTACAGAGGATAAGGTAAAGAAAAACCGGAGTAAGAAAATCATGCATTTTCAAAACATTCCACTTCCGATCACAGCCGAAGCCGACCCGAAGCTCACACGATCTCAAGTCGGCCACGCTGCCGCTCTGGATGATGGGAAACCAGCAGCCTCAGGTGATTGAACCGACGGCGCCCATTGGCTGAGATTTCTTTTGAAGCATTCTCTTTACTCGATTTTTTACTCCATTTATTATTTACATTCTCATCTGCAATGTATATGTTATATACAGACGTATTCTCCGAAATCTCATATTTACATTGATGTACGATGCACATCACAATTTTGTTTCTTAACTGCTGTCCAGTGATGTGCGTCTACGCGTAAATAACGATAGTCTACATTCTACACGTAGACTATTTTATACAAGTAGATGACGTAATCTATGTAAACAACATGGCGAAAGGTGATAACTTAGCAAAGGGCGCCGTGCAATTAAAAGAAAATTATACTGTGTAGCAGTTGCTGATGTGTGAGGAGAACTTTTCATACTCGTTCTTCCAAATTCGAACAATTTCTCACCTAGGAAAAAACCTAACATGGGAAATATTCTAGTGTTTTATGGAAAAGAGACCACTCTTGCCTCACGACTGCCATCTGTTGTTGTTTTTTGCATACTATTTATCTTCTTCCATAGTTGATGAGAGAAGAGAAGAGAAATTTTGTTGTAAATAGGATTGTTTTCATTTCGTTAGGAACCAATATAGTTGAAAATGTCACTTTCCTTTCATGAAACCCTTGAAAATAAATTTTAATGCACTTTAGATTGTCTACGTAGTCTATGTAAACTACAACCCAATGTAATCTACGCGTAGATTACGTGTAGACAACGCATGTAGACGTAAACTTATGGTCTATGGCACATCACTGCTGCTGTCACAATAATTAAAGCTTCCCCTTCCGAACGAAAATAGCATTGATTTGATAGGAAGAAAAGCACGTTTTTATTTGTTTAGACTCGGTCCCAGCGTGTCGTATGCTGTGACGTCACACTATTGGGCGTCAGCACAAGAAATCAGCGACGGTTAGTGGTACAACTGCAGACGCGGTCCTGAACGATGAAGTTTCCGCAAGGACCACCAACTGGTGGGAATGCAGGCGGACACACAGTCATATAAAGACAAGTGGCAAGAGCAGAAGTACGCTTGGCAACGTTGCTTCGGGAGAGCGATGTGATCCCTTCAGCTTTACTTCGGAACTTAGTTTGTTGCCACCCATCGGACCACACGCCCCCGAAAATGACTGGGGGACGGGACGAACCAGAAATAGCTTTCAAGGTCAGCCGCCAGGTGGAGTTGTGTTCAGTATAATCAGGCCTGTACCGTTATCGGGTATGCCTACTCTTTGAAAAAAATGAAATGTTATCCTGAATATATATGCAACCATGCAGTGTAGGCTTATAAATACCACAAATGATTAACTAATTATTACAAACAGAATATATCCCTTCTACAAATAATCAGATAGGCATCTCCTTGGTATGCCTGAAGAAGTCTCATTGTAATTTTTAAAAGTCAATCCCTGTTTTACAGTGGTGTGCCCAGGAGGGGTTACAACCCCCCCCCCCTAAAGAAAAGAAAGCAAAATTAGATCTGACTACTAAAACTAGTATACGTAAACCCCAGACCCGTAGCCAGAATTTTATTTCGGGGTAAGAGGGGGCTCATCTCTTATTAGCACGGGCGTCGCCAGAAATATTTGTAGGGAGGGGGGTCAGGCCATACATAAAACTTGATTTGTACAAATAATGATGACAATAATAGCTATTATAAGTTTTAAAAAATATCCCAATTTTAATCCAAATTTATTGTTGTTATTACATAAATGTAGAAACGTTACGATCCACCGTATCAGTGAATATCTAACACAATTGTTGTCCATTATTTTTCTTATATTTTGTACAGTTAGTGCACGCAAAATCATAGTTATTGTATTTTGTTATTAACTTTTACGAAATCGTTCAAAAAAGGCTTTATCAATTAGTGGTAAATTTTACTCATATATTCTGTGACCTCTCACACTAGATAAAATTAGGATTTTGGCTTCTTGAATAATGTGATGATAATTTGGGAAAGATAATTATCGAGACAAGATGGAGAATGTTCTATAACCCTGTTATTGTTAATAGCACGTATCCAAGCTGTGGTTGAGGTAGCTCGAGCGCCCCCCCCCCCAGGATTTTTTTTTATTTTACACTAGATAAAATCAGGTTTTTGGCTTTTTGAATAATGTGACGATGATTTAAGGAGATAGACAATTATCGAGGCAAGACGGAGAATGTTCTATAACCATGTTGTTGATAATATTGCACATACACTTTTCTTGCGCTTTCGGTGTTGTCGCAGCGCACTTGAGCACTATGTTGAAACTTGTCAGCATTTGGAAGCTGCACAACAAAGGTAGCGCCACACGTAGGGCGATTCGTTGTAATTTCTTATCTCTGGAAGGCGGGAGGGTGTACGTTCTTGAATGAGAGAAGGAGTCAACTACTGGCGATATTAACGAATCGTTTTATCTGCGGAACGTTCTAGAATATAATGATAATATAAATACGTGGATTCAATTTTTCGGTTGATCTGTACAAAGAATCGGTTAATGAGATTTCAGAGGTAAGTGTGACAATTCATACAGTCGATTGGTGATCGGATCAGTCAGCGTCCTCTGGTTGCTTTATAAGATATAGTGATTCGAAAATGAAGACAATGACGACAGTAGAACTTCCGGGGTCTCAGTGTAGTGCTAGTTCGGTTCGAGGGCCGAAGAGATCAAAGGTCTCTCTCTAAAGTGAATATTTCAGCAGTACCGGATATTGTAGTGGTTTACTAAAACAGAAATAAACTGCATAGATCAACTGAAAAGCAAAGTTTTGAGTGATGATTTAGTTTTGCCAGAACTAAATTTCGTATATGCAGTCAGAGAATTTCATGGTATAAAAAAATACTTTTGTTTAAGCCTACTGGGTTCGAAACACATTCAAACACTTAACTACCATAAAGAGACAGCCGAAAATTTTATGAATGTCGAGAAGAGAAAGCAAGAAGATGTTGAATATATAGACATTTTAGGCGGAAATTGCAGGCTCTACCAGAACCCGAATCAGGGCTCTACCAACTGAGCCACCTAGCCATCCTTGGCTTCAACCGATTTTTCGTTAAAATGTCTACATAGTACATGTCCTGTGTATATCAAATCGTAAGGTGTTGCCTGTATAGTGAACAAGCACAGAAAATATAGGAGACAGAAGAAAACTGAGGAGAATTCCCACCGGTTGAGAATATTTTTTTCTGTGGTCAACAAGAGCTACTACTTCGAGGTGACAATGACAGTGGCCTAATAAGGGAGATTTCACACCGTGTCGCCTGAAGATTAGGTTTGTGCGGCCTTTTGTGTCGCTACGTTGTGAAACGTTGCTGTTGATTGGCCCATTCCAATCGACATGTATCGCGTGTCCCTTCGGTCTGAAACCTTTCTAAGTCTTGAAAATCCAAGTCACAAGGATGGCAAATTAGGGCCTTGTTAAGGTTAGGTGTGAAGGCAGGCAGACGACAACACCCTAAAGGATCGTATCCAAACCTGCAGGAAGAACGCATCTTACTTCAATCTCCAATACGATGATAAAAACTTCTGGTGAGTTGATTTAAAAAAAAATGTGTCCGAGATAAAGAGAGGCGTGCCCAGGATTTTCGGAAGGGAGAGGGGTACGCATACTATTGTTGGTGGTCAGCCCTGATTTTGCCATTTTTTCCCTGTCTTTGACGTTCCTCTTTTTTTATATACAGGGTGTTAATTTTAACTTGACATATCAAAATAGCGGGAGTGATATGCATGTGAGGAAAATTTGGTCCAAACAAACCATGATCCTTGTCGGGGGGGAAAGTTAATGGCGTACAAATGAGCCCCCGCACAGGGCCCCCCTGGGGGGCACGTTGTGTTTTTCAAATAGGAACCCTCGAATTTTGTTTCATTTTGGGATTCGCGGAGTCAAAATAAATAATAATTATGCTTGACATGGGTGCAACAACATGCGAACTAAAAAAGATATGGCCATGTGTATGTTTGGAAACACGTAAATGTCGTGCATGGAAAAACGGTAACAGGCCCCCACGAAAATACGAAGAACGTGTGCAGAGGAAAATTTCATTGCTGTCGATGGTGTCATTGAAGAGTGGAAGAAGTACCAAAAGAAGAGTGCGGAGGGGCTAGGGGGAGGGGGCAGCATGCAACGAACAATGAGTTTGTCACCCATGATGCCACACCATACGTTCACTGACCACGGGCGTTGATGTTCAACTTCACGCAACCAGTGTGGGTTGTCGGCACTCCAGTAGCGCATGTTGTGCCGGTTAACCTGGCCATGGTTTGTGAATGTTGCTTCGTCGGAGAACAGAACGTCCCGAAAGAATGCCGGATTTCGATGTATTTGTCCACGTGCCCATTCACAATACACCATCCGTGCACGGGGGGCCCTGTGCGGGGGCTCATGTGTACGCCATTAACTCCCCCCCGACAAGGATCATGGTTTGTTGGACCAAATTTTCCTCACATGCATATCACTCCCGCTATTTTGATATGTCAAGCTAAAATTAACACCCTGTATATATATATATATATATATATATATATATAAAAAAAGGAATACTGGGTCAAATAGGGTTATTACCTCACCAAACCTCCCTTGGGCACGTCACTGGAGATAAATGAGTAAGCATTTCATCATACTGAGACACGAAACATTAGATGTGTTGGGAACGGAAGGGTCTTCCCTGTGCATTAATTGTTTCGTGATCCACCTGTATTCGAGAAGACTTCCTTTGTTTCGTGCCGATATATGACAAGACAGCGGAAGCTGTGACAGGGATTTTTGAACACTTGTGAGTGCTAAGGCCTGAATCTGAACAATTTGGTGGGTTTCGGCTTTTATAAGAGCTGAAAAATGGGAGGACAAGACACGTTAGTGGTGTTCAGGCTCGAATCAGAGAGAAATATTGGAGAGCTGTCTGCGTCCAGTTCGCAGCCCACAATTTGAATCTTGCGTTGTCGAGTGGATTGTCCATCCCGTGCATGTGTAACAGCTTCGTAAAAACACTCAAAGACACCATACATGTTTTTATGCCTGATGAGAAGAAATGGACAAACCCACATAGTGAGATGGTTCCGGCACACAATATTAATGCATGGAAACAGAGGAGTCGAGTGGTAAAAAATGTTCCGATTTCACGTTCTGATTAAAATGATAGCCTTACCTTACAGTGGCAACGATTTAAGGGATAGTTGCTCCCCATTTTTTATTTTTTTGCCTCAACATTATGACCTCTTAATGTTAAGCCTTGGCTACCAAGAGAAAATAAACTTTCCTTGAAACGCCCTCCGCACCCCCCCCCCCCTTTGCAACCCAATTGCCACCTCTGGTCTTAAACACACAAGTGTGAGGTTCTTACTATACCTCTTAAAAAATGGTGTTGAGCCCCCCCCCCCGAAAGAAATTCCTGGATACGTGCCTGTAATTCTTTGGATTAAATGGTAGAATATAAAACTATAACCTTTCCTCTATTATACACTAAACTTTTTTCGATGTAATGCACGTTTTACTGTGGTTATAACTATTTCTGTTAACAATAAAAATAACATTTAAATTAGATATTTGTAGGGTTTCGGGGGGGAAGGGCTTAGCTCACCCCATGGTTACATGCCTGGTACCCTCCCCCCTCCGATTTCGAAAATCCTGGTGTCATACCAAAGTCTGGAACGAGATCGAGTGTCTCGGTCTTGAGGTTCCAATGGGCTGATTTCAATTTCTATATCCAAACAATTGGTCCTAGAGGTTGAGAGGAGACATCACCATTCCTGTGTTTCTGCCCCTGGCCCACAACCGCTGTTGTGGTTGGAAGCACGTTGAAGTTATCGTCCAAGCTAGAAAATCACTTATTTTTTATAACCAGATTTTGGTAAATTCTTCGTCCAGCTGGCACCACTTTCAGCCGAAACTACTCCGCTATCTATTGACCGAGCATCCAGGGAGTGGTGAGTGATTTCACTATGAGCCGTTCTACGATTTGTCCATTACGAGAAAGCATATTATGTGCGTTTACGGAAACCTTTTGCAAACGCATGCTTGCCGACCAAACCCCTGCCGCTGGGAGGAGGGGGAGGGAAGCATGCGGCAGGAGCAAGAGGGTAGGGGGTCCGCTTGCGCGGTGCATCATGTGCTCAGGAACAGCGTTGCCAGCTGCATATAATTATCACTAAGCTTAGGGATCTTTTACTGAAATTAGAAAATATAGTGTTTTTACCCAGTGTTGCCCATGAAAGAAAATTTTCACTTTTGCAGGGAAATTATATATTCATGCCTGACCAAGGTTAGAACCTGGGACATCTGGCCCAACGGCAATGAAGCTGGCTATAAGCATGAATGTAATTAATTTTAATTAACATTTTTATGTGAACATGAATCGATGATAATAATACTGCTTATTACTACTAATAGTGTATGATTTCTAAGGATGAAGGGAAAAAATTGGTCGAGAGAGGGAAATTTTGCACCTTGCAAAGGGAAATTGTTCCCTCAGATTGTGGCAACTCTGGTTGAACCACAATTCTTTTTTCTTTCTCCAGAGAAACACGTTCGGAAAATATTATAAATTAACACTAGACCAACAAATGCGCTGAATGAACGTACAATTTGGTAAAATTTCAGAGAATAATGATAATCTGTTATCTAGAGTCGTTTTCACGTTCAGAAGACACAATGGGCTCTTATGGGCAATGCTTTTCTTATGGGAAATACGAGCGCGCTGTTGTCAAATTTATCGATTTACAAATTTAGCTTAAGTAAAATAGGTACCTGCAGTTTTGCAGGAAATTTTGTAGAGAATACGATGGTGAACACAAAAAACTGGTAACTTGCTTACATAATTTTAGATAAATTAAAAACGCAAATTTTCTGTGAAAACACAATTTTTACATTGTTTTCATTCCTAACGTTGAAACATGCCGTAAAATTGAAGCTTTCATTATGAAAAAAATTGACACTGTTTTTTAATTGTCTTAGGTGACGGTGGTACTCAGAATTTATCAATACTTTAAAGCATATTTGCATTAAAAAATATTCAAATAAAGTATGTGGAGATTTTTTATATTCGTGCAGTAGAAAATGTCGTCGCTGGCCATTTTTTGTTCTGTAATTCCAAGTAAAACTTCCAGCGACAAAGTTGTGGAGAAAATAATGAAATTATTTTTTATAACCACTCAAAGGTTCCCAGAAATATTACTTCCATGCATTTGGAGTTTCTTTTTAACCCGAACCGCGCGCGAAGTAAGGAGACGTTGTCTGGCCATCTTGAGCCGACTCACCGCAGCATTCCGGCTAATCACCACCAAGTTTTCGAGTTGTCATTTTATTTCCATTCAGTAAAAATATTAACTTCATTCAGTTTGTTATAATAGAATTGCAATTACTTTAATTTAATAATTGACAATTATTTCCAATGCTGCCGTTGTGAGCAACATTAGTGCTGTCGCAAATACACGTTGTTTTCGTTTACATTACTGTCGACATTAATACTGAAATGAAAATCACCTTTCAGTTTCCAACGTACACATAAATTCATAGACACCATATTAACCTTTGAAAGGCTTTCCAACACGTGACAAAATATGGAGCTTCAAGATAGAAATATGACATGCCTTGCTTGAGTCATTCACGTCTTATCACTTCACGTGGGCCATAACTCATTTGTTTGTTTGGGTTGCAACTTGAATCTAACCCATGTGCCAGGGTCCCCTTACTTGAGTGAGAGATCTGCTTTGGTCTGGTTAGACTTTTTCCCTCTCTCGAAAAAGCGTTTTCAGTTTTGTGAGCTCTCAGTGATTTTTACTTTTTTAAGTGATTTCTGAAGTGTCATATTCGTGCATTACACTCGCGTGTGTAGTGATCGCAATGGATCATAGTAAAAAGGGTAACTGTAACGTTCACAGTATAATATTAATATTAATAATTACATATAATTATCATTATATATACAAAATATGTAACACCTTCATTGTGAAGGAAGGTCATCATTTCCCGGCGACATGAGCTAGCGCTGTATTGGCAACACTGTGCGGTTTCTCCATAAGCGCCGTTGTCTCTTCTGAACGTGAAAACGACTCTAGAACTGTGAGTAGCGCCTAGTTGTGTTTCGAAAGTTTCATTACAAATGACGGCATCAAGAAAAATAGAATTTATTTATGTAGTTTTCCGTGTCTTTTGGAGTGCTGGGGGGGGGGGGGGGTGGAAGGTCCTTCCTGTCCTTCAAAGCCGTATGATCCCAATATTATCCTTGTCTTGCAATAAGTTCAGAGGAAATTATACAACAAATGCTAAACGAATATATTTTCATTATTTAATTTTAGCATTTGATATTTTTTCGGGGGGGTCTGAACCCCCTG
This sequence comes from Lepisma saccharinum, assembly GCF_977018435.1. Classification (NCBI taxonomy): domain Eukaryota; kingdom Metazoa; phylum Arthropoda; class Insecta; order Zygentoma; family Lepismatidae; genus Lepisma; species Lepisma saccharinum. The sequence continues at coordinate 39,098,507 of NC_139257.1, read as the reverse complement.
GACTCCCCTAAATACGTCCTTGGTATGATCTCAAGGGAAGATTTGTGCCATTTTGTTTAAAGTAGTCAGTCCTAAAATTTGGCTATCTTTTCCTGCACACGGCATTTCATTTTCTTTAGGATGTTTGGTGAAAGGGTGAGGGGTTATGACCCTCAAACTCCTCCACGGGAACGCCACTGTTTTCATATTATTTTTTTTTAGGAATGTTGAGCGAGAGGGGCTGGTTATGGCCATGAAAACCCCCACAGGAACGCCACTGTTTCGTCCAGGGTATATTATAGGTCTAAAATTATTTTCTTTCTACCAGACGATTTAAACGCTCTGCTAGGGATATTGTTGAAGTACGGTTGGCAACACTGTCGCAGCGGAAGGGTGAGACGTTGAGAGAAGATCGGTCGTTGGTAGAACGTGCGTGAGTGCGTAAGAAGAGGTCTGCTCGCGTGTTGCGGGGCGAAGGGAAGTCGCAGATTGGGCATGGTGCGTGTGTGTTTGCCAGGAAGATACGGGTCTCGCTCTTCTGTCGGTAGTCGTCGCTAGTTGTCTATGTGGAGGAAGCATTGCGGTGGTCTACGTGATCGTGCAGTTCCGCAACATCCCTTGTTGGTGTTTGACCATTATTTTCAACCCCCTAACTGCAACCCTGTGCAACGTTGCCAAGTTAGACGGGAGGTCGATGAAACGCAAGTGATAGTCGCAAGCGCGTGTTCGTTTGTGTATATTCTCTAGTAAAAGCACAGATAAAGCGAGCAGTTCGTGTGCCGACATAGTTTTACGCTATGCTACATGTGTTCGTGGTTTGCGCGATCTACACTGAATAACGTGAGTGTTATAATGGTGCACATCACACGGAAGAGTGTACTTCCTGTGATAAGCATGTGAAGTGTTTTGTGATACCCACCACAGTGCAACGCCGTAAACAACGAGACAATCTACATTTTATACAACTCAACGTACAGTGCTCAAAAGGTAAGTCTACAAGCATGTTAGAGCTTGATCGACATGGTTGAATGCAACTATTTTCTGTTGTGCACAGTGTAGTATTTGCTGAAGTTAAAATAGCTGCTGGCTGTGTGCAGGTTATAAGGTTAATATATATATGTGCATGGATGCAACTGGGGCCCTAAATTTGGGGACAGCAAGACGTATGGGGGAGTCTAGGGGGTACGAACCCCCCTCGATATACTTACCAAGTACTAAAATTAAATAATGAAAATATAGTTGTTTCATCATTTGCTATAGATAATCCTTTGTTATTTCTTTCCGCCAAACTTTTGGGATCATTCGGCTTTGAATGCTCACTATGATATGTATAAAATACATATTAATTAGGAACTTTACTTAAATATTCAATTCTTTATCTAATTGATATAAATTGCCTTGTCAGGGCAGCAGTTTTGTACAAATTTTGACTATCTTAACTACACATAAGCTAGTTAATGCATACGTTCTTTTACCATCTTTTTACCTACTCGTGTAATTATAATACAACATTAATTTACACATTTAATTAATATTAATTTAATTAAATATAATTATTCCATTATTATTGAGACACTTGGTCGGAACCCACCCGAAAAATATTTCTAGATGCAAGGCTGGGGGGGGGGGGGGACAGAGTCGAAAAGTTTTCCAAAGTAACTGTTTTTATAAGTAACTGTTGTATTTGAGAAATCACAAATATTACTCTTTCTTACTTTTCTCCTTGCATCGGAAAACCACTGTGATATTACAAAATTTGAGAAATTGCATACGCTTAGAATCGCTTCTAGAGCATGGCGCTGAGACGCCAAGGGTCCCGGGTTCGAATCCCGGTCGGGCTTGGTTGTTTGTGAATGTCCATTCATCAATTTAATCACTCATCCCCATCTTCGCAAATTAGCCAAGAGGCACAAAACGCGAAGTAAAATAAGCTAAATCAACAACATCAACAACAGCTTCTAGAGCATGGACGTGAATTTTCGTGTAGTTTGTTTTCACTGTTATCAAGATATTCTCAAAAGTTTCGCGATTACGTAAGTCTATTAAACTATTGATAATATCTAGATAACAGTGAAAACAAACTACACGAAAATTCACATCCATGCTCTAGAAGCGATTCTAAGCGTATGTAATTTTTCAAATTTTGGAATATCACAGCGGTTTTTCGAATGGGGAGGAAAGTTTGAAAAAAATCGCCCTTTCGGCTGCCTGAATTTTTGCAAGTTGCCCACTTGGGTGAAATACGATATCTCGAAATAAAATCGAAACTGCCACTTGAACCAGATCAGATACGCACATTCAGTTCATTATATCCAAGTATGCTGTACGTGTACAGTCACGGACATTTCTAAGTTGTAACGATTCCATTAAAAAGTTAATGGGATTGTTTCAACCCAGAAGTGTCAGTGACTGTACAACGACATTAAATGCAGCAGTTCTAACTCGTAAAACATGATCTTATCAAGTTTTACGTCGCTTATCGGAACGACCGGACCCCTCTCCGATTTTCTTCATATTTGGCTTACTCACTAATTGAGGCCTCCTAATCACGAAATCTGAAGTTAAAAGTTGTCGGAAACGTCTAGAAATTGCAAAATAAGCGAAAATTAGGTGTTAGTTTTCGGAATGGAAACCGTCGATTTTCGCGAAATTTTTTGTTTTACAAGGAAATATGTATATATTCCTGATACTACCACGACACCAAATTTTAACTATGTTTGCCTAACCTAACCACACGTCAATGGTTCGTGGGGCTAGCGTCAATGGTTCGCAATTATTTTGCAATTTCTAGATCCTGATACTACCACGACACCAAATTTTAACAATGTTTGCCTAACCTAACCACACGTCAATGGTTCGTGGGGCTAGCGTCAATGATTCGCAAATATTTTGCAATTTCTAGATCCTGATACTACCACGACACCAAATTTTAACTTAACCTATCTACACGTCAACGGTTCGTGGGGCTAGCGTCAATGATTCGCAAATATTTTGCAATTTCTAGATCCTGATACTACCACGACACCAAATTTTAACTATGTTTGCCTAACCTAACCACACGTCAATAGTTCGTGGGGCTAGCGTCAATGATTCGCAAATATTTTGCAATTTCTAGATCCTGATACTACCACGACACCAAATTTTAACTGTTTGCCTAACCTAACCACACGTCAATAGTTCGTGGGGCTAGCGTCAATGATTCGCAAATATTTTGCAATTTCTAGATCCTGATACTACCACGACACCAAATTTGAACTTAACGTAACTACACGTCAATGGTTCGTGGGGCTAGCGTCAATGATTCGCAAATATTTTGCAATTTCTAGATCCTGATACTACCACGACACCAAATTTTAACTATGTTTGCCTAACCTAACCACACGTCAATTGTTTGTGGGGCTAGCGTCAATGATTCGCAAATATTTTGCAATTTCTAGATCCTGATACTACCACGACACCAAATTTTAACTGTTTGCCTAACCTAACCACACGTCAATGGTTCGTGGGGCTAGCGTCAATGGTTTGTGGAGCTAGCGTAAATGGTTCGCAATTATTTTGCAATTTCTAGACGTTTCCGACAAATTTTAACTTCAGATTCGTCATTAGCAGGCCTCACTTATCAAAGAGGGGTCCGGTCATCTTAAGTCATACCCGCTTTTCTTCCTCTTTAGGCTAATCTCGACGACAAAAGTGAATAATTAATAGTAGAAATGGATAACGGGACCTTCGCAAATTAATACACAGGACAGGACTCGAAGCAGGAACTTTTAGTGGCGAAATCTAGAGCCAGACGTTCAACGTGCTGAGCCTGAGTCGGTGTAACCTTGAAATATTAACACACACAGGCAGATAGGTACATGTAATATGACGTCATACGGGGTGGACAGCCGTTGCTAACGTCAGGGCTGAACTCCAGTACAGTCGTGTTAGTATATCCAGTAAATGGTACAATTTCCATCTCGCCACCCAAATTCCCATGCCTAAGCATGGACCTTTTTAAAGTTTGTCCCTTCATTAATTTCATCTACAACGCCAGGAGTCCTGGGATCAAATACCGGCCTGGGCACATGGGCGGAGTTTGAGCTTTTGCTTTGGAGGGGGGGGGGCAGACTCCGGGAGAAGTATATGATATTATAAACTAGGGGATATTCAATAACTCTCAGGTAGTGTATAAGGGGTCCGGAGGCTTTCCCCCAGAAATAAAAGAAAACAACTTAAAAACACTGCCCTTTAGGCCTTTAGATTTGAAAATGTTAATTTCCTCGCTTAAGTAAACAAATATTAATTAGTATATTGGTTGTCAGTTTTAAAAGAAGCAAAACAGTACGATTATTGCATTTTTTATTTCATTAATTTTTTTATTGATACAATACTCATATTACTTGAAAAAAGTTACGGTACAATAGTAAACTTCAGAAATTTTAGAAAAATTAAATTGAAAAGTTCTTTTGATGCCTCAGCAGTAAGTGTTGACTCAATACAAAGTCATTATACGTTTTTCTTTCTTCAAACTGTACACATCAATCAAATCGTTTAAGACCTGCTATTGCGGCGCAATTACCGCACATGCCAAACGTCAAGATTTGCGGTATGGCTTCATAACAAAAATGTAGTAACTGAACTTAATCATGTGTTATTTTTTGTCTTTTTTAAGTTGGAGGGGCCAGGCCCCTCCGCTGGCCCCTCCAGAACTCCGCCTATGCCTGGGCATGGATGTTTGTGAGTGTCCATTCATCAATTTCATCATATCACCACTTATCCTCATCTTCGCAAATTAGCCAAAAGTGGCACAAGAAGCGAAGTAAAATAAACTAAATCAATCAATCAATTTCATCATATCCCGCATCTACAACCCCCCCTCCCCACAAACATACATATAAATTATACGATATACATAAATTATACGATATACATATTTATAATGTTATTAAAAGTAAAAATAAATTACTAAATTAAAAGTATATTATTATTAATAATTACCCAAAAATAAATAAATTTGTTACTTTTAAATCTATCACATATTATAAAGTGGCAAACTACGTCCTTTACTAACCGGTTAAAGATGTTAATAAATTATGAAATAGTTGAAGTGGTTTTATTATGTGTAAGATTTTATTAAGTTTTTGCTTTATGTTAATATAAATCAATTAGATTTCACAGTTATTATTGTTTTGCATTCTTGTTTTACTTTTATTGTGCATATTGATGTAGATTTGTTAATGATCTCTTGAGAGAGATAAAGCATTGAACACTCACAACTACAGTAATTTGTGTATATTTTCGATATTATTCTTAGTACAGTATATTTGAAATTTAAAGTAATTGCTTATCTTTTGTTTGTTGTAACAAAAACTCTCCCCCCGGAAATTTTTTGGTGGGGGGATGTTTGAGGCCAAGATTAAATGGCGACGCTAAGTAACAAATTTGAAAGCAAAGCGTTCTAGGCAGTCTACATCATGCACAGATAAGGCTGATGGTGACCTTGACCTACAAGAGCCACTACGTGATTTCCCTCACAATTAATCAAACCAAGGAGCTCTTGATTTTAATGCCCCAGTGTCAACAGCTACGTTAGTTAACATCGGGGTATATATAGTATGTAACATTCTTAATTGTACACACGGATTTTCAAAGAAAATGCTTTAATATCTGAAAGGTAATACACTCTTTTGAAATTGTTTCTTTACAATTCAATAACTAATGTCATTAGGAACATAAAATCTTACCCATAACTGTATAACCAATGACAATAATAAATTAAATGAAACTGAAAGAGAAACAACATGCCATTTTTTGTACAACTTTTCTATTCGTACACTTAATAATATTAAAGAAAAAAGTACATTCAGAGCAAATTGACTGACAGTTCTAATACTTTGATGCGTATCCTTCGGCTTTAATTACTGCTTGACACCTGTTCTTCATAGAATTAACCAGTTTCCTTCATGTTTCAGAGCTTATTTTATTCCACTCAGCTTGCACAACAGTTTTCAACCCTTGTTTGGACTTGACGCCTGCTTTATGGACTGGCCTCTTCAAAATTGCCCATAAATGCTCAATGGGATTTAAGGCTGGACTTTGAGCTGGTGTTTGTAGTAGTTTGGGCACATTCCATATTAGCCAATTCATGTTAACTCGCGCCTTATGCTTACTGTCATTGTCTTGTTGGAATCTGTAGATAGACGGCATGTCCACTTTTTGGGCACTCTGCTTTACATTGTTCTTCAATATGTTCAAATAGACATATGCATCCATGATACCATCAATAAACTGGATGGTACCAACACCTTTGGACGACATACAGCCCCAAATCATTAATGACCCACCACCGTGTTTAACTGTTGGAACTGTGTTAATGTAATCATCGTCTTTATTTGATTTTCTCCAGACCCTATTTATTCCATCTGACCCGTATATATTAATCTTGGACTCGTCTGACCATATGACACTATCCCAAAATTCCTGGTCCTTGTTGATGTGCTCTTTTGCGAATGAAAATCTATTCCTGCGATTCACCTTATTTACATACGGCCTCTTTCGTGGTATTCTGGCATGATATCCACGCTTCCACAGGGCACGTCGGACAGTTTGATCGGACATCATCTTGCCAGCAACATTTTCTACTAACGGTCGTAACTGAGGAACACTTAGTCGGGGGGTTTGTCGCACTCTTTTTAAAATAAAGCGTTCATCACGTTTATTCAACAGTCTCTCTCTTGGTTTTCTCGGCACATTCTGTGTTGAACCTTCCTCTCTAAATTTGTTTACTATGTATTGAACTGTGATTTATTGACCGTTTGTCCAATTTTTCTTAACGAATAACCTCTAAGATCCAAATTTATAATAACATCCTTCAGATCGGAACTAAGTTCCTTCACCTTGCCCATTTCGAACACGCTGAAAGATAGACGATAGGCCTGCAACAATACCTACGCCAGCATTCCGCTTGACGGGGAGCGCGCCTGCATCTTCAAACTTGTTACGAAGTTGCAAACTGCACGAAATCGCCCGAATAGCGGTGGCGCTGTATACGAGGAAGAATGAAACTCTTGCCTGTACGAATACAATGTTGCATGAAACAGCTTGTTTTTCTCTTTTCACACGAATTATATGCTCTGTTTGTACACTTTGAACATACATTTTTATTGACATTTGTGGGTGAAACCATCATTAACATTAATTTCCAGGTACATATGAGAATGATTATATTTACTAGTAGATATGACGTTTTTTCCTCGGAAATTCTATGTGTACGAATAACAATGTTAGATACTGTACTCAGGTTGTGGGGTATGTTGGTTTCGCCGCCTGTATTTCATCAGTTCATCATCAACGTCCCCATGGACCTCGTTAGTTTAGGGGTGGGGGGTTGCAAGACTAATTAAAAGGCACCGACAATGCCACTTGCTGTTGGGAACGACTGTTTTCGCTAGAAAAACATAGACAAACGAACTCTCTAGGCTTCTTAAACCCGAAGGTTTATAGCTTCAGCAACACACATCTGTCCCTATCCTGGGCAAGAACAATCCAGTCTTTTCCATCCTTACCGATTTCATGTAGGTCCATCTCAACATTATCCCTCCATCTTCGTCTTTGCCTTCCTACAGGTCTGTTACCATCAGGTTTCCCAACAAGAATCTTGTAATCTCTTCTTTTCTCTCCCATTCGTGCCACATGGCCTGCCCACCTAAGTAGAAAACATAGATAACAAGCATAGCATTATACGGTGACTAGACATCCCGTACAGGCGGGAGAGTCCCTTTTTTTGATCATCACTAAATTTATGACTTCAGCATTTACATTTGACACACACACACACAAATCACAGACGCATATAAGGTTAAAAAAAATAGTTGTTAAAATATATCTTTTGGCAGCTACAGCATGGAAGTTTTTATTTTCCTAGTGCAAAATTTGGTATGAGCAACTTGTAAGCTAAAAATCTGCGCTGAAATGACAAGGGTAGGCCACGAATGGCAAGAAAGGACCATATTACCTCAACTCTAGTTGCGACTAAATAGAGCATCGGAAGGCGGGTGACACCAGAGGTCGCAGTGTAATGCAGGGTTGTTAAAGGTCCAGGAATTTTAAATAAGTTCAATTCCGGTCCAGGAGAGAAAATCAGGAAGCGTAAATGGGTTCTGGACCGTAAAGAACCTGCTTATCTTTAAGTATTTCAATACGGTTCAGGAAATTTTTTTCCGGATGAATTTACTTAAATACGGTCCAGGAACATTTTTTCCGGGTCAATTTACTTAAATACGGTCCAGGAACCTTTTTTCCGGATGAATTTACTTAAATACGGTCCAGGAACATTTTTTCCGGATCAATTTAAATATGATCCAGAAACCTTTTTTCAATGAAACAATACGCAACTTGGATGGCATTTAAATTGTACGAGATAGAACGTTCCGGCCCAGATAAGGAACCCAATAGAATCCTTTACAGTCGGGACGCGCTAGCAACCGGCGTGGAACCACCCGCTCTGGTAGTAACGCGCCGTTGCCGGATTGACCTACTTCAGGATTTTCGCGTGTCCACAGAAACACGTGTAGGATTAAACATCCGGGACACTTCCATTGTTCTCATTCTCATCAAAACAACTGATTCTTTAACTACTACTTCTGTTCTTTCATTCATTTTTTATGTTTTTACATACAGGTAGATCGAAGCATTAATTACACATGTACCAAATGTATCATTAATGTTTAGGAAATAGAGCAATTGCCAAGCGTTTCGTTGTAATTTATTGAACTCTGTATTGCCAGAGCCTGTATTGTCATGTAGCTTCCCAAATTATCTCACCTCACACACCCACATGTGCCTCCCCGATGTACAGTGGTAGGGTAAGCGTCGTCGCCTTGTAATCAAGGAGTTCTGGGTTAGATGCCCTGTCGAGGCATGTAGTAGTTCGGATCCCACTTCCAACTGTAGGTCCATTCCAGATTAGCCGTAGTGTGCATAAAGTGGACTTTAAAACCCCAACTCAATCAATCAATTCACACACAATTGATTTGTTCGTGATAAATTCTTCTCCGTAATACAGTAACTCAGTTCTGTGAAATTCTGTTATAGAGGTGAATTTTTGTACGTTCCGCAAAATATATTTTAAAAGCAAACGTATTAACGAAACGAAGTTGTACGTAATTTGTTTATACGTAATTCGCCCTAATTTTCAAGAAATACATTTCATTTTTACGTTCTGAAGGTTCAACAATCGCGGAGTGACAAAGAAGGCAAAGAGAGGCGGCATGAAATCAAAGGAGACCGATTTGCCACAGTGTTGTTCATAACACAAGACGCATTTTCTTTTGTTGGTAATTGTGATACGATATAACAAGTAAAAAGATGCCGGTAGCTGATGCTTGCAATGTACCATAATAAAAACACAACAAAGGTTCTTTGAGGGAAGGTTTTCGGTTGCTGTGTAGAGCAGGAAGAGGAAATGTTTCATGCTTGCCAGAAAGTAAAATTCACACGGGAAGTTAACGTTAACCTACAAGAAACTTCCGATTCAAACTTCTAGATTCGTTAATTTATCACTTTACGACGGAAATAACATATTAGTCTGTCCGCCTGTTTGCGCGAACGTGGCAACGCAGAAACCCCCCAGCCACATGGCAGCCAACGAGGAGACAGAATTTGGTCACGTTCTGCCGTTCTGCGTTCTGATTGCACACCGCTTCTTATCGCGGACCGACTTTTTGTAGAGTGTATCGATTCCTGGATCTTTAACTATCCCAAGAATGTTAAAAGTCCTGGAATTGTAAATAAAGTGATTTCCCGACCGGAAGATAAAATCGGCAAGTATAAATGCGTTCTAGGCCTCAAAAGATACTTTTTATGTTTAAAGTATGTCAATTCGATCCACGAACCTTTTTTTTTTTCGGCTCAATTTAAATACGGTCCAGGAACCTTTTTTCCGGTTCAAGTTAGATACAGTTGAGGAACCTTTTTCCCGGATCAATTTACTAAATACGGTCCAGGAATCTTTTTTCAATGAAACAATGCGCAACTTGGACCGAATTTAAGTTGTGCGAGAAAAGAGGTTGCGGTCCTGCAGCGGAACACAGTAGAACCCATTAGAATTTATGGTTATGAAATAACGCGTGACCTGATTCAGTCAATTAGCCGTACACAATTCTTCTCCGTTGAGAATTTGTAGATTGCTCATGTAGCCACGTGACCTTTTGATTGATGCGATAAGCCAGCTACTATACAGGGTGGCCCAAAAGTAGTGTAAAGAATTTCGGGTACTTTTTTTTGGGTCACCCTGTTTAAACAAAGATGCGGGTGCGTCTGTTGCAGAACCACATTCCTATTTGTCTGCTTACTTGGTGCTTACTCTAGTTGGAGCTGCGTTTGTGACGCGAGTGGGTGTTCCGCGTAAGCAACATACCTTTGACACTCATCTGAGTTCATATCTTTGCTGTTGTAGGTCCCGAGATGGGGATATTCGAAGTACACTTATAGATAGGGCACTTATTCTTTGTGGGAATGTTCTAGAGTCGTTTTCATGTTCAGAAGAGACAACGGCGCTTATGGAGAAACCGCACAGTGTTGCCAATACAGCGCTAGCTCATGTCGCCGGGAAATGATGACCTTCCTTTACAATGAAGGTGTTACATATTTTGTATATATAATGATAATTATATGTAATTATTAACATTAATATTATACTGTGAACGTTACAGTTACCCTTTTTACTATGATCCATTGCGATCACTACACACCCGAGTGTAATGCACGAATATGACACTTCAGAAATCACTTAAAAAAGTAAAAATCACTGAGAGCTCACACAACTGAAAACACTTTTTCGGGAGAGGGAAAAAGTCTAAACAGACCAAAGCAGATCTCTCACTCAAGTAAGGGGAACCTGGCACATGGGTTAAATTCAAGTTGCAACCCAAACAAATGAGTTATGGCCCACGTGAACTGATAAGACGTGAATGACTCAAGCAAGGCATGTCATATTTCTATCTTGAAGCCCCATATTTTGTCACGTGTTGGAAAGCCTTTCAAAGGTTAATATGGTGTCTATGAATTTATGTGTACGTTGGAAACTGAAAGGTGATCTTCATTTCAGCATTAATGTCGACAGTAATGTAAACGAAAACAACGTGTATTTGCGACAGCACTAATGTTGCTCACAACAGCAGCATTGGAAATAATTGTCAATTATTAAATTTAAGCAATTTCAATTCTATTAAAACAAACTGCATGAAGTTCATATTTTTACTGAATGGAAATAAAATAACAACTGGAAAACTTGGTGGTGATTAGCCGGAATGCTGCGGTGAGTCAGCTCAAGATGGCCAGACAACGTCTCCTTACTTCGCGCGCGGTTCGGGTTAAAAAGAAACTTCAAATGCATGGTAGTAATATTTCTGGGAATCTTTGAGTGGTTATAAAAAATAATTTCATTATTTTCTCCACAACTTTGTCGCTGGAAGTTTTTACTTGTAATTACAGAACAAAAAATGGCCAGCGACGACATTTTCTACTGCACGAATATAAAAAATCTCCACATACTTTATTTGAATATTTTTTAATGCAAATATGCTTTAAAGTATTGATAAATTCTGAGTACCACCGTCACCTATGACAATTAAAAAACAGTGTCAATTTTTTTCATAATGAAAGCTTCAATTTTACGGCATGTTTCAAATTTAGGAATGAAAACAATGTAAAAATTGTGTTTTCACAGAAAATTTGCGTTTTTAATTTATCTAAAATTATGTAAGCAAGTTACCAGTTTTTGTGTTCACCATCGTATTCTCTACAAAATTTCCTGCAAAACTGCAGGTACCTATTTTACTTAAGCTAAATTTGTAAATCCATAAATTTGACAACAGCGAGCTCGTATTTCCCATAAGAAAAGCATTGCCCATAAGAGCCCATTGTGTCTTCTGAACGTGAAAACGACTCTAGTAAGTTTTTTGGCGTCAGGAAGGCTTAAGGTTGCGTGTGGGGCGGTCGTCGGAAGCTGATTGCCGATTCTAGAGTTTCTGAAATCGATCCGGGCTGGATTTTATTTTAGCTGAGAGAGCGCGGTGTACGTCATCGAGTACAGGGTCACCAATATTGGTTTGTACGGTCACCAGCAATAGCAATGCGAAACCTTGATCCTAAAATACTCGCTTCCCTGCAAGACGATATTGTGTGTTGCCTAACTCCACGGATATAAGTGGATTTTAATAGCAAATTTTCAATGGCAACTTCTACCACGGTCGTTGAGTTAGGCAACACACATTGCACCTTGAAAGGGAAGCGAATATTTCAGGATCTAGGAGGTCCAGGAATCCATAAATTGTAATGGGTTCTATTCGGTTCCGCTGCGGGACCGGAACTTTTTCTCGCACAGTTTCAATTCGATCCAAGTTGCGTATTGTTTCATTGAAAAAAGGTTCCTGGACCGTATTTAAATTGATGCGGGAAAAAGTTCGTCGACCGAATTTAAATTATTCCGAAAAAAGTTCCGGGACCGAATTTAAATTCATTGTGGGAAAAAGATTCATGGAACGAATTTAAATTCATCCGGAAAAATGTTCCTGGACCGAATTTAAATTCTTCCGAAAAAAGGTTTCAGTATTACCGAATTTTAATTCTTTCGCAAAAAAGGTTCGTGTACCGAATTTAAATTCATCCGAAAAAATGTTCCTGGACCGAATTTAAATTCCACCGAAAAAGTTTCTGGACCGAATTTAAATTCATCCGAAAAAATGTTCCTGGACCGAATTTAAATTCCACCGAAAAAAGTTTCTGGACCGAATTTAAATTCATCCGAAAAAATGTTCCTGGACCGAATTTAAATTCATCCGAAAAAATGTTCCTGGACCGAATTTAAATTCATCCGAAAAAATGTTCCTGGACCGAATTTAAATTCTTCCGAAAAAAGGTTTCTGTACCGAATTTTAATTCTTTCGCAAAAAAGGTTCCTGGACCGAATTTAAATTCATCCGAAAAAATGTTCCTGGACCGAATTTAAATTCATCCGAAAAAAGTTTCTGGACCGAATTTAAAGTCATCCGAAAAAAAATGTTCCTGTACCGAATTAAAATTCTTTCGGAAGAAAGGTTGCTGGACCGAATTTAAATTCCGGAAAAAGTTCCTGGACCGAATTTAAATTGTTCCTGAAAAGGTTCCTGGACCGAATTTAAATTGATCCAGAAAAGAGGTTCCTGGATCGTATTTAAATTGATCCGGAAAAGAAATGTTCCTGGACCGAATTGAAAGGCTTTAATTATGAAAAGGTTATACACTGTCTAGAATTCATTTACGTTTGCTGATTTTCTCTTCCAGTCAGGGATTGAATTTATTTACAATCCGTAGACCAGGATTAACCGATTAAAAGTTGCCTTCTAAAAATATCCGCCAGTACGTTTACACTGGAATGTCACACTGCGGTTGTAGAAACCGTATTGCAGGAAATAAATCATAACGCTGTTGTTCTCTCGTGGGCCAGGTTCAAAAACTCCTTTGTCGAAGAGTTACTGTACATTGTACATAACGCAATGAACTCAGTCACGTGTTGCTCCGGCATCTGATCCAGGAACCCCAGCCAATAGGAGCCGTCGTGAGGTAACGTGAGGCTGCTGTGCTCCCAGCAGATAACACAACAGGGACGGAAAGTTTTCCTACAACCAAGGGAAGGAACGCGCGCGACAGAATGGGACTACATGGAGAGTGGTAACGTGACTGCAGCGTTTGCGTTTCGCCCATTTCTATCTTGTACACCCAACGGCGAAAGAAACAGTAGGCGAATTGTCCACCACCATTTTCATTCGGTCTGTATTACACAATGTGATGACAATGAATTGAAATAATTACGTCAATTAGCAGAGAACAATGCCTGCTTCGAACCAACATAGTTTCATTCCTTAAAGCAACACAGGATGTAGAATAGAAAAGTAACGAAAATAGTTGTGGACAATTTGCCTACTGTTATCTTTGCTGTTGACTGTACCTTGGATTCTCGAGACAGCCAGCACCTGGATTAGTCTTTCATGCTCATAAGTGGATAATTGTTTATCGTCAGGTCCGTATTCGATCCAAGTTGCGTATTCTTTCATTTCAATACGGAGCTTGGACCCTATTTAAACTGATTCTGAAAAGAGGTTCCTGGACCGAATTTAAATTGATCTGGAAGAATGGTTCCTGGACCGAATTGACATACTTTACAGATAAAAAGGTTCTTTACGGTCCAGAACCCATTTACGCTTCCTCATTTTTCTCCTGGACCGGAATTGAATTTCTTTAAAATTCCTGGACCTTTAAAAACTTTGGACCTAGGTGTCCCATTTGTATTGCCAGTGGGTGTACAGTCAGGAGAAAAATTACTATTCTTGGGGATTGATTGAAAAACACGCTTAAATTCCTGCAACTTGCATCCTGTGATGCAAAGCAACTTTTTTATGTTGCCTGGGCAACTCGCCGTATTTGTGAAGGAGCGCTCTCGTATGCACGTGTGGAGAGCAGCGGTGCTGTAGTGTTTAAGAGGGGCGGAAATAAGGCTTCGTCGGTCGCGTCCGTGCAGTGGGAAAGCTCTCATCTGAATCGTGGCATTGTAATTATGGCAGACTAAACACGGCGTGGACCTGTGAAATGGAGGGTGGGCTGTACTGCACAATCGACCCTTTTGTTTTACCGTTTCGGCGTAAAAGAAAATTTGTTCATTCCTAGTACCTAATTCGTGCTTGGATTTGGCACTCTTCTGTGAAATAATACAAACTTTCTTACATTATTTACCATACGTGCTTCCCTTTAATCGAAATCCATGTGGTAAACACACAGTATTGCCAGGTCGAACTTGGGTTTTTAACGAGGATATTTTTCCACTAGGATTCAACTTTAGTTATTTTGTGTTTTCATCGGTATTTATGATTTTCATTTAATTTTTGTAAGTATTTTATAATAGCTGTAAATTTTGTTTGTTAATTTAAATGTTTTTCTTCAATTTGTTTGGGAAATATATCGTGTTTGGTTATTTTATTGTTCAAGGTTGACCTAGCGATGTGCGATAAGGGAGACCCTGACCACACTTTTCTCCCTTATCGCACAACATGAAAACAATCTTGCGTTGTGACGTCACTCGAGGAATGCCTACGTTGTTCGGTTAGGTCTGTTAGGTTTGGTTCTCTTAGCATAAATACACTGTAAAGCAGTGGCGTATGCTGAGTCTAAGACTTGGACTAGCTATGGAGGAAGGGAGAAGACTAGGCTCATTCTTGACGTATTCAAGGAAGTCACGTTCCCATCCCAACGGTAGTCAGGTTGCAAACTTATAAAAATTCAGGTTGCCAACTTCTAAGAATTCAGGTTGCCAACTTCGAAGAATTCGGGTTGCCAACTCCAAGGAATTCAGGTTGCCAACTCCAAGGAATTCAGGTTGCCAACTCCAAGGAATTCAGGTTGCCAACTCCAAGGAATTTAGGTTGCCAACTCCAAGGAATTTAGGTTGCCAACTCCAAGGAATTTAGGTTGCCAACTTCAGAATTGCCATTCTCTTCTTTTTGAAATCAGGTAAATTCACACAGTTTCTAATAGATTTTTCTTTAGTATTTTACTTTCTAGGATTCAGGCTTCGCAGGTAGCCTAGCTAGCCTGGGATATACGCTCCTGCTGTAAAGATATTATTTATGCTAAGATAACTAAACCCAACAACCCTTAATGTTGTTATAAATACACTGTAAATGTATTATTTATGCTAAGATAACTAAACCCAACAGTATAAATACACTGTAAATGTATTATTTATGCTAAGATAACTAAACCCAACAACCCTTAATGTTGTTATAAATACACTGTAAATGTATTATTTATGCTAAGATAACTAAACCCAACAACCCTTAATGTTAGTCCAAATACACTGTAAATGTATTATTTATGCTAAGATAACTAAACCCAACAGTATAAATACACTGTAAATGTATTATTTATGCTAAAGGTAAAAAGGTAAAAAGATAAAGTGCTCCCCTGTGCATAGCACCACGCCATGAAGGCGTATAGAGGGTGTGGGGGTAACGCCCCACACTTTCTTGATCCGGTCGTGAGTGGGGGTGATGTGATCAGCATCACGCCCCTGACCGCCTTTACCCCCCAGGGTTTCCCCCAGGTACCCAATGTTATTCGACGCTGGGTGGGCGCCGGGGTCGCTTCCATCGTTAGAAAAGTTCCCGGATTTGAACCGGCCGGGGATCGAACCCGGGACCTTTAGCATGGTAGTCAGACGCGTTACCGACTGAACCACCGCGGCCACTATTATTTATGCTAAGATAACTAAACCCAACAACCCTTAATGTTGTTATAAATACACTGTAAATGTATTATTTATGCTAAGATAACTAAACCCAACAACCCTTAATGTTAGTCCAAATACACTGTAAATGTATTATTTATGGTAAGATAACTAAACCCAACAGTATAAATACACTGTAAATGTATTATTTATGCTAAGATAACTAAACCCAACAACCCTTAATGTTATAAATACACTGTAAATGTATTATTTATGCTAAGATAACTAAACCCAACAACCCTTAATGTTAGTCCAAATACACTGTAAATGTATTATTTATGCTAAGATAACTAAACCCAACAGTATAAATACACTGTAAATGTATTATTTATGCTAAGATAACTAAACCCAACAACCCTTAATGTTAGTCTAAATACACTGTAAATGTATTATTTATGCTAAGATAACTAAACCCAACAGTATAAATACACTGTAAATGTATTATTTATGCTAAGATAACTAAACCCAACAACCCTTAATGTTAGTATAAATACACTGTAAATGTATTATTTATGCTAAGATAACTAAACCCAACAACCCTTACATAACAAATTAGGCATTTAACTTACATCTTTAAGCAAATTAGGCTCATTATGATTCATTTATAATGGAGGTTCCTCAAACTTGATGCTAGGTTTTTTTCCACTTCCAGTTATTTCCTCACCATAAATCCTACAATTCTGGAATCCCTGATTCATGCCCTTTCCAACAATGGGTCGATTCTGCAACCCTTACCTGAGGGCAGTTTCACCCACAGTATCTTTTACCTCTCAACGCTAGAGGCTCCCCCAATCCTTCCCTGCTTACTGGCCTTCAAGCATGGATTAACTTGATCGTCTGCATGGCCGCTGTCTTACTGGACTATAGGAAAGAAACCTGCGCAGAACCTCATCGCGCTGGCGGGTGGGGGAAGGAGCCTTCAGCGCGGCGCACGTCAGTGTTGCCAGACCTATTGATTTCTCGGGAGAATTCCATGATAAACTATTGCTATAGATCTCCAACAGCCTGCTCAAAAACAAGTTTCCTGCTCATCTTACTTGAACATGGAGGGGACAGATAGAGTGGAACTTCACTCAGCCACAGTGGCGGCCGGCGGCAAGTATGATGGGTAGTGCCAACGTGATCAAGAAATCGAAAAAAAAAACACTAAAAAAACCGCAATGCCCCCGCCCTCTCCTCGAGGTTGCCCCACTGGCCAAGATGTTTATCTCCGTTTGGTAACGTGGAAAACGGTGTGTGTTTAAGTAATAACACACTAATACGATTAATCTTCACTCACTAACCTATCTTTATACACTACAGGACACTTCACTAAAAACACAATTACAAGAGGAAGGGAAAACAAATCTTCTCACCTTCTGCTCCCCCATGCACACGTATTCCAACTGGATGTTGAAAATATTCTAGACATTTGATGTAAAAATAAATTGTCGAAATGCCAAAGAAAACTCGCATCACCATAGGATTTTTCACTTTTATATATTTAAAAAGTCTGGATGGCCCTCTAGGCGCATCTATCGATTATCAAAATGTTCCTTTAACTTTGGAAAAATACTAGGTTCGTTTCTCCAAAAGTTGGCAGAAAAGTAGATAGTACCTTTTTCATGAATTACTTCCGCAACGAGTCTTACAAATCCGTCGTATTTAGCGACTTATCTCTGAAGATGGCAACTGTGTCAACACTGCGAAAGTTCCCTCGCTGTGCCAAGCGAAAACTGGCACGGCTGGTGTCTTATGGGCTAAACCCATTGGCTAACACCACCCCATGCCACCTTCTTCCCGGCTCATGGTGGAAATGTTACTCGCTGAGACTTCTCCAACCCTCTGCACGTGTTTCAACTTGGTTAGGCCAGCTCTTGGGTGGCGCGGACCGCTGCCTCGCCGAGGGTACGAAACAGCTGGCGATGCAGTGAGGAGGTTGGGGCGGTTCATATCTAGTCTGTGGTTGGGGCGGTCGTCACGTCAGCTTGACCGATTGCAAGATTCGAATCTCCTTGTCTGTAAACTATCAATGTACTAATTGAACAATACTTGGGCTAGGTATGCATATCTTTTCGGAGGGTAGTGCCATGGCACAGCGGCTCAACCCCCCTTGAGCCGCCGCTGCTCAGCCATGAAAAGTGCTGATTGAACTGTGAAATTATGCCAAACGATACTCAATTGTTCTAGGACATTATTATTTTATTACTATTACTACATTACTATTTCCCCTTCTGGAAAATGAATGTTGACATAAAAGTACCTATAATTTCAGACGTACGAGTTGTTTTCAGTCACAGTAATTAACATCCCATTATTATAATAAGGATGTAGAAACGTGATAATTTCAAACTCAAGTGGTGTTTTCTGAGAGGTCAACATTATTACGAGGTAATATGCCTCGTTTACCCGCCTGATAAAAATACATTGTTCCCCCCTCATCGGATTCTTCTGGTTCCCCAAGGAACAATCTCCCGATTTTTTCAAGTCTGACCAGGCAACACTGCCCCGACGCCGATAACGGCAGGGAAGATGCGCGAACGTTTTTGACGGAAGGTTTTTTTTTCTTGTGGTCGAGCTATATCAATATTTGGAAACTGCACCGAAGCAGAAGAATAGCTTTGAAATCTTAGTGACGAAACAATAAGAATGTAAGGGGGGAGGAGAGGGGCGGGGGCAGTTTCTGGGAGGTAGTCACATTTAGTTAGAATACACCTAAATTCTAATGGGTTCTATTGTGTTCCGTAACAGGACCGGAACCTTTTTCCTCACACAATTTGAATAGGGTCCAAGTTGCGCATTCTTTCATTTCAATACGGAATTTGGACCCTATTTAAACTGATCGGAGAAAAATATTCCTGGACCGCATTTAAATTGATCTGTAAAAAAGGTGGACCGTATTTAAATTGTTCCGTAAAGAAAAAGGTTTCTAAACCGAATATAAATTCATACGGACAAAAAGTTCCTGGACCGCATATAAATCTAGCCGGAAAAAGGGTTCCTGGACCGCATCGAAATACTTTACAGTTAAAAAGGTTCTTTACGGTCCGGAACCCATTTACGCTTGCTGAGTTTCTCTCCTGGACCGGAATTGAATTTATTTAAAATTCCTAGACCTTGAACAACCCCGCAACTTAGTACCATGCAATAAAAAATGTAAATTTTGCCTAAAAGAGCATTTATTTATGTAGTTTTCCATTCTTGGGTGGACAAAACTAGTCGACCGAGATAAGGTGGCATTCGCCCCTTATCTCCCGTCTGGCGCCCTGGCTCAAACCAGTTAGACGTGAGATACATTATTTCGTTGGTACTGGTCGTGTCAATGGCTGTACAATAACCTATTTATCTCCTTGCTGGCATTGTGTTAATGTCGCTTTGTAATGAAGGGGCTCCGGGTTCGTAACCAGGCTTGTTAATGGTCCAGGAATTTTAAATAAATTAAATTCCCGTCAGAAAGCGCAAATGGGTTCTGGACCGTAAAGAACCTTTTTATATGTAAAGTATTTCAATTCGGTCCAGGAACCTTTTTTTCCTGATCAATTAAATACGGTCCAGGAACCTTTTTCTCGGTTGTTTAAATTCGGTCCAGGAAACTTTTTTTTTTCGGATCAATTTCAATACGGTCCAGTAACCTTTTTTTCCTGATCACTTTAAATACGGTCCAGGAACCCTTTCTCGGATCAATTTAAATACGGTCCAGTAACATTTTTCCCTGATCAATTTAAATAGGGTCCAGGATCCTTTTTCTCAGATCAGTTTTTGGCCTCCCCGATGGCGCAGTGGTAGCGTCGTCGCCTTGTAATCGAGGGTTCCCAGGTTCGATACCCGGTGGAGGCACAAGTGGTTCGGATCCCACTTTAAACTGTAGGTCCAGTCCCAATTAGCCTTACTGTGCATAAAGTGGACTTAAAACACCAAATCAATCAATCAGTCAATCGATCAGATAAGTTTAAATACGGTCCAGGAACATTTTTCCGAATCAATTTATAGTACGGTCCAGGAACCTTTTTTCCGGATCAATTTAAATACGGTCCAGGAGTCCAGGAACCTTTTTCACAATGAAACAATACGCAACTTGGACCGAATTTAAATTGTGCGAGAAAAAAAGATTGCGGTTCCTTTGCAGATTCTTATAGAACAAACAATAGAACAAATTGGAATTTATTTCTTGGACGTTTAACGACCATTTTCGAAACCCGGTTGAAGCACATAGAAATCTGCCCACTTTAAACTGTAGGTCCAGTCTCAAATAAGAATCTATTTTTAATAAAGCTATGCATCTAAAATGTCGACAGCCCAAAACGGAAAATTTCATTTTTTGGCTATTTTGATTTGGTTCATTTTTGTTACGTAGCGTCGTTTTTAGGTCAGTTCGCGACGATGAGATGTAATTGATGAAGGGTGTTTTTTATGCGAGTGTTGCATGTCCAGGCCGGGATATGAATTTGTGACCCCTAGCGCAGTAGCCATTTTTGACGGACTTGAAATTCGAGAAGGAATTGTTGAAATTTCTGAAATACTGAAATTCATACAACTTCACATCATATGCTGCATTGCTTGTCCTCTCTAGATTTTTACAATTACCCGACTTGTCTCACAAAAAGGTATTTACATTTTATGAATTGTAGGTTGACATGGTGATGAGATTATCTAGAATTTTCCATCGGGAGGGGAGGGGTAAATGTAGCGGCAAAATTAACAACAATTGGTGTTCTGTTTAAAAAAATTTGATGGCTAAATTTCGAGGTTTTGTGGGAAAATAACTAGCTTCAGTAACAATGACATTTTTTCTGGCTACAGATGAGTTGAAGTGGACAATAATCAATATATACAACCGAATAAGATCAGACTGGATTTCCCAGCATTCAATGTGTGCGCGTTGCATTCTGGCGTGAAAATTCATTGCCGCCAGCTGTGACGTAAGCGCGCCTGTGCAGCTGGTAGCTGTGTCTACCGCTACGGACGTTAGGCGCTGCAGGCCGTGGATGTGGGTGGCTTGCAAACTGCTCGTGTATGCTGCACGTGAGGGGAAATGACGCTTGCCATTAACCCAGTTTTCCCTTTCCCGCGCACTTCACGATAGGAATTCGTTTTTTTTTGCTTTAGTGTTGAGAAACCGTTTAAACTCTCCCCGGTACGAAAACTCTGTATATCCTGCATTGAACTATCTAAAAACAAACGAATAAAGAAGTAATTGAATCACTTTTAAGTATGACGTACGTATGACATCTCCCGCGAAAGAGTACATAACACCAACCAGCTTTTATACGATATATGTATTTTTTCGAAACAAAAGTTAATTTTATGAAAAACATCTTTCCCTTCCGACTTTTATTTTGTTACCTCATTCCCCTTTTTCCTTTTCTGACCCGCTCATTCCCTCTTTTTATTTCCTTCTATCCCCTTTCCTATTTCAATCTCCCCCTATGCTATTTCAATCTTCCCCCTTTCCTATTAGTATCTTTGCCCCTTTCCTATTTGTATCTTCCTTTCCTATTTTTATCTTCCCCCTTTCCTATTTTTATCTTCCCCCTTTCCTATTTTTATCTTCCCCCTTTCCTATTTTTATCTTCCCCCTTTCCTGTATGTATATTTCCCCCTTTCCTGTATGTATATTTCCCCCTTTCCTGTATGTATCTTTCGCCCTTTCCTGTTTGTATCTTTCGCCCTTTCCTGTTTGTATCTTTCGCCCTTTCCTGTTTGTATCTTTCGCCCTTTCCTGTTTGTATCTTTCGCCCTTTCCTGTTTGTATCTTTCGCCCTTTCCTGTTTGTATCTTTGCCCCTTTTCTATTTGTTAGTGTTGCCCACGAGACGAGACTTTGGCCTGTCTCGTCTCGTGGAGTCTCGTGGAAATGCTGTCTCGTGTCGAAAATATCCGTTTGTCTTATGACACATGGTCAATCTCGTCTCGTCTCGAATTTTTAAAAGCCTGTCCCGTCTCGTCCCGTGGGCAACACTACTATTTGTATCTTTGCCCCTTTCCTATTTGTATCGTTGCCCCTTTCCTGTTTGTATCTTTGCCCCTTTCCTGTTTGTATCTTTGCCCCTTTCCTGTTTGTATCTTTGCCCCTTTCCTGTTTGTATCTTTGCCCCTTTCCTGTTTGTATCTTTGCCCCTTTCCTGTTTGTATCTTTGCCCCTTTCCTGTTTGTATCTTCCCCCTTTCCTGTTTGTATCTTTCCCTTTTTCCTATATTTATTACCAGTTTAGCCGAGTTTAGATTTTGTTTTAAATTCACTTACATATTGTGTCTAATCGGGACAAAGTGGATAATGTGCCTCCACTGGGATACCGAACCGGGTACCTTGATTACAAGGCGACGTCGTTGTCACTACACCATCGAGGAAGCCTGACTTTGCTCCAACAGCTGCTTCGTTTCTGCAATGAAAATTGCAAGACATTGTCAAAATATGGTAATAGCTGTGTCACGCTAGAAGAGAACAAATGTCGACCTGGAGAAAACGCAAAACGTGTTGCGTTCTAATGTAAAATAAAGAGTGCTTTCAGTAGCAGGTGAAACTTTCAGGTATAAAGTTGGCGCCAGAGGCTTGTAGCTTTTCAGTAGTGAAATCCGGTTTACTAAATGCCCGGACTGTTTGTCGCATGAGCTGAACAAGAAAAAAGAAGCACTATCAAGCAGCCCACAATTGCATTGTGGGTACTCAGAACCTAAACGTGGCTAAGGCCTGAGCACAGGTGGACAACGGGAGAGAAGAGAACAGTCGGTAAAGGGATTATGATCCAAAGTGGAATTTTCGCGGTTGTGTCTTTCGCGCAGATTTCCTTCGCGTTCAATCCCTTTAGCGCTTAATCTTTTCGCGCCTTTTCCTTCGCACTTAATCCAGTTCAATCTAAATCCGTTTTGCGTTTAATCTCTTTCGCGGTTATTCCATCACATCTTGGTTCATTCAGAATACTGAAAAAATACAGGGAATTGTTTCTTCGTAAGAATGTAGATATGGGCAGGCCCGTATTAAATGAAGGTAAATTATGTGTGACGGAGTCGTTAAGTTAATTTAAAATATCAAATTTAGAAATATCATACAAATACTAATTTTTTTATATATCTTCTAAAACATCTCTTGA
The DNA here is from genome assembly GCF_977018435.1 of Lepisma saccharinum. Lineage (NCBI taxonomy): Eukaryota > Metazoa > Arthropoda > Insecta > Zygentoma > Lepismatidae > Lepisma > Lepisma saccharinum. The sequence continues at coordinate 39,075,163 of NC_139257.1, read as the reverse complement.
AGTGCTAATAACTGCTACTGACACCATCCCTTAATACACACTAACTAACTAACTAACTCTCTATCCTTCATAAACCCGAAGGTTCATGGCTGCAGCAACACAGGCCTTCCATCTTTCCCTATCTTGAGCAAGATCTATATACTCTCTTCCATTCCTACCGATTTCCTTTAGGTCCATCTCAACGTTGTTCCTCCATCCTCGTCTTGGCCTTCCTACAGGCCTCTTACCATCAGGTTTCCCAACAAGAATCCTGTAAACTCTTCTTTCCTCTCCCATTCGTGCCACATGGCCTGCCCACCTAAGTCTTCTTGATTTAATTATTCTAATAATATCTGGACAAGAATACAAATTATGTAGTTCTAAATTATGTAACCTTCTCCACTCACCTGTTTCCTCATCCCTTTTAGGTCCAAAGATTTTCCTAAGGATCTTATTTTCAAATACTCTCAATTTATGTTCCTCTTTCAATGTAAGGGGCACTCCATACTATTTTTGATGATACAGATATTTATATCATAAATGTTAAAATTTACAATATTCACTTCAATCATTGTGCCTACCGTACATTCCACCCCGACCAAAGCAATAAAACTTGGGATCTGTTCACATTTGGCGCAGATGCGGAAGGAATCTGGATAATGACATCGAAGTCACAGATTTCTGTCAAACGAGAGTGCAACAGGGGCAAGGAAGGTACAGATAAAGAAGGCTCCCTATGAAAGAACTTTCTAAAGTCTAGAGAATCTTCTTAACACTTGTCGCTGCTTAGACTTCTGCTCATAAACAAGATGAACGAACGAAGTTGTGAACAAATTAATATATTCTGTCTACATTTTCACTCCTCACCTCAAACAAAAGGAGTACAAAATAGTTTTACCTAGTGTCAAGGGGGCTGGCGGCAGTGCCAGGGGGGCTGAGCCCGCCCTGGCCCCTGCCTGGCTACGGGCCTGGATATGGGATGATATGATATACATTTGATGGCGCTCTGAAACGCGGTGTGTTGGAAAAAATATAGCATTTGTCTTTTGTTTGCCCCTGCAAGGTATGCCGATGTTTGATTATTGCCATAACTGTTTGCTAGTGATTCTACAAATGCATGTAGACATTTCATGTTGATGTAATCCTTATATTTGCTAAATAAATGTTGAATACGCATGATTAAATATATTTGAGCGCTTGACAATACAGAACTTCCCTTTACACAAACACACACACACGCGTCTTACTTGGTTCTAGGCAGTGTTACCAACGCAACATGCTGATTCACAGTCTCGCCGTGAATTCCACCAAAAAAAGCACATATTAAAACCCGGACAGCCGAAACTACACGAAGATACCCGGAACGACACGAGAGCGCAGAGAGAGATTCCAGACCCTGCATCCACTCATTTCGGCGAAGCACACTGTAGTTAGTCATTGATATTTTGCCGATGAGTGGATCTTTTATCAGTACATCCTCCTTTTCAAATAACAATTTGTAAAAGTTTACGCACATGTGAATAACTGGTAGTAATATTAGGGAAGGTGTATTGTTGCTGTAATTCTATGAAGATAAGTCATTGTATCAAAAAGAACATTTAAAAGGGGGGAGACTGGTCTGGCTAATGTGAGACGTCTGGTCACCGCAGGCCGCGTCCGAATCGGCAGCAGATGTCGCCTAGAGCATCGTTCCATCATGCTATTCTACCTCTGTTGTCCGAATTGCCGGCAGACATGGAGTCGGAGGAGAGAGGTGAACGGGGCGACAGATGCACGCTCCAACTCGCTTTGGCCCTGCGCTTGGCAGCCATATTGCATATTCCGCTTTGGGGAGACAACGTTTAATGAATAGACTATGTAATACTCAGTGATATGGACATTTTATCGATAAAACTGAATGTAGAAAAATTGAAAATGAAGAAATTACATGTCATACTTCTAATATTAGTAGTAAATAGGTGGAAATCATTGAAACGTTTGGTTGGCGTCTGCCGTCTGCTTCCATCCTATGCGCCTGCGCTCTAGAGCGCGGTGGGTGACGTTAGGGCGACACCTGCCGGGAAAAGTGACAACCATCAAGGGGACATGTAGATTCGGACGACTTGGAAGGCAAACGAAAGCAACGGGACGGAGCGCTTCCCTATCCGGACACGGCCCTACATTGCTGTGTCCGAAACGTACAAAGAGCAGACTTGAAGTATGGTCTTGTCGGAAGTGACGTCACCTAGTGCAGTTCGAGACCACAACGCGAAGAACGCATCGTTGCAGACTTGACTTGTTCACTCGTTGTACATTTGTTTGAAATCACGGAGGCAGAAAGTCAGCAAGTTGTTGGTTGAAGTTCCTCTAATATGTGGAAATGTGATTTCTATGGTGGGAAAAAGTGTTTAAAACACAGGAAAAGCAACATCAGTTTTATCTACTGATCATATTTGGCGCTGCAGTCGAAGTGCAGTTCGAAAGACTTTCACTTCCGGTCCACGACTTGCCGAACTGCAAGATCATTCTCGCTTCAAATACGGTCATGCAGTTTTCGGACACGGCCTAACATATACATATTTCAGAAACTGTGTCATCTATAACAGGGGCACCGAGTGTGAATAAATCTCTTGCAATTTTCGCTCTTCACGATGCATCATTGTTGTTGGCTTTCAAGAGATTAGCTAGCGCTGTTCCTGTATTTATTGAACGATTCTTGTGCCGTGTTATCATCATGGATTGTAAATGCGGCTGTAACAGCTGCCTTATTAAAAGAAACTGCTTAGTAACCGCAGGAGTGGACATTTCGGTTCAAATTCCTCGTAATGTTGGACGCGTGCTTTTTTGCTGGAGGCCCCGGAAGCAGCATAATGCTGGCACATGTGTTAAGGCGATTATCAACATGTAGATGTCGCTTAGGCGTTCAACTCGTGAACTGTCTGATAGCTTATCTGTAATGTTCCCGTGCAGCTGTGCGTATAATGTTCTGCGTGAACATTTTTTGCAGAAATGAAACTTGTAGAAGCTACTTTCACGGTGCGTAATCTAGATATTATTTTGTTTTAGGGAGAAACGCATGCAGAGAATTTTGTAAATAAGTTAAAGGTAATGTTTATGAACTTGTTGAGCGTGGGGATACAATTAGTATCTCTTGTGTAAAAAATAGCATACACGGGGGCATGCGCGTCCACCAGACCGAAGCGACACGAGTGAGAAAACTGCGCGAACATGTGTCTCATTATGCAGCTTGTGTCACGTCGGTACGAAGGGCTACATTTATTTCTATAGGTTCGTTTGGAAGTAACAAGACGCTATGGGTGCCAGGTTCGAATCCCGGTATTGGCATGGGTGGTGTTTGTGAATGGATTAGCCAAAGGTGGTAGAAAAGCGAAGTAGAAATAATTTGAACCAATCCATCAAAACGAAGTACATGTACCATGTTTTCAAAGCGTAAAATCAAGACTTTTTCTTCTTCTGGAAACTCATACATTGAAACCGAGAGGCGTTAAATGAAAACATTCTGCGCCAGACTATATTCCCCCAGATGATATAAATTTTTGGCCCGCGCCGTGGCCGTCTAAGGCATTGGGCTCGGGCTACAGATGCGCACTAGTTCGAGTCTGGGGTAGGGATGGCCAAACGGATCCGGATCCGAAAAATCCGGATCCATTCGGATCCGGATCCAAAAGTTACGGATCCGGATCCGGATCCGGGTCTGAAAGTTTCGGATCTGGATCCGGATCCGAAAGTTCCGGATCTGGATCCGGATCCGGATCCGAGAGTTCCGGATCCACGGATCCGGATCCGGGTCTGAAAGTTTCGGATCTGGATCCGGATCCCAGGGTTCCGGATCCGAAAATTTCGGATCCGGGTCCGAAAGTTTCGGATCTCAATCCCATTATAATATTACCTACCACACCTTAAAAGGTATTATGATCTTCGATTACAAAGAAATTTTTCGTTAGTCCTTCAAGAATTTTTTTCAAGTGTTGTTCCTAAAATACTTTGCTACGCATCGGCTAACACACTCGTGCACAAATGTCCGAGGTGATTTTGTAAATGCCATTGAAACGAATATGTATTCATTCGAATGTATTGGAAATGAAAACACACATAAATGTGAGACATTCCATTCCAGGATGAAACCTTTAACACATATAACAAGATAGAAATGTTATACAAAAATTATACAATTGTTCTACAGTTACAGTTTTACAAATTAAAATAAAACATTATAATATATGCAGTGTTAAATAATTACAAAGTGTAAGACTAACAAGGGAGGTTATCTAAGTGTCCCCCTCCGATTTCCATGAAACTTGGCAGTATAGTGGGGCCCCAAGGAAGAATTAGGTGTTTTTTGTTTCAGCTAAAAAACGGTTTTATGGGGCAAAACCCCCTCAAATGTCAAGATGAGGACAAATTGAAGTGAGGATCTGACCCCTGTGTCCCTCCCATTTCCATGAAACTTGGTAGGTGTATAGTGGGGCCCAATGGAAGAAATACGTGTTTTTTTGATTCAGCTAAAAAACGGTTTTATGGGGCAAAACCCATTCGAATGTCAAGATGAGGACAAATTGAAGTGAGGATCTGACCCCTGTGTCCCTCCCATTTCCATGAAACTTGGCAGGTGTATAGTGGGGCCCAATGGAAGAAATACGTGTTTTTTTTGATTCAGCTAAAAAACGGTTTTACAGGGCGAAACCCACTGAATTGTCAAGATGAGAACAAATTGAAGTGAGGATCTGACCCCTGTGTCCCTCCCATTTCCATGAAACTTGGTAGGTGTGTGTATAAACGGGCCCAAATGAAGAAATACGTGTTTTTTTTGTTTCGGCTAAAAAACTGTTTTAGGGGGCAATCCCCCCTCAAATGTCAATATGAGGACAAATGTAAGTGGGCATTTGATTTATGTGTCCCCCTCCGATTTACATGAAGCTTGGCAGGTGTATAGTGGGGCCCAAAGGAAGAAATACGTGTTTTGCTTTTTTTGTTTCAGCTTAAAAACGGTTTTACAGGGCGAAACCCACTGAATTGTCAAGATGAGGACAAATTGAAGTGGGGATCTGACCCCTGTGTCCCCCTCAGATTTCCATGAAAGACAAATTGAAGTGGGGATCTGACCCCTGTGTTCCCCTCCGATTTCCATGAAACGTGGCAGGTGTATAGAGGGGCCCGAAGGAAGAATTACGTGTTTTTTTGTTTCAGCTAAAAACTGTTTCAGGGGGCAAAATCCCCTCAAATGTCAAGATGAGGACAAATTGAAGTAAGGATCTGACCCCTGTGTCCCCCTCCGATTTTCATGAAACTTGGCAGGTGTATAGAGGGGCCCAAAGGAAGAAATACGTGTTTTTTTTGTTTCGGCTAAAAGGCTGTTTTAGGGGGCAAAACCCGCCTCAAATGTCAAGATGAGGACAAATTGACGTGGGAATCATCTGACCCCTGTGTCCCCCTCCAATTCCCATGAAATTTGACAGGTGTATAGAGAGGCCCTATGCCCCCTGTTTCTTCCTATGCCATATTTACGTGGTTTCGGGGTCAGATCCCCACTTCAATTTATCCTCATCTTGACATTTGAGGGGGGACCTCTATACACCTGCCAAGTTTCATGGAAATCGGAGGGGAAGACTTAGACCTCCCTAGTAAGTGTATTAATTAATTACAAATCGTGCACGCGCGCGCACACACTATATATTGTTGTAATCCCGTTTTACCTGGGATCTGAGGCCACAGGGAAGTTTCATTTAAACATTTAGGTAGAGCTTAATAATATCTGTTGGCTGAACCTGCTCCGATTAGGAGGGTAGAGATATGGAAAGTTGGTGTAAAGGTTATTCACGCTTGTTCATACCTGGTAGGTGTGTGGTGTCTTGTCCTGATGCTTCTTGCAGACCGAATCGTGACAGGTGCCAAGGTTCTATCCTTCGACCCTCAGCTCACCAAACCGAGCAATCCCTTGCGACTTGTAGCATGCTAGGCAGCGGTAACTCCGTGTTCCATCGTCGTAGTTCAGCAGTGTAATGTGTTGTAAAGTAATCAGACTAATTATCCATGTAGCGTCGATGAGTGTCAAGTTCTAATAGAGAGCGAGCTCCGGGTAGGAGCTTGCTTTTATAATCTCAGGCGTCGAAAGGTTGTTAAACCTTTCGAACACGATGGATCTTGTTTAGATCCACGCGTTTGCCTTTCAGTTCCTTGTTTAACGGAAGTTACAAGTTAGCGCATTCTTGGGATCACTCGCTGGTCGGACAAGTTCAGGAAATAAACAAGTGTGAATATTAACATGACGAGGTTTTCTCGGTTTAATAATCTCCATATCTCTACAATATATATATATATATTAGCAGGTAACATTCTTACTTTCCAAAGAAGCGCATGTGGGATGGCAAACGGATCCGGATCCGAAAATTCGGGATCCGGATCCAAAAGTACCTGATTAGGATCTGAAAGTACCGGATCCGAAAATTCTGGATCCGGATCCGAAAGTACCGGATCCGGATCTGAAAAATCCGGATCCGAAAGTTCTGGATCCGGATCCGAAGGTACCAGATCCGGATCTGAAAATTCCGGATCCGCGGATCCGGATCCGAAAAATTTTAGGATCCGGATCCGGATTTCGGATCCGCTAGGATCCGGATCTGGCCATCCCTAGTCTGGGGGTGGGGAGCGTAACAACTTTTCTTCGGAGATTTCGGCCTGCGTATGGGACCGGTGGCCAATCAGGGAGATACGAATGAGTAGTGTTACCCGATAACAGAAACGTACAACGACGACTTGGGGGTTCGTCGTGCTGACCACACGTCACCCCGTAACTGGTGAGGTATGTCGGAGTGAGGCCGGAAGTTGGTATGTAGGCCCAGACCCTCAAGGGTTGTTGGCCACGGGTTGATGGAACAATTTTCATTGTAATAGAAGGGGGAGTTTTTCTATTTTGATTTGAGGAATGCAGAACAATAGAAAATGAATCAAATAGGGTAGTTCCAATCATTTTTTAAAACGACAAGTTGAAGTCAGTATTTCTTGAACAGCAAAATTAATCTGAACTTTTCTACTCCAGACTGACGTCAGTGACTATCCCGACAAAATGGATACTTCTAGGCAGTGGCGTATGCTGATTTCAAGACAGGGGCTATCACACCACACCGTAGTGTTGCAATGTTTTACAAAATATGTGTTCGAGTGAAGAATTGGCCCTTTCACGTTCATTTTCTGCGATTAACAATTTAAATCAGAAATCACAAAATATACATAAAATAATAACTATTAACACAATTATTATTATTATTGTCATTATTATTTCTGTTGAACCATGGCTGTGAATATGAAAACGTTAAAGTATGAAATAAAATAATGTTTAATGAGAAGAGTAAATATGAAGGCTATATCAAAAATTTGAAGGGGAGGAGGGAAAGGCGCTTGTGGTACTTTGCAAATTCTTCCTGAAACCAGAAAGGGTCGTCAACCTCTTAAGAAATCAGTTTGCCAGTCTGCGTGACGGAGTGATTAGCACATCGCGCTACGACGCCAGGTGTCCCGGGTTCGAATCCCGGCCTGTATGGTTTGTGATTGTTCCTTCAACTACATGTTATCATCACTGATCCCTGTCTTCACAATTAGCCAAAAGTAGGACCGTCCCGATGGCGCATCATCGCCTTGTAATCAAGGGGTTCCGGGTTCGATACCCGGTGGAAGCACATAGTGGTTCGGATCCCACTTTAAACTGTAGGTCCAGTCCCGATTAGCCTTACTGTGCATAAAGTGGACTTCAAACACCAAATCAATCAACCAATCAATTAGCCAAAAGGGTAAGAAAAGCGAAGAAATTTGACACGTCCTTTCCCATTGCACTAATATTTATTGTTATTAATTATCTTTTCTCTTGTACAAATGTTTATTGTTCTTTAATCTTAATTTCTGTAACTTACCTATCACTGATAATGTCAGGATAGTGACTAACCTGCATATACAGGGAGGTTATTGCAGCATGCCACCGCTTCAGCGTCGGCCGCTTGCCGGCCCAGTCATGCAACAGGTGCCGGCAAATTGCGTAACAGATAGCCCGTTACACAAACCGCTTGTTTTGTAATGTTTCCACTTTTCACAATTATAGTTACAATTACAACTTAAATAAGCACGTACCTTGCCGCAAGGATGCTGGAAAAGGTGTCCTCTAAAATACAAATATTTCTGGCACTTTATTTCTGCCCATATCGCTTCTGACAGCAATGACTCATCCAACATAAAGGATTCAATTTTTCATTCTTGTCTTGCCTTCGAATAAACAAAACCGTGACTCTTATTTTACAGATAACACAAGATTAATCCTTTTGAACACTAGAGTCAGTGGCGTGCCCAAGATTTTCGAGGGGGGAGGTTACGTATACATTATTATGCAAAACGAAAGCGCAGATAAACGAATTATTTAACAGTGTCACTTAATTTTAACGTGTGAATATTTTTGAAGTAAAGTAGCGATCATACACTGTGTGCGTTTTTCTTTCTGAGAGCGCCATTTGAAATAAGCACTTTTCCCCTTTTGCTACTATGGGATAAACTGAATATAAAAGGCTATAACTGCTCAACAACTGCATCTTTTTAAGAAATTTAAATTCTAAATGTAAGAATGAACAAAAAGCAACATTTTATGTAAATTCCGACAATTGTGAGTCCAGGGGGAAACGGGGGCCAAATCCCAAAGTTCTATTTTCCCCGTAATTACGCAAAATTTCTGAACGTCGTAATTTCCATATTTTTTTTTTTTCAAAGTTGCGGCAGGAGCATTACATATCCTCATAGAGTAGTCTTTTGTTGTGCTTCCCTCAAAATTTGGTCCATCCAGTGTCTATAGAGCCGACGCTAGAAGCGAAATTCCTCAGATGTCGCAAGAGCGTCAGCGGCTTATCGGAGTAGTGGTAAGCCGCGAGAAGCCTCTCGATACTACGCGAATGCGACAGCTGTCGGCTACCAGTTGTTTAGACGTGTTCACTTCGGTTTGCGTTTATCAGTACTCGTGTTGTTCAGTGCTAGTGCTTTATCGTGTGTTAATTGTTATTCATTCATTAGTTATGCCGCCAAACAAATATAGTCTTGAACAAAGAGTTTTTATGTACGATACTTACGTGAAAACGAACTCTTGCAGAAAAATAGTCAGGCGATTCGCAAGAAAATTTCCTGGCAATCCTGTTCCGGACAGACATATTGTTTACAACCTCGTTAAAAGATTACGAGAGACAGGATCTCTTGAACCTAAGAAACGTGTTTCCAGACGACGTGTTCTTACGGAAGAAAAGCTAGACGAAATTGGTGAACGACTTGAACATACTCCAAAAAAATCCCTCCGTCGGCTTGCTCAGGAAACAGGCATTTCAAAATCCTCAGCACGAAATGCCACTAAATTACTTAGATTAAAACCCTACAAAATTACAGTGGTTCATGAATTGCAACCGCGCGATCACGCGACTAGAGTTCGATTCTGTAACTGGATGCTGGATAATATTGTTGCTGGCAGAGTAAATCCAGAATTAATATTTTCAGACGAAGCTTGGTTCGAATTGAATGGCCGAGTTATTTCACAAAACAATCGCTATTGGAGCGCAGAAAAACCTGACCTTGTGCATGAAGTTCCGCTCCATCCTGCAAAAATTGGTGTGTGGTGTGGTTTGAATGCGCACAGAATAATAGGGCCTATTTTTTATGAAGGTACTATCAATGGTGAAAGGTATCGAAGAGACATACTACAACCATTTTTTGAACAATTAACGGACATTGAATGCCAGCAGTCATTTTTTCAGCAGGACTCTGCTACTGCTCACACTGCTTATGAATCACTTAATTTTATTGCCGAGATTTTTGAGGACAGAATTATCAGTACTGAGTTGTGGCCCTCTCGTAGCCCCGATCTTACTCCTTGTGATTATTATTTATGGGGAACATTAAAAAACAAAGTGTATCAGAATAACCCGCGTACAATAGAGGATTTAAAAGAAAATATAAGAAGAGAAATTGCCAGAATCACACCTGAGGAGCTTATGGATGTTCAGAGGAATTTCATACGCAGATGCCGGAAATGTATTGGTGTTGAAGGAGGTCATTTTCAACATCATTTATAACACAGAAGGTTAGTGATCATCATTATTATTAGTTTTAAATATAATTTTACACTTTCGGTTTGCTTTATGCGCCGCGATGCTGTTTCTGTTACGGACTATCTGTTACGCAATTTGGCGGCACCTGATGCATGACAAGGCCGGTAAGCGGCCGACGCTGAAGCGGTGTCTAAGAAAGATTACATGTCAAAAATAAAGTGCCAGAAATATTTGTATTTTAGAGGACACCTTTTCCAGCATCCTTGCGGCAAGGTACGTGCTTATTTAAGTTGTAATTGTAACTATAATTGTGAAAAGTGGAAACATTACAAAACAAGCGGTTTGTGTAACGGGCTATCTGTTACGCAATTTGCCGGCACCTGTTGCATGACTGGGCCGGCAAGCGGCCGACGCTGAAGCGGTGGCATGCTGCAATAACCTCCCTGTACTTATCTTGTAAGGGCTGTTACCATGGCAATTACGAGTGTGTTTTGTCTTGACTTGGAAGTTCGGGCTCTGTTTTTGAGTAGAGTGATCAAGTTGAATTATAAGAAGTTTAATTTCTTTGAGTGAAATGGATTACATGTTAGTCATATAAGTATTTAGTTTGCAAAGAAATAAAATAGACTTCCTTTTTCTTAGTGCAAACTTAACTTTGATTTTTATTTGACGAACTGACAGAGAGATATTACCCCATACCCTGAGAGGCATCACGTGAATGCTTTTGAGTCTTTCATGTGAACTTATTATTTGCTCTTTTAGTTAAATCATGTTCTTTTGACTAAATAACGTGTCAAATTATAAGAAATCAAATTGGCAACTGCTGAAGAACCAATCTTATTGTGAACGATTTTATGCACATTTCCGAATATAGGCTCCTGGTATTGTAGCCTTATGCTTGCTATTGGTAAGATCTTACGCGAAGCTCCAGTCTCTAGTCTGCATATTATCTCGGTCACGTGACACCTGGAAGACTGGAAGTACCTCATAAATTTCGAAGCAGTTTCAGCCCACACGCTCAGTCCATACCGAATAAAATATCGAAGAGGAAACAGGCAAAGCTAAGATGACTTTTGCAATGTGAAGAAAAGCATATTCCCGCACCAGGAACTTGTGTGTTATGCTTGGCACAAGGGGGCCAAACTTCGGACCTTGCTGGCATCGTGCCAGTGGACCACTTTGACGCTATCTCATCGTCGAAGGTTAAATCAGCGTGTGGCTGTTTGACTTTGGCAGCCATCTTCAGAAAGACATTAGGTAACGTTTAACATGATAACGACCAACACGGAAGGTTTCGGGTAATAAGGTAACAAACATCGCGTCTCCGTTACGTTAACCATTAGGACAGCGTTACCCAGTGGCGAAGTAACAGCTTTCATTGTATATGTTTAGTCCTGTTATGTTCAATGAAGGGTCACAGTCTAGACTCGCTTCATATGGAAGCATTTCATTTAACATTTTTGCTAGCTTAAATGTTATATTTCATGGAACATTTCGGTTTGCTCTTGCGATTACAATGTATAATAGATACAGCACGAAAGGCACATCGAGTTACACCGTCTATGGTTAGTGCACGGTGTTTACAATTGAAACAACTAAAATATTCTCCCATACGTGCACTGTATACGTTATCAAGTATGTACCGCGTGGCCAGAATTGAAGTTACCCAACTCAGAGACCTCTGTAGCCTGTTTGAGGCATCGTAGAACTCTGAAATGTGGTGAATCCACTCTGCAGACCACGGGGAAGCGGATGGCGATAAAAAAAATAGTTCAGTTTTCCGCCACCAGGTTGAAATGTAGCGCTGTAATAATGTATAAATTTCTTCATCTTTCTTAACCCATGCGTCGTCATGGGCCCCTTTCGAAGTCCTTTCGCATGACCATAACCTCACAGTGCAGCTGCACTATTACTACCGTTCCGATAAAACAACTTCACCAGCAATGTACGTTCTTTCTTATTTAATGGCATGATGATCACTTCCGAACTTTTGTTCAACACACGTTAAGTGATTTAGCTGAGTTATTATTTAAAAATACATTTGTTAGTGGCAGGAAGTTGCGAGAAAATAATCTCCCGTTTATTGCAAGGGTGCAAGGTAAAGGCAAATCCATAACCAATTGGAGCAGTTTACGTCATTATTACAACCCATCATGGAAGTACAGCGCCACATTTCAACCTGGTGGCGGAAAATTGAACTTTTTTTCTTTTTTAACGCCATCCTCTTCCCCATGGTCTGAATAGTGGATTCACCAAATTTCAGAGTTCTACGATGCCTCAAACAGGCTACAGAGGGCTCTGAGTTGGGTAACTTTAATTCTGGCCACCCGGTATTTAAGCAGTGCCATTGCTTTGTACCTAATACCATTTTATAGGAAACGTTATCTTCTCGGTTGAATAGTTATCGGTTTTTAAAAACGTGAAGTGATACGTACATCTCACGCGGCCACCATTACAACTGCACTCGTGACCTAGAGGTCGCTTGTGATTGGTTACGCTACGAAAAATGATTCGGACCGAGCCTATCCTTGAGAAATGCCGTGAAATATGCCATGGCATCTGAAGTTTTCACTTTACACGGTAGCATTTTGTTCATGGCATAAATATTGTTCTAAAGCGGGCCTTGGACCAGTGGTTCCCAATCTTAGTGAGGCCGTGGCCCGGTAAATTCGTTTCTTAAAAGTCGTTGCCGCGATCCCAATAATTTTACTCTTAAATAGCTTTATATATTTTTAAACTTTATACGTTAATTAATATGTACCTTTTATGACATAATCATAGACAGTATCAGTTGAATTATGTCTGGGCTTGTTGACAAGTACAGGGTGATTCAAAGGTCTCTTGATATTTTAATCAAAAAGCATCTTAATGACAGAATTGAGAGTACTGCTGAAAAGTATTCTACAATAGAAGACAAGCTCAGTATTTCAATGTGGTGGCGTATCTAGGCATACACAGAGAAAAATGTTTGTTTGGATTAACCAAAAAAATGGTAGTGGTGAACAAATCGTTTGTTTAAATAGGCATCAACCAAACAATTGTTCACCAGTACCAAAAGATTTGGTCAAGTTCTATTTGTTTGTCGTAAACAATATTTTGGTAAATCTAACAAAATGTAGTCCATTGGTTTAGTAAAACCAAATAATTTAGTCACAATTACCAAACGATTTGTTAAATAATTTATTCATAATTACTTATGTTGTAATGTGGCTAATTTTAGCTAGGGTGGATAGTGTGTTTGTTTTCCTTGGTCATGGACTGGTCATTATTTTTAAGTAGTTTCCAATTTATTTGACTACAATCTCAATATACAAATACAATGGAAGGGAACATTTAGGTTACCCCTTTCCCCCCGCACTAAAATGGCGAAGTCATAAGAAAGGGGGAACCGTTATTTTACATCAATGGCAAACCCCCAGCGAGCCCTCCCGCAACTGTGGCAAGGCTGACTCGTTGAGAGTGTACAGGGTCAGGAAACAGGTATAACATTAAATATGGACGAACACAAAACAACACATGGTACCCTAGGGTACCAGAGAGTCGACGAGTCGGTTAACTTCCCTTCGCCGAGTCGAGCGATCCGGTGCATTCCGGATAGTTTGGAGTCCCTGCACGAGCTGTAGCAGTCCAAGAATGACATCAGGCTGCGCCAATAACCGGAGTAGTTCCAGTAGAGATGCGTGGTCCACCTGGGAATCTGGTGTCGAATTCTCAGCTTGGCTGGTGGTCTGTCTCGCTGCTGGAGGACGTCGGTCTCCCCTGCGTGGGTCTGGCTTCTGATTGGCCGGTCTAGAGGTAGGACGTGGACGATATTCCCGGGCGGGCGTCGTCACAGGAACGTCTTGTCGAATGGGCCTCGCAGGAACTGGACGCTGGCGGTGAGATTGGGTCCGTGCCTCTTCCTTGATCCGTTTGAATAGGGGACAACCCCTATAGCTGGCATAGTGTTGCATGCCACAATTGGCACATTTAGGTGGTGATTCCATTTCCTTTTCGGGACAATCAGCAAACTTGTGCGGCCCCGCACACTTGACGCAGCGGGGTGTAGTAAAGCAGTGCCGCTGCCCGTGCCCGACCCGCTGGCACGCGTGGCACTGTAGGATCTGGTGAGAGCGGTATTTTTCCACTCTGGTCAAATATGGGCCGATTGCGTCGATTTTAAAAATCTGTCGAGATTGCGGAATATTAGGCAAGACGACCATTACTAAGGGTAGTGGACGCCTGGTCGTGCTATGACTCGAACTCTCAGTGGCAGGATTCTGCCGGTTTCGGTCTCTGGTATGAAGTCTGCTAACACTATGGATAGGAACTCCAAGTGTTTGCGTCAAAATGCTTGAGTTTTCGTGAAATCGATGTCTAGCGGGAGGTCTCGGAGGACAACTTCAGTTTCTCCGCGGCGGATGATCCATAAGCGAATCCAATATGTTGTTCGCGAAGGAATTCACATACTTGCGTGAATGTCTTCTGGTCGCGGACGGTGACTCTACAGCTCCCTCGAGTATAGCGGTAGTTACAACCGTTATCGGTGAGCGCACGGAGCATATTAGATATCTCTGCGCTGGTCGTATTAAAGATGGTTATGCAGGGGGGCCTGCGTGTGTTTTTGGGCGGCGAGATAACTGGCGCGTTACCTCTAGTCGTACTGCTATGCGGACCGCTATGCTGCGACACTGCCTGTCGGTCGCTATCGGGCTCGCTACTGGTAGCTGCATCCCCCTCTGAGGCGTTGTGAGGTCGTTCTTTGCGGGCTCTCTTCGGTCGTTTCCCCTGATCCATGACTGGGGCGTTCGACATCGTATATTCCCTCTTCTACCACGGCGTATGCGAGCGTCCGAGATCTTTACTCCTCGGCATCTCTGGGGGATCTGTTTTTGTTTGTTTTCCTGCTTTTTTTTTTTTTTTTTTTTTTTTTTTTTTTTTTTTTTGCTAGTGTTAACCCGTTGAGAGGGTTATGCCCTCACTTCGGTAAGTGATTTCATTGTAAGTTATGTGTCTTTCATCATTTTGGATGGTCTAAGTGCTTTTTTATATTGCAGAATATTTTTTCTTATTAAGATTGGTGATTCGTATGTGTTATCTTACTTTTGGGCGTGGTTGAGAGGATTGTAAATATGGATTTCGATATTTGGAGTCGGAGTATTGTTGGTACTGCTTAGGCTGTAGTGGTGGGATAAATATGGCATGATAACTGCGATGGATGATATATATCGTATTCGTGTTTCTGTGGGTCTAGATCATCTAGATAACATGAATACATGGTGAGCAGGTGTTGTAATGGCGTATAAATATGTGTAGGTGCTGCATCATGTCGGATATCAAGATGAATGGTATTCCAGAATACTGGGTTTTCGGATATCATGGCTTTGTTTATGTATCGTTGGCGAAGGCTCTCGACGTGATACAGAATAGTCGGGAAGGAAATTGTCATACAGTAGTGCTGTGGGATAAGGTAATTTAATCCGGAAAGCCAATCTAAATGCGTGCCGTTCAAAGATTTCCAGTTGGTCGTAGAAGGAGGCAGAAGCGTCAATCCAAGCAATATGCCCGTGAGTGATGGCTGGGCGCAAGAACATTTTGTAGGTGGTTAAGACTGTTGTCGGGTGTAATCCCCAAGATGTACCCACCAGTTTCCATAATAGGTTTAGGCGGTTCTTTACCTTCTTCTTTATCCTTTCTAAGTGTGGGCGCCAGGTCAGTTTTTCATCTATGGTAACCCCAAGGTATGTTACGTGTTTTGAAGGTAAGATGCGTCTCCCCTCTATTTTAATCTCCAAGAGTTTGGGGTTTCGGTGTACTTTGGAGCGACAGTGGGGAGGTAGGAAAACTACTGTCGGAGTTTTTGAAGAGTTTATTGATAGTTTCCATTGGTTGCACCAGCGAATAAAGGAGTCTACGGCCTTTTGGAGTGTTTTATTAATGGATTGAACTGTTTTCCCAAGAGCTAGGAAAGCAGTGTCATCTGCAAATTGGAATACGTGTGTGCTGGTATCCATGGTCGGCATATCTGTTACATACATTAAATATAATAGCGGTGACAAAACAGACCCCTGTGGGACTCCTGTGTGCAAGAAGATGGGATAGGATGTTGCCGAGTTCAGAGAGATGTATGCCATGCGGCCTGCCAGGAACGAATGGATAAGGCGAATGTAGCATTGAGGAAGCTGGAATTTGTGGAGTTTATATATTAATCCCGAATGCCATACTTTGTCAAACGCCTTTTCGAGATCGAATAAAAGAAGACACGATGGCAAGGACTTGTTATAGTGGTTTGTTATAGTTGTTATCAATCTCAGAAGTTGGTCGTTGAGGCTGATAGATGGTCGGAAGCCTGCTTGATGTGCGGGTAGGAGCTTCTTGGATGAAAGGTGTTGGTGCAATCTGCGTACAAGTACTTTTTCAAAGATTTTGCTGAGGGTCGATGTGAGCTGTATTGGTCTGTAAGAGGATACTTCGCGAACAGGTTTCCCGGGTTTGGCGAACAGCAGCATTTTGGAAACTTTCCATTCTGTCGGGAAGTAGCCTGTTCGTAGTATATAGGTATATATGGTGGCCAGGATGAGCAGAAAGGTTCTTGGAGCCTCTCTGACGAGTCGGTAGGTTACCGAGTCGAAGCCTGGAGCAGTGTTTCTTTTCCGAGATATGGCTGTTTTCCTGCGGCAAACTTACCTTCTATAGTCCAGAATCAAAAAGGTTGCTCATGGGAGATTCACTTTTATTCACTGCAGTACATTTTCTTCTTTAATTTGTAGCTTTGATGTTCACATATCTTACGAAGAATGTTAAAGCACAATTTATCGCTATGATTACAATCAAACGTACCATTATTTGTTGTACAAAAACTTCAGGGGGTGCTCGTTGCTATGTGAAGTACGTATGCATTACGTCATCTGGGAGGATCGGGTTTGAC
Source organism: Lepisma saccharinum (assembly GCF_977018435.1). Taxonomy (NCBI): domain Eukaryota; kingdom Metazoa; phylum Arthropoda; class Insecta; order Zygentoma; family Lepismatidae; genus Lepisma; species Lepisma saccharinum. The sequence goes on along the minus strand of NC_139257.1, from coordinate 39,058,213 downwards.
GGTGCTCGTTGCTATGTGCAGTAAGTTTGGTGCGGGGCACGTCGCAAAAATCGGAACAAGCAGGTTATTGATTTTGTAGCGTTCGATTTGCAAGCTATGAAAACTAAAGGAACTGACATAAAATATCATAGATTTCCAGTCGATAATTACGTAAGTAAACAGTGGATTCATTGTAGACGAAATGTAAAAATTGCAAGTGTGCAGTGCCAATTATTGTGAAGAAGACTATGTGCGAGATCTAAAAGCAGAATTTTCCACCAAAGAACGTGCTGAAGCCAACTGCAGTGCCATCGCTAAAATTACACCCTATTTAAGAAATTTACCTACTTTAGTACCAAAAAATCGAGGAAGACGTGCCCTAAACAAGCTAAAGACTATGCAGCCAGAAAAGAGAAAAATATATAGACGAAGGTATATATACACAAACTGCAAGCAATGTTTCGTAGTTGGAAAACATATTCGATCGTTTACAAAGGAGAAACACACGTCTGCATTCAGAAGCAAATAAATTAAAGATTACGAACAACCTCTATCAACCTAATTTAACTAAATAAAGAAGTTCAAAATCTAAAACGTAACTTAACCGACAGTACCACATGAAAAGTCATCAATATCTTGAAAATGTGTTCAACTAGTGCGAAGTACGTAGTGAGCCTAACTGATTTGTTATGTACATTTTATGTAAGTCGGATTTATAATTACTAACAAATTCATTTATTTAACACAAACCGATATTGATTGTGATTTGTATGTTCATTTTATTGTGAAAAACGTTGTCGAAAATGTGCATTTCGAAGATCGCGTACTAACTTCCACGCTATTGGAAATTAAATTCACTTAGTACATCTTTAATTCGCGTTACATAGAGTTGTATGCACGATGGTAAATATTGCATGAGTGAATATTACACCCATCATTGAAATTTTTGCAACTTTGTTCAATTTTGGTATTTCACAAATACATTGTAAATAATTTTGTACCCTTGTACTCAATATAAACCAATGGATGTTACATTATTTCTTTGTAGTACATTTCTGTCAAAAAGAGCAAGATCTAAGGTTAGTGTAATGCAAGTTACTTCGTTACTGTACAAATGTGTGTCGCATATCAGCCTTGGAGTATATTTTCCGGTTATACAACTCAGACACACATGGAAATGGAAGTAAAAAATCTGCGGACAAAGTCCATTAACGAATAATAATTCGTACACTTGCACAGTCAATCATTGTGAGTTCGTGTAACTTTTCTCCTTTATTGTTTAATTAAACTAAGATATTTTCATCGATATTCTCAAAGCGTTTCATTTACCGTGTGATCATAAATCTATTTCTATAGGCTTGAATTTAATAGGTTAAGACATTTAAGTTTGATGTTCCTAGCACTCATCAAGTATTTAGAGTAGGTTAAGTTAGTTAAATTAGTACTTGTACACTTTGCCTCGTCTTCTGCACGCGTTTGTATGTAATGTTCTTAATACGAAACAATACTTTTCAGAACTATGACAACGATAATTTGCAGCCAAATTTGAACCAGAGAAGTTTAAAATATCTGTAAATTACAAACTGGAATTGCGTTTTCAAAGTCTGAAACTACTATCTTACAAACTGTTTCGTCATTCTTCCTCCACATAAAACTTTCCAAAAAAAATTTGCATGTGGAACTTTGATCCGTAAATTATTGTACAGTAAATAAATATATGAAGAAGGTTGGGGATTCTTTCGAATTCAGAGTAATTTTCAAATGCAGAGTTAAATTTTATCTAGATTGTATATTGCATCTTTCACTTGATAATTTGAAAAATAAACTTACATTATGGAGAACCGTAAAGATTGGATTTTAAATATATCAGTATAATGTTAATACTTTCTGATGTTATGTAAAATTTGAAATGTTCTTGGAAATGATTGCAACGTTCTGAATGAATAAGAAGGAACGATTCAGTCAGAAAACTAAATATTAGGCTTTTGTATTGTGTTGTGTTAAATGTTGTAAATTGATTATACCGGACTACTATCTGATTAAAAATGAGGGATATTCAAGTTTTGGACTCAATTAAATGTTAACCAGTAGAACCACATAAAAACGAGTTACATCAAAATTCATCTAATTCAATTCTGTGTCAATCTATGGTTACCAATTTTTTTTTATTATTATGCCTTCTATTTTTATCGTCGTGAGAACAAAAGGATATTTTTTTTAGTTTGGCAAACTATCGCTCTCTGGAATTCTATAAATAAAGAACGTTTTTTTTTTTTTTTTTATAGATTATATATTATATAATTTATTTATTTATTATCCAAACTCTAATATCCATAATTTATAATCCGATAGTAGCCTACTCTTGTGACGTTCTGTGAGGCCCGTAGTACCTCGGAGGCCTCTGACGATCTCCGGGGGGGGGGGGAGTTGTTAGAACAGCGTACTACGACGCCAGGGGTCCCGGGTTCGAATCCAATCGGGTAAGACATTGATTTGTCCTTAATGAGAAAATTGAGAATTTACTAAATGTGATAGTATATGTGGAAACAAAGATTGATTGATTGATTTGCCTTACTTTACTTCCCTTCTTGTGCCACTTCTGGCTAATTTGCGAAGATAGGGTTGAGTGATGAAATTATGCAATTGATGAATGAACACTCACAAACATCCATGCCCAGGCCAGGATTCGAACCCGGACCCCTGGCGTTGAAGCGCGATGTGCTAACCACTCTGCCAAGGAGGCCGGCTTGTGGAAACAAAGAAAGAAAACGACGGGGAGGGGACTACCTCTTATGGGTTTTCCTTTCATATTTTAAAAAAAGACAGAAAAGCAAAAATAAACCAAATCTGTCAATCAATTCTTTCTTTGTAACTCTTTCACTATGCAATTCTTCTTTAGCATGCAACGTCTTTATTAAAATCATAATACGATTTATGAAATGATGAAATCTGAAATGCTAATGAGAACACGGACAACCTTCTTAGTAATATATCGATCAGGTTTCAGAAACATGATTTTTTACAATACGTTTGCATGCTCAATTTTCCCTCTTTTAAAAGTAGCATGTTATAATTATGTTACTAATCATTAAAGGAATACCTCAATACCATCCCGAAGTCTTTAAGTAATTAAACACTTTTCCTCTCTGAAACTCGCATAGAAATGATAGCGGCCGTTTGCTTCGGCCAAGCCCCGAACGAACATAACCGAAGGGATACCGAGCATAACCGATCCTCCCACATGACGTCACGCGCTCGTGCATGATCGGCAATTTTCGGATGGCGCTACCTTATATATTAAATTACCTTGCAAAAACTTATGTTTCTTGTACAATTTTTGACGGAACCATCTAGCGGCCGCTGTAGGAAACTTAGTATAAAGTAAGTATATCCTGAGCTTTTTTTCAGAATATTAGGTTACGCAGTAACATAAAAACTCGCTTCGAGTAGTTATCTATATACATGAGTTTCAATTTTCGACAAAAGATTTTCATACTACACTCGACGAAACTGGACAATCGTTATTTCAAATTCCAAAGCACGCTCACGCCCATATAGTAAATTTAACCAAACTTTTTGTTTCTCTTTACTTACATATGTATAATTTTGTTTACGAGTACCATATTTTGTCTGACCAAATTTTTTGGTATTCTTAAACAAAATTATTTAGTAATTACAAGCAACATTTGGTTATCGGAAACAAAGAGCATAACCAAACAGCTCAACCAAACTTTTTTGGTAATTCCAAACAAATATTTTTTTTCTGTGTAGCACCCACCTCTCTTGCGTACACCGGAACACATGCTCCAACATAGCTGGTGTGATCTCCCCTGTTGCTGTGTCAGTTGCCGTATGGTGTTTATCTTTACTTGGTACATCCTAGACGTTGTGAAACCCAAGACAAAAAAGTTTAGGGGAGTCAGGTCTGGAAAGTCATAGTCTTGGTGAGCCACGGCCGATTCATTTATCGCGTAAAGTGTCAGCTAGGTAGTGCCGAACGATTCTAGCGAAATGGGGTGGTGCATCATCGTGCTGGAAAACAAGTGTCTTTTATCCCATCCTAAAAACCATTCATTAGCAATATAAGGAAAATGTTAAGCAACTTGTGAATCACTCTGTATAACAATTTGATTTAAATTAGTTGGCAACGACAGGATCTAATGGAACCTCTTTAAATTTATTTGATAAATGCTGATTTTCATTGCCATGTTTCATTTCGGTTTCGTGGTTAGGTTAGGCTTAAATCTCAGCATAAATACACTACATTTAGCCTAGCAACTAAAGCATTTAACCTGACGTCAGAAGACGATATACGGCACTTGACCGAGACGTGCTACAAGCGAGACATTAAGATTGAGAAAGAGCTGTGTTACAAAAAGTGCCAAACACGAGTCGACGTGCTTCTTACCTCTGTAGGTGAAGATTCTTATTGTGGGATGGATACACTGTGCACCTGCTATCGGGACATTTCCGTTGCCAATTTCGTTGACATTATCGACAGAACTGCAAACATATTCCTAGCGAGCAACGATCTCGTTTCGTTTTCAGGGTTGTTTGCCTGTTTGTTTATTCTTCTCACAGTTTAGCGAAGCGCAGATATCTCGACAGACCTCATCGTGCTGTGTAAACAAGCTGGGGACTGTTGGCAACTGCACGTTGCAGCTGTAGACTGCAAAATAGAACTTCTCCGCCAGAGGGAAGATGGCCTGGATATTTGGGTACGCTGCAGTGAATCAAATGAGCCACTTCTGGGCGAAATGGTATTTATTTGCTTGGTTCATGTACTCTGCTGTGATAAGCTGGATTTTGTGACCTGCGGGGTTGGTTCCGAGGACTCCAAAAGCAAAGTTCTGTGCTCGAAATGTGCGTGGGATTATCTTATTTGAGCGGGTTCATTCGTGTGTGTCAAACAGGAGCGTATATTCTAGGCTAGCTAGGCTATTTGCGAAGCCTGAAGTCTAGAGAATAAAATACAAGAGAAAAATTGATCAGAAATTGTAAACAAAATTTTTTATGTCAGTGAGATAGATGGTGATTCTGGAGTTGGCAACCTGATTTCTTATGAGTTGGCAACCTGATTTCTCATGAGTTGGCAACCTGATTTCTCATGAGTTGGCAACCTGATTTCTCATGAGTTGGCAACCTGATTTCTTCTGAGTTGGCAACCTGATTTCTTCTGAGTTGGCAACCTGATTTCTTCTGAGTTGGCAACCTGATTTCTTTTGAGTTGGCAACCTGATTTCTCATGAGTTGGCAGTCTGATTTCTTAAGAGTTGGTAAGCTGATTTCTATTCATAGCCTAGGACCACGTGACAGTGAGATAACCCAGATCTGGGACTCACTATACGTCACTGGTGTCAAACTATCTTACCCACGCGGGAAATTTAGTCTGGTGAATACTACTCATTGCCGAGGATTGAACGTTTTCACATTCTTGCACTGCTAAGTAATCCTGTTGTTCACATCAAATTTGATGAGTAACACTATGTTGTATTTTAAGTATACATTTTCTTTGAGAGTCAAATTATCGTTTTTTGGGCCTCCCCGATGGCGCAGTGGTAGCGTCGTCGCCTTGTAATCAAGGGGTCCCGGATTCAATACCCGGAGAAGGCACAAGTGGTTCGGATCCCACTTTAATCTGTAGGCCCAGTCCCGATTAGCCTTGCTGTGCATACAGTGGACTTAAAACAACATATCATATCATATCTAATTATCGTTTAAAGCTCACAGTAATTACGATGTACATTAACTTTTCATTTGCTTTTTAGCATGACAATGACTACAGAAATTCTGTTCTATGCCTACCGACATTGAAGTTGTTTAGATATGGAGCAGCCTAATATTAGTTTTCACATAAAATAATTAACATTAAAATCAACGGTGCAAAACAGTGTGGAAGTCGTATTTATAGCTACGTATGTGCAGGACAGAGGACATGCGAAGGAATGTGCGGGGTAAAGTCGTGATGCGTGGGAGAGTGCTGGGCACAATCGTGGGGAGCATGAGCGTGCTGGACACAATCGTGGGGAGCATGAGCGTGCTTGGCACAATCGTGGGGAGCATGAGCGTGCCGGGCACATTCGTGGGGAGCATGAGCGTGCGGGGTATAGTCGTGGGGCGTGGCAGTGTGCGAGGCACAGTTGTAAGGCGTAGGGGCGTGCAGGGCCCTGTCGTGACAGCCAGTCAGTATATGCACTGTCTCCATGTGTATTTAATTGTCCCTTCAATCATTTCATCCAATTACCACACATACTGAAGGTCGCGATATGTCAACAGTGGCAGATAATCGACATAAAATGTAGACAAATATATATAAAATTACTGTGCGTGTATTCAAGAAGCACTGGGGAACAAGTATTTTGCAGTGGAGGGACTACACTGAAAAAAGCAATATCTTAAAAATTCAGGCGTGGCGGAAACCAGAGGCGAACTCGACACAGGACGATCTATCTTTTATTGTTGGATCTTTTACATTGAAGCCTGTAGGAGCTCGTGCAACATCTGACCCTCGCCTCTAACATTCTGAAATTTACTTTAGCATAGAGCAGTGTACGAGCAACGAGCGAATAGACATTTGTCGCCCCTAATATACGCAGTGCCTCAGTTTATCGTTAAAATTTGAACGATCCTCGTACATGTATCAACAGCTGATGATATACATAACAGAAGATTAGCATAAGAATGATACGAAAACCACCTTATATCCTCAACTTCCCACGGGCATTGTTTCCATGGCAGCTGTTCTCGGAACGTGGAAGAATAAAAAATCATTTTCGTGTTTGTTCATAATCCTTTCTCTTGCTTCCTGTTCCGTTCTTCCATTCTTCACTTCCTGCCACTTCCGCATAATACCTACCAGCTGTTTCCTTCCAAGTTTTAACACCTGGAGGACACGTCGTGATCTCTGAAATTCTCCATAGCGTGTTTCTTTGTTTCAGGAAATTGCTGGAAGAAGGTAAACAACCGATTTCTGCTGTTTGAGGAGAAGAACCTCATTCAAACTTAGCTAGCTAGTAGCGTCGATCTACCAGATCATCAGGTCGTACAAAGCAGATGTGCCGAATGAACACAGTGTTTATTCTCTCTCTCTCTCTCTCTCTCTCTATATATATATATATATATATATATATATATATATATATATATATATATATATATATAATATGGTCCGGGACTTTATGTTATAACATATTTTTCATTTGGCTTCGGGTCTAATATTGGGGTGAGACCTTTACATATCTGATGAAAATCAGCCGAAATAGATAAACTTGACAAAGCATATTGTGACATATTTCAGCAATTTTGCGTTTTTACAACATATTTCTTCAATTTTGTTGTAATAAGACATATTTCTCTATAATTTCGTAATTCTCTCGCACATAATCGGTTATTTCATAATTTTTTTCTTCGTAGCTTTAGCACAACGGATAGTTCATATTGTCGATAGCAGGATATGGAAATTACGGAGGAAGAAAGGTGTCGTCTTTTCTTAGTTTTTTTTTACTTATTCCGATCCTCTTCTACCGATTGGTGTCGAGGTTTTGTAGAGAGCTCGCCATCTGTCACGATCTTCTGCCAACTTCCTTCCTTCACTCCACGTGATGTTCCTCCTGCTCAACATATCCTTCATTCCCTCATTCCATGTCCTACGTGGTCTTCCTTTCGGTCTCTTTGCATCCAATCCTCCCATTCTTGCTTCCCATACCTGTTTAGGTATTCGATGTTCAGGCATTCTGCTGAGGTGTCCAAACCATCTGAGTTGTGCTTGCTCAACATCCTGATATATTGGTTGTGTGTTTAATGTTATTCTGATTGTTTGATTTCTGATTTTGTCCCTTCTGGTCTTTCCCACTGTTCTCCTCAAATATTTCATTTCTACTGTTTGTAAGTTTTGTTTTTGTTTTTCATTAATTATCCAGGATTCACTTCCATATATCAATGTTGGTACATAAGTTGATTTGTACACAATCATTTTTGTTTTTTGGCTTATTTCCTTTTTCCCTAAAAATCCTTTGTTTATGGCATAGTATAATCTGTTTGTATTCTTTATTCGAGTGTTTAATTCTTCATCTATTTTTCCATTACTATTGATTGTAACACCTAGATACTTAAAACTTTGTACTTGTTTTAGCTCTGAATCTTCAAGGCTTATTATGCAGGGTTTTTCTATTCTCCCTATCCTTAACACAGTTGTTTTATCTTTGTTTATTTTCATATATTTCTTTGACATATTACGATTTATTATTTCTAAATTTCTTTGTAGGTTTGCTTGTGAATTTGCAAACAATACAATATCATCTGCATATAAAAGTTCAGATACAGTTACAGTTTTCAGTTTCCAATTTCCTACTTTGAATTTTATCATCTTTGGTTTTATTTCTTTCAGAACATCATCCATAAGAATGATGAACAAGTATGGGGATAAAATATCGCCTTGTCTTACTCCTGTTGATGTTATGAATTCCTCTGATCTGTTATTGCCAGTTCTGACATAACATCTATTTGTTCTGTAGAAACTTTGTATTGCATCTACTAATTGTTTGTTTACATTGTTTTTCTTTAGGGTTTTCCATAGCTCTTGCCATGGCACCCTATCGAAAGCCTTTTCCAAATCTATAAAGGATAGGTATAATTCTCTATTGTATTCTATAACTTTCTCTATTATTTGCCTTATTGTAAATATGTGATCTTGGACACCTCTACCTGGTCTGAATCCACTTTGTGTCTCCTCTAATTTATCTTCTATTTCTTGTCTTAGTCTAGTTTCCAAAATTCTTGAATAGACTTTGCCAGGCACACTGAGTAGTGAAATACCTCTGTGATTTCCGCATTCCCTGTTATCTCCTTTCTTATATATTGGTATTAGTATTGATATTTCCCAATCCTTCACTATCTTCTTTTCCTTCCATGCCACATTTATTATTCTGAGCAACAGATCTTCTCCTTCCTTTCCCATATACTTGATCATTTCTGGTGCAATGCCATCATGACCAGCTGCCTTTCCTAGTTTCATTCTACTAATAGCTTTCTTTAACTCTTCCCATGTAATTACTTCTTGTTCTACATCTAGCATATCTGGTTCTTCAGGCCTTCTCTCCTCCTCCTCCTCCTCTTCATTTGGTATGTTTCTTTCGTTTTCACTTAACAATTTTTGGAAGTAGTTTTTCCATCTTTTCATTATTTCTTCAGAATTTGTTCATAATTTCTTATTTTCATCATATATAAATTTTAAAGGGCAATCTTTTTGTTTCCTCATGTTCTTCAAAACTTTGTAAAAAAGTTTTTGATTTTCCTTACGATTTTGCTCCATATTTCTTCCAAATTGCTCCCACATTTCTTTCTTTGCCTCTTGAACCACTTTCTTCACTTTATCCCTCTGCTTTCTATATTCTTCAAATGCCTCCAGAGTACCCACAGACAGGTATTTCTTCCATTTTTCTTTCTTATCTTTTACCTCTGCTTCTATTTCTGGATTCCACCAATTTGTTATCTTCTTCTTGCTTCCTATTCTAGATGTTCCACATACTTGTTCAGCTGCAGATATTATTGCCCCTTTCCATTTACTCCAGAGTTTTTCTAAGTCCTCTTCTCTTTCTTCTACCTGCTCATTCGCTAGTTCTTCTTTCACTTTCTTTCTAAATTCTTCTTGAACCTTTTTCTCTTTCAACTTGTATACCTTTATCTTCTCTCTTATGTTGTAATTTATCGTTTTCTTCCTTCTATTCATCCTTGATGTCTTACTTTTAACCCCTATGGTCATATCTAATATGAGAAGTTTATGATCAGTGTTTACTTCTGGCCCTCTTTTAACTCTTGCATCTCTTATGAACTTTTTCATATCTCTCCGCACAATGATGTAATCTATTATAGATTTTTCATTTCTACTTGGTTCTTCTCTAGTATATTTGTGTATGTCTTTATGTATATACATAGTGTTGGTGATAATCAGATCATTTATTATGCAGAGTTACAATAGTCTCTCTCCATTGTTATTTATAACTTATTCTCCATACTTTCCTATTACTTTTCCCCATCGATCAGTTTTATTTCCCATACTGGCATTCATATCTCCTAGGATAATAACTTCTTTATCTATGTCTTCAATAGTTCTTTGTAGTATTTCATAAAACTGATCTTTGTTGTTTGAAGTTTCATTCTCGTTAGGGGCATATACAATCACTAGAGTTAATTCTTTCTGCTCGAAAATGTCTACTGTCATTATTCTCTCATTTATAAATTTCCATCCCTTGACATTTTCCTTTCTATCTTTATGTATCATACATGCCACTCCTGATCTTGCTCTTTCTTGTTTTGGTACTCCACTGTAGAATAGAAGAAAGTTTTCATCAAGTTCTTCAATTCCATTACCTTTCTTCTTTGTTTCTGTAACTGCAAGGTATTTCACTTTTGTTTCCTTTATCTCTCTTACTAATTCACATTCTTTCCCATTTAGACCCCTTACATTCCATGTTCCGACATTCACTGAGCCATATCCTCGCCAATTCGTCGTCGTCGTGATCTGTCCGGCTTGCTCTCTTGTTCTTCTTTTAATCATTGTAGGTTCAAATGTGCAGGGGATTGGCCTACAGCATTTTAGCCCAGTGGAGGGGCTGCCTCCTTTCTGCCTCTGGGCTTGCAGTGAGCATAGCTTAGCTGTTCTTAGCTGTTCTGCTGTACGTTTTACGGGTAGAGTTAAAGTCTCTCACTCCAACCCCCAACCTGGGGGACCAGGATTTTCTTTCGGGGTTTACTCCCTTAGCCTTTGAAGTTCACCTTCTCCACAAGGCAGTGGTTTCCCTCTTCTCCCAAGAGGGTGGGTTGCCTCTTCCGCCATCTCTACCGTTCCGAAGGTCTCCTTCTCCGCCACAGATGTCGTTGAGGTCTTCACCGTAACCCTGGCAAGGGGCCCTTACAAGGTGCTACCATCCGGAGCCAGATGGACCAAGGTTTTTTTATAGAGGTATTACTCCTCTAGGTTCCTCCGCCTCCTCAGCCGTTGAGATGACCATCCATCTTCTTCCGCCTTCGGAGCCGTTGACCGTTAGGTTGCTTCTTAGTCTGGCTCTTTACCCGCTAGCCTGCCCGGCATGGGAGACCCTGCCAGTAGCTATGCTACCGCCGGTATAGCCTAGGGGATCATCAGAGCACGCAAGCCCCACCACCAACTACAAGGTGTCTTTTCTTAGTACAGAACAATAATACCCCATTTTTTTTTATCCCGCCGACAATTGATAGCCATGCAAACATTATTGAGGAAAAATGTTCTCTGTCATTGTTGCAGGAGAAGTGAGGAAGTCTCGTTCTCATTTCTTTGCCTTTTTCGCTTTTCACAAAAATCAGTCAAAAGTAAAAATAACATTCGATACATTACAGAACCTACTCTACTCTATCGGATATGGGAGAAATTCGAGAGTACTGTTGTGCATATTTTTCGTTTTACTGGGAATATTTCTTCATTTTTCTGACATATTTGTAATTTTCATGACATATTTTCCAATTTGACATAATTACATACATATTTTACAGTTTTATAGGACATAAAGTCCCGGGCCATATATATATATATATATGTGTGTGTGTGTGTGTGTGTGTGTTGTGATGGCTTATTAGAATTAATTAAAAGCCTCCTGTGCTGTAAAAAAGTGTATGGATACACATCGTGGGTACCTATTAAGGCTATTCAAAATACTGTCCATTGCTTTCGATATATTTCTGCCACCGTTCAACCCAATGCCGAAATCGACTCTGGGAAAAATGCTGATTGTTTTTTGACCCATGAATTCACAGCGAATTTAATGTCTTCCAAGTCCTGCAAATGCTGTATACGAAAGTTGTTTTTGACAGGGGCAAACAAATGGAAGTCCGATGGGGCTAAATCAGGATTGTAAGGGGGTTGAGGGATTGCTGACCACTCCATTTTGGCAATGGCCTGTGACAGCCATCTATTTGCAAGAACTGAATTACAGCTCTTTGTTTTTCTCTGCTTGTAACGATCGGGTTGATCATTACTGGTATTTTGGTATTATGTTAATTCATTGCTGGCCAGGTACAAGGTAAAGAGTTAATTAATATGTTTCCATGTGTGTACTTTTATATGTTACTAGGGATTCCACACTAATATCGGTCGTTTTCGATTATTTTTGCATGTCACCCCCCCCCCCTTCCCATCCCCGCCCCTAGGGGTGCCAGGGGTGTCTTGGGGTTGAACGGCATTGGGAGTGTCACTATTCATCTTAGCGACCCTGAAAACTATGGATTCCACATTATTTTTACATGTCACCCCCCTTTCCACCCCCACCCTTAGGAGTGCCAGGGGTGTCTTACCCTCACAGTATTTCTTTCAAGATTGCAAGTGATACGTGTGCCAAGTTTGGTTGAAATTGCTCCAGGCGTTCGAGTGTTATGCCAATCTTTCTCTCACTCTCTCTTTCTTTCTCTCTGTCTTTCTTTCTCTCTCTCTCTCTGTCTTTCTTTCTCTATCTCTCTCAATCTTTCTCTTTCTTTCTTTCTCTCTCTCTCTCTCTCAATCTTTCTGTCTCTGTCTTTCTTTCTCTCTTTCTCAATCTTTCTCTCTCTCTTGTCTTTCTTTCTCTTTCTCTCAATCTTTCTCTCTCTCTCTGTCTTTCTTTCTCTCTCTCTCTCTTTCTGTCTTTCTCTCTCTCTCTCTCTCTCTCTCTCTTTTTCTGTCTTTCTTTCTCTCTCTCTCTCTTTCTGTCTTTCTTTCTCTCTCTCTCTCTCTTTCTGTCTTTCTTTCTCTCTCTCTCTCTCTTTTTCTGTCTTTCTTTCTCTCTCTCTCTCTTTCTGTCTTTCTCTCTCTCTCTCTTTCTGTCTTTCTCTCTCTCTCTCTCTCTCTCAATCTTTCTTTCTCTGTCTTTCCTTCTCTTTCTCTCTCTCTTGTCTTTCTTTCTCTTTCTCTCTCTCTATCTCTGTCTTTCTCTCTCTCTCTGTCTTTCTCTCTCTTTCTCTCTCTCTCTTTGTCTTTCTCTCTCTCTCTCTCTCTCTCTGTCTTTCTCTCTCTCTCTCTCTGTGTGTTTCTCTCTCTCTCTCTGTCTTTCTCTCTCTCTGTCTTTCTCTCTCTCTCAATCTTTCTCTCTCTCTCTCTCTGTCTTTCTTTCTCTCCCTCTCAATCTTTCAACTCAGTAATCTCTCTCTCTCTTTCGAAGAAGAATTATTTCTTCTTTCTCTTTCTCCTCTCTTAATGAAGAGAGAGAGAGAAAGGAAAGGATACACTCTCTCTCTCTCTCTATGAAGGAAGAAAGAAGGGAAAGAGAAAGAAAATAGAGAGTGAGAGAGAGAGAGATAATCTCCCTTTTCCCGTCTCTCTCTCTCTCTTTTCTTCCACTGAGACAGAGAGAGAGATAGTATGGAGAGAGAGAGAGGAAAGGAATAAGTTCCATCCTTTCTGGCGCGTCAACCACTTGCTTACTCGCACCTGTCACCATCAATATCCTCCCACCGTCGTAAATCAGAAGGAAATCACCGGTTCCCATGACGATTCAAGGATTTCTTCTCTGTTTAGTTTTTCGCTTGAAGAAGGACAAAGGGAGACGGGGGAGAGGAAAGGAGGAAATTCGAGCTGAGTGGAGGGTAATAAAAGTCATAAAAAATCCCCTGGCATCGATGCTGGTACTTTGGTATCGACCGGTGCAGATTCACAAGACCTTGGAGTGCGAACGGAGCCAGTGGTGGCAAGTGTCTCAACGGTCTTTCATCCCCAGACGCTCCTTTCGCCCGGCTTTTGTCTGTTTGCAGAAATGTGAGTTTTGTTCAATAACGCTTCCATGGGGATTTTTTCTGTTGTGCAAAGCCTGGACAACTTTCTGCTTTTTAACTACTCAGCGAGATATTGTGACGCCTTGGCATGGTTGGAGAATTGTCTTCTCATTTCTTGAAGACCTGACATTTAGTGCGAGTGCTTCAATTGTTGGGCATGCTTAAAAAGTACTCAACGATGTAAAAATTTAGGGACTCCTGAAGTACAGCTCAATGTAGCCTTTGAATTTACTGCTGCATAACATAATACATACATACCGGATGACTAGAAATTAGTTACCGAACTCAGAGCCCTCTGTAGCCTGTTTGAGGCATCGTAGAACTCTGAAATTTGGTGAATCCACTATGCAGACCATGAGGAAGCGAATGGCGATAAAAATAAAAAAAGTTCAATTTTCCGCCACCAGGTTGAAATGTGGCGCTGGGTTGTAATAATGACGTAAACTGCTCCAGTTGGTTATGGATTTGCCTTTACCTTGCAATCTTGCAATAAACGAGAGATTATTTTCTCGCAACTTCCAGCCACTAACAAATGTCTTTCTAATTAATAACTCAGCTAAATCACTTAACGTGTGCTGAACAAAGGTTTGGAAGTTGTCAACATGCAATTAAATAAGAAAGAACGTGCACTGCTGAAGTTGTTTTATCAGAACGGTAGTAACAGTGCATCTGCACTGCCAGGTTATCGTAATGCGAAAGGACCTCGAAAGGTGATGAGAGAATTGTACATTATTACAGCGCCACATTTCAACCTGGTGGCGGAAAATTTAACTATTTTTATCGCCATCCTCTTCCCCATGGTCTGCATAGTGGAGTCACCAGAGTTCTACGGAGCCTGAAACAGACTACAGAGGGCTCTGAGTTGGGTAACTTTAATTCTGGCCACCCGGTACATTGCAAAATCAAAATCGTGTAGCAATTTAAGCTAAGAGACGAGGGTTATTTTGATATCATTACGTAGGTATTAAATAGATGCAAATCTACAATATACGCATTCTTTAACAATAATATGGCCTCTCCGTTGGCGCAGTGGTAGCGTCGTCGCCTTGTGATCCCGGGACCGATACACGGCGGAGACTCATAGTGGTTCGGATTCCACTTTAAACTGTGAGTCCAGTCCCAATTAGCCTTACTGTCCATAAAGTGGACTCAAAACACCACCTCAATCAATTTAACAATAATACTTAAAGTATTAAAAATTAAGGTATTATTTTTCTGATTTAAAACCGTAAATATGTAACATGTGAAGGTATTATTGGGAGTGGAAAGTAGCGGGGGGGGGGGGGGGGCAAAATCCACCTCTCCCGGGTGAAAATTTTATCTTGAACAAAATTTCCCGCCGCACACATAAAGTGGAATTTCCCTCGTATTTTGTGAGTTGTAAACACTGCAGTATCATATTCGCTGTTGCCAGGTCGTGTGCATGTGCGTATTCTGCTCGCAATAGCTTTTCGATACGTGTCTGATGAGAAAACACATGGAGAACAGTTACCATGTGAAATTCTAGTAACCTTTGAACGTATATACCCCACCCAGTGTCGTGTCTGTGATGACGTCAGGCTGAACTTCGTGATAAACTTTTCTTGCGGTGAGGAAACGACTTAGCATGCTGCATTCTTAACTATATTTAAAAATAAGCACAAAATATTGATAGCTGCATTTGGAAAGTAGAGCGACGAGAAAGTTTAGTAGGACTGAATATTGAATTTGGTTATCTGCATGTTTGATACATATTTTTTTCGTTTAAAAACACTAATTTTTTTCTCACTTGCTCTTTTACATTTGCTTCTTATTTTTATTCGTTAACGTCGGGAAAACTGCTCATTTAAAATTGTAGTTTTCCTCTGGATAATGTAAGAGGATTATGCAAAAATGCGGACGGAATTTCCAGAAATTTATTCAAAATGGATGGAGATTAACTTTCAAGTCGGCCGACAGCTGTGTTGAGACTTTCTAGTCGGCCGACAGCTGTGTTGAGACTTTCAAGTCGGCCGACAGCTGCATTGAGACTTTCAAGTCGGCCGACAGCTGCGTTGAGACTTTCAAGTCGGCCGACAGCTGCGTTGAGACTTTCAAGTCGGCCGACAGCTGCGTTGAGACTTTCAAGTCGGCCGACAGCTGCGTTGAGACTTTCAAGTCGGCCGACAGCTGCCTTGAGACTTTCAAGTCGGCCGACAGCTGCCTTGAGACTTTCAAGTCGGCCGACAGCTGCCTTGAGACTTTCAAGTCGGCCGACAGCTGCCTTGAGACTTTCAAGTCGGCCGACAGCTGCGCTGAGACTTTCAAGTCGGCCGGCAGCTGCGCTGAGACTTTCAAGTCGGCCGGCAGCTGCGCTGAGACTTTCAAGTCGGCCGGCAGCTGCGCTGAGACTTTCAAGTCGGCCGGCAGCTGCGCTGAGACTTTCAAGTCGGCCGGCAGCTGCGCTGAGACTTTCAAGTCGGCCGGCAGCTGCGCTGAGACTTTCAAGTCGGCCGGCAGCTGCGCTGAGACTTTCAAGTCGGCCGGCAGCTGCGCTGAGACTTCAAAGTCGGCTGATAGCTGCGTTGAGAGATTAACTTTCAAGTCTGCTGACAGCTGCTTTAAACCTTGAATTTCTTCTACAGAAATCAATATTATATGCCTCTGAAATGAACGTTTTTATCATTAATGCAGTGCTTCACTAATGTGGCGGTATCCGCTGAGCTGCTAGTGTATTATTTTCACATGTATTACAATTTTAAATTGCTTTTAACTAGAGCTGAGCGGATACCACTATTTGCCTATACCCTGACCGATACTAATGCCGATACTTGTATGATTCCAGTTTAAAATATGAAAGGCCAGTTACAGAGCCATACTTGCTATTAATAACAGTAAATGACAGCTATATTATTCTCGTGTAGCATTTTAGCACTTTAAAATGTCTTGTTACATTTTATGTGAACTTGTTTCTACCGCCAGAGTATAGAAAAATAAGAGGAGGAGGAAGAAGTTTTTGAAATGTTGCAATCCTTTTTTAGTGTTTTGCAGTTTACACTGATCACATCTGTGGATTATCATCAGCAGGAAACGGATTTATAACAGTTGGGCTGAAAAGTTCGTAGGCTAACATAGTAAAAAATATTTTTTTGACAAAATTCGATTTTATTATTCATTATAGTTGCCTTTGAGGGCGATACAACGATTAAAGCGGTCATACAATTTTTCGATGCCATTTTATAGTACGATTTCTCTTTAGCCTCAAAATAGGCCTCAGTTTCGGCGATTACCTCTTCATCAGTGCTAAATTTCTTTCCAGCGAGAATTCTTTTGAGGTCTACAAACAGGAAAAAGTCACTGGGGGCCAGATCTGGAGAATATGGTGGATGGGGAAGCAATTCGTAGTCTAATTCATATAATTTTGCCATCGTTTTCATTGATTTGTGACACGGTGCATTGTCTTGATGAAATAGCACTTTTTTCTTCTTCAAATGGGGCCGTTTTTTCGTGATTTCATCCTTTAAACGCTCCAACAACGCTATGTAATAATCTCAGCTATCTCGATCAACTTCACTTTACGATCATTTAAAGTTATTTTGTGGACTTTTTTTATGTTTTCGTCGGTAACAGCCTCTTTGGGGCGTCCACTGCGTGCATCGTCTTCGATGCTCATTTCGCCTCGTTTAAATTTAGCAAACCACTTCTCAACGGTTGATTTTCCTGGTGCAGAGTCCGAATAATGTTTATCAAGCCAAGCCTTGGCTTCAACAGTATTTTTTTTCGCCAAAAAGCAATGCTTTATTAACACACGAAATTCTTTTTTATCCATTTTTTCACAATAACAAAAGCTGCTTCACTCACAATGCTATATCTCACGAACTAATTATCCGGCAGCTGTGAAATTTATACACGTATCTTTTGAAGGTTAGTACTAAGTAAAAATCACATGGATTTAATTCTAGTAACGCCATCTATGAGTCAGCCTACGAACTTTTCAGCCCAACTGTTATGTTGTAGAAATGTGCGTAACATGTAAATACAAATTTAGTTACTTTCACCAAAATGTGGAGTTAAATATGGACTTAAAATTGTAAAAAGATACCTATTTAATATAAGATAATATATGAGCTACATAAAATACAGAACGCTTACACTGATATTAATTGTAAAAGACACAAAATGTGTTTTAATTTTCTGTTTCGAAAATAATGAAAAACAACATTTTGTTGTATGTGTTCGAACATGAATTTCTTTCTGTTGTATCTTAAAATGGATTTATATTGACTAAAAACTGCGTTCAATATCGCAAGAAGTGATGGGAGTGTGTTATTCGGAAGAATTTCACTCAACTCTTTTTCACACGGGGACATGTAGATATTGCGCGAATATGGGGTATATGTTGAGAAATGTTCTTAAATATAAAAATAATATGTAAAAATAACTAGAATGTGTAAAATATATGTACAAATTTCGAAAATATAAACTGAATTTTTTCAGGCTACATGCCATGATTCGCAAAGATAATACAAGAAATAACTGATTTCAGCTTCATACATAAATATGTATTTACATATAAATTTTCTCTACCTAATTTTCAGCAAGCATGACGTTGCTGACAACTGCACAAAGCTTTGTGTTTTGTGGTTATTCTTTCGCGCACTGAATCAAGTCCTCATCCATCATTGCGAATAATGAAAGATTTAGAATACACGACGTAGAACAATTGAAATGCAGTGCTGTGAATGCACCAGTGTGGAGCGTACGTGATGAATCGCTGCCTTCCACAATGTGTCCCGTTCAATTGTTTAAGTAGACTTCCATTCATGTCAATCTTACGCTGCGCTTTATGTGGGTGGTCCGGTCATGTGTAGTGGTGCTTTTGTCGTGCACCAAGCTGCATACGTTAGTGGAATCGACAGTTGTTTGTGCATTTCATGTCACAAGGGGTATGCTTATCGCATAAGCACACAATGCCTGTGCGTACAACTCGTAACACAAACGTATTTTACACAGGAAAATCTACTTATAATGACCTGTACGCAGTCCCGATTAGTCTTACTGTGCATACTGTGCATAAAGTGGACCTAGAACACCAAATCAATCAATGCAGAGTACACCTTTCGGTCTTCCATCAGAAAAAAAGTTTGTAAGTAATATGTATAATAGTTCCATCTTGACTTACTTTTGTTGATATTTTTTTGTTATTTTGTTATTGTTAATTTTTTCTTCTCATTGACAATTTCAGCGTAAAATTGCCATTTGTGCTGTACCTGGAAAATTTACAATCAATAAATAAGTAAACGTTCCCTGTAAAACACAAGCAATTTCACAGCTGCACCGGACATGACATTGTACAACTTCTTCACAATAACATGCTTCTTTTTGGGTAGGTCTGAGACTGTTGGTTCTCCTATGAGACTTTGACCCACCTCTGTGGCAGAGTGGTTAGCACAGGGCACTGCTGCGCCAAGGGTCCCCGGGTTCAAATCCCTGCCTGGGCACGGGTGTACTTTGCGAGTACCCCTTCATGAATTTCATCAACTACTCTAAATAAAAATTTTAAAAAGCAAATCAACCTTCGAGACTTTCTACGTAATTATCTAAAGAGAAAATATTTTTTTTTATAGTCTGGTTATTAGTGATGATTATGAGGCTGTGGTGTGTATCTGCATATGTTAAGAATAATACAGCGTGTCCACAATGAGACTCCAACATTTTGAAAATCTATAACTTTTTCATTTCAGATTGTACAGCTGTGATTCTGGAAGAAGCAGAAGCAGAAACTCAAAAAGTTTATGTGGTAACGTTTTAGTGCGCGGAATAGCCGTAGTGGCGCTGCAACAATCGATTGTTTGATTGTTTGTTTACGGTGGTGGTAAACCCAGAATCCAGGAACAGGTTGTAGAAAATGTGCGGAGATCATTCGAAAGGAGTCCACAGAAGTCAGTCAGTAAGACAAGCAGCGAGAGAACTTGGTAGGAAACGGTCGACAGTTCACAAAGTTCTTCACTGCTTGTCTTACTGATTTCGTTTCTGCATACCACTACACAACCTGTGCACGCTCGTTTGGAATCTCCATTTTCAAAAAACCGATTGTTGCAGCGCCACTACGGCTATTCCGCGCACTAAAACGTTACCACATAAACTTTTTGAGTTTCTGCTTCTTCTTCTTCCGGAATCACAGCTGTACAATCTGAAATGAAAAAGTTATAGACTTTCAAAATGTTGGAGTCTCATTGTGGACACGCTGTATTTTATTTTTCGAGGGTTCGTGTCATCGAAACGAGGCGTCAAAGAAAAGAACCTTACCAAGAAAAGTCCCATAAAGATATCCCGATACGCTGTGAAAGTTTTTGCAGTGACTGTCTGTATGTGTTTTGTTGATACTCTAGGTGAGAACGAGGCGGATGAATTGGGACAGGGAACGAGGCGAATGAATTGGGACAGGGAACGAGGCGAATGAATTGGGACAGGGAACGAGGCGAATGAATTGGGACAGGGAACGAGGCGGATGAATTGGGAAAGGGAACGAGGCGAATGAATTGGGACAGGGAACGAGGCGGATGAATTGGGACAGGGAGCGAGGCGGATGAATTGGGACAGGGAGCGAGGAGGATGAATTGGGACAGGGAACGAGGAGGATGAATTGGGACAGGGAACGAGGAGGATGAATTGGGACAGGGAACGAGGAGGATGAATTGGGACAGGGAACGAGGAGGATGAATTGGGACAGGGAACGAGGCGTATGAATTGGGTCAGGACTGAAATGAGTTCTAGGGGCGGCAAGGGGGGCAAACATTGACAGCTAAGTGCACCTGCAGGGGGCAATTACTGCCCACAACTTCAAATTTTATGTAAATAAAAATACTTTTCGTAAAATTTTCTTCCTCGCTTCGCTCGCAATGTGTGCTTTTCTTAGTCTTATCAAGTTTAGGACTGTAGTTAGAGGACGGCGGAAGTCGGTTCTGGGTGCCGAACGATCTAAATGAAAATATGTTGTAAAATTGATTGATTTGTGGTTTTAAGTCCACTTTATACACATAGAGGCTAATCGGGACTGGACCTACAGTTTACAGTGGGATCCGAACCAACTGTGCCATGTGCCTCCACCGGGTATCCGACCTGTGACCCCTTGATCACAAGGCGACGATGTTATTACCACTACACCATCGGGAGGCACAAAAGTTGTAAAAGAGAGAATGCATTGGCGTCCCGTGAAATTATTTGCGCCCTATTAAATCAATATTGATTAAAAAAAAGAAAGTGGATCCAAAAATTTTCTCGCTCGCAATGTATCATTGTTCTCTGTAATGCATTGTAAATTTTCAGACAGAAATAACACTTGTCTTAATTGATTTTGTTTTAATGCATGAACAATTGTTTTTGGGAAAGGGAGCGTTCATATTTGAGATGCAATGTATGTAATTTTGCTGTTGGTTTATTGTGAGATGGATGAATTGGATGTGTAATGTATTTAAATAATATATGTTGTATATTATATGTATTAAAGAAACTTTGAATACCTACACAATTTAGTGTCCACCCCGCTCCATGTTGCATATATGTGAAACATATATCGTGCATAAAAGTTATACATCTTAATGTACAAAATAATTATATTTGAAATGCATTTATCAAGCATTTTCTCTTTTTCAAAAATAGTTGTGTCTTCTTGTTTTCCATTATTAATGTGAAATTGAATGTGTTGAAAAGATAATACAAATCGTTTCATCGAATACAAATGCTATAGCAACAACTTCTACACATTTTGCAAATCTACGAGGGTAATAACGTCTTTGGTACTACCACTATTACCGCTACTACTACTACAACTAATAATAATAATGTTGATTCCGGGTTCGAATCCCGGCTTGAGCATGGATGTTTGTGAGTGTCCATTCATCAATTTCATCATATCATTAATCATCCCATTCTTCGCAAATTAGCCAAAAGTGACACAAGAAGCGAAGTATAGTAAAGCAAATCAATAATAATAATATAACATTATTATTGTTACGTATATCCTGGGTCTTGCCCCCCCCCCCAGACAACAATTCGTGGTTGCGCCTCTGATTACTAACATGGGTGTTCATGATACAAGCATTGCTATCTCGTGCGCCAACCCTTTATTCTGTCGCCAAAATATATAGCAACGGACCTGAGTTTTCGTATCGTTAATGTTCTTATCGTCCTCATTGGTCGGTACAGCGCGAAGAAACGAAGCAAAATAACAGAAATCCCAAAATAGATCTCTCCGGGTGCAATGAGCGTTTCCGCCGTGCCGCATGAAATGCCAGCGGGCAGCGACATCTCTTGCAATATACATCCTGGTTCGGCACGCACGTGGCTCAGTAAAGTATCGGTTTCGATTCTCCCGACATGCAACGCGCCACTTTCCTATCGGAGACTTCGCCGCTTTTGATCCAAAGTCCCCCCCCCCCCCACCCCCACCAACTCGTAATCGATGAGTAGCACAAAGACGTTTTGTCGCCGCTGCATCTGTGGCCGAGGCCGATGCCCCTACACGCTGGCACGGAATTCAGTGATTCTCAAAGTCACTGGTTTTCTTGAATCACTTATCAGTAGAGCCCGGATATTGCCCTAAAGGATCATCTTCCTTCCTTTGATCATATTCTCATGCTTCCAATGCAGAAGTAGGTTTCAGGGTAATGCAATCAATATACACAAATTTTACAGTGCATATAATTTGAATTTGAATATATTACTCTATAAACAATAGACATTGGTTGGTATCAGTGATGTGCGTCTACGCGTATACAACAATAGTCTACATTCTACACCTAGACTATTTTATACACGTAGATGACGTAATCTATGTAAACAACATGTCAAAAGGTGATAACTTAGTAAAGGGCGCCGTGGAAGTAAAACAAAATTATACTGCTCATGAGTTGCTGATGTGTGAGGAAAACTTTTCATACTCTTTCTTCCAAATTCGAACAATTTCTCACCTAGAAAGAAACCTAAGATAGAAAATATTCTTGTGTTTTATGGGAAAAAGACCACTCTTGCCTCACGACTGCCATCTGTTGTTGTTTTTTGCATACTATTTATCTTATTCCATAGTTGATAATAGAAGAGGACAGAAATTTTGTTGTAAATGGGATCCTTTTCATTTCGTTAGGAACCAATATAGTTGAAAATGTCACTTTCCTTTCATTAAACCCTTGAAAATTAATTTTAATGCACTTTAGATTGTCTACGTAGTCTATGTAAACTACAACCCAATATAATCTACGCGTACATTACGTGTAGACAACGCATGTAGACGTAAACTTAGTCTACGGCACATCAATGGTTGGTATCTGGAGGATTCAGTACAGTTCATATAAAAATATAATTACAAAATGTCTATAATTTACAATTTACTAACGCTATAACATTCCTTATTAACTAATAGTTTTTTCATTTGTTTTCGAAACTTGTCCTACTTTCTGCTTTTATATCATTTGGTAAATGATTGAATATTTTGATTGCCATCTATTGGGTCCTTCTTGAACTAATGTTAGCCTGGTGAAGTATGGCTTTAGAAGCTGTTTGTTTCGGGTGTTATATGTATGTTCTATTGAACTTCGTAGCGTATAATTGCCTATTTCAACTGTTGGTGTCTAATCCAGTTTATACTTGCGGCCATGAAATTAGGCGGGTGGCAGAAGTTCGCGCTGTTGCCACGTCGAAGCACAACCCATGTGTTCGGAGGTTTATGAGAATGAAATATCTCGTTGTAGAGTTGGTCTTTGTAAGCCTTGTGATACCAACTGACAGTACTTGCTCGAAAGGGCAGGGATGACACACAAGTTCCCCTGAGAGAGGTCGGTCTGACGCTCGAACTAGGCAACGCAGCCTGGTTGACGTTGCCACATAGTGCGGGGGAACCAGCGACTTTTGTCCCGCTCTCGCTTTGCTTTTCCCATATGTGGCAACAGCGCAATTCTGCCTAGCCGCGTATTTTCATTGCCTTGCGTTTAGTGCCTCACATGTTTCAAAAGAGGGACAACAGTAATTCAGAGCACAGAATAGCACTATTAAATCGTTACTGCTCTATGGGGGAGGGGAGAGCAGATTCGAGGACGTGTACGTGCCTCTGTTCCCGCCTCGAGAGAAAAAAAAATCAAAGAAATAGGTGGCCGGAATATTTTCTGTGGTCAGTCCTAGTTAATATGGTCCTAGATACTATACAAATATATCCATTTCGGCTCATAAAGTATTTATTTGTTCAGTTTGGTTGTTCCCGGGAGAGGGTGATAGGGCCTCCCCCATGGCGCAGTGGTAGCGTCATTGCCTTGTAATCAAGGGGTCCCGGGTTCGATACCCGGTGGAGGCACAAGTGGTTCGGATTCCACTTTAAACTGTAGGTCCAGTCCCGATTAGCCTTACTGTGCATAAAGTGGACTTAAAACAGCAATACTCGGAAGAGGGTGATAGGTGTACAGACTGGTTGACAGGTTTTTTTTTCTATCTCTTCCAAGGCGCTTTCATTGTTTTGCATACTGCTTTATTTTATTTCAACTGCGTGAATTATTTATCTGTATGTAAAAAGTGAAACGGGTCCATGAGGAGTCGTTCGCTGAACGTACTCTTAATTTCAGCCCTGGCTGCAAGGCAATGATAACGAAACCCATGGAAGGCAATAGAGGAAGCTGCACACACTTTGGAGGCAACGAAAAGGCGCTGTTAACCACTGCGAGGTGAGGAAACGTAGATGTAGACCTTTGAGACATGAGGAAACTGAGAGAGACGAGGAAACTGAACTGTTGACCCTTTAGAGACGAGGAAACGGAGCTGTTGACCCTTTAGAGACGAGGAAACGGAGCTGTTGACCCTTGGGAGGCGAGGAAACGGGGCTGTTGACCCTTGGGAGGCGAGGAAACTGAACTGTTGACCCTTGGGTGGGCCAGGAAACTGAACTGTTGACCCTTGGGAGGCGAGGAAACTGAACTGTTGACCCTTGGGAGGCGAGGAAACTGAACTGTTGACCCTTGGGAAGCGAGGAAACTGAACTGTTGACCCTTGGGAGGCGAGGAAACTGAACTGTTGACCCTTGGGAGGCGAGGAAACTGAACTGTTGACCCTTGGGAGGCGAGGAAACTGAACTGTTGACCCTTGGGAAGCGAGGAAACTGAACTGTTGACCCTTGGGAGGCGAGGAAACTGAACTGTTGACCCTTGGGAGGCGAGGAAACTGAACTGTTGACCCTTGGGAGGCCAGGAAACTGAACTGTTGACCCTTGGGAGCCCAGGAAACTGAACTGTTGACCCTTGGGAGCCCAGGAAACTGAACTGTTGACCCTTGGGAGCCCAGGAAACTGAACTGTTGACCCTTGGGAGCCCAGGAAACTGAACTGTTGACCCTTGGGAGCCCAGGAAACTGAACTGTTGACCCTTGGGAGCCCAGGAAACTGAACCTTTGGCCCTTGGGAGCCCAGGAAACTGAACCTTTGGCCCTTGGGAGCCCAGGAAACTGAACTGTTGACCCTTGGGAGGCCAGGAAACTGAACTGTTGACCCTTGGGAGGCCAGGAAACTGAGCTGTTGACCCTTGGGAGGCCAGGAAACTGAGCTGTTGACCCTTGGGAGGCCAGGAAACTGAACTGTTGATCCTTGGGAGGCCAGGAAACTGAACTGTTGATCCTTGGGAGGCCAGGAAACTGAACTGTTGACCCTTGGGAGCCCAGGAAACTGAGCTGTTGACCCTTGGGAGCCGTCGAAACTGAGCTGTTGACCCCTGAACACTCTTTGGAGGCAACGAAACGGAGCTGAACACTCTTTGGGGGCAACGAAACGGAGCTGAACACTCTTTGGAGGCAACGAAACGGAGCTGAACACTCTTTGGAGGCAACGAAACGGAGCTGAACACTCTTTGGAGGCAACGAAACAGAGCTGAACACTCTTTGGAGGCAATGAAACTTAACAGTAGACACTTTGGGGCAACAAAGGTGGACTCTGAAATACAAAAACAACTCGTGAAATTTAAAGGGCAAGGGAAAGCATGAAACTCCTTTCAAAATATTTACAAAAATCTTATAAGTTTGTGTTAAATTGCACTCTTATGGAAACAATATTACATTCTTACCAAGAGTTGAGAATTTTTGATGTACCACTAATATATCCTTCTCAAGAAGGAAATAGTGTCAGTAACACACTGATTGTTAAGGAAGTACGTGAATGAAAAAAGGAATGGAACGTTAGTTGGCAACACTTACAATTTTTACCTTTCCCTCTTGTCCTTCGAGAGACGGAGGGAAGAAGTGCAGCAAGTGAGCCGCGTGTTGCACGTAGCCTCTGCACACGTTTTGTCTGGGATCGATCGTGTATTAGGTTGCGAGATTAGCAACATGCAGAAGGCTTCATTTACCGCTTAGTTAGTAGTGAGCTTAACTTCGTGACTACTACAAACGCTCCTAGGTGGCTCTCGCTACGACATGTGACACAGCATGCGACTGTTCCAGCGACAGTAGTGTACTTACTTTCAAATTGATTTCGCGAGTTTTAAATTTGCCATTGTGACTCTCTTCGATAACGTAATCGTGGTGGATGCTAAGAAAACAGGGTTGCCAGTATGATTCTGAAAGCTTCCGCTTTTCTGCACACCTTCCAGAGGTCCGCTGGACTGCTCCCGTCGGAACGGAAAAAGGTATGTTCTCTTAATCTTGACATCACATTGAAATTTCTGCACCGTAACTTTTTGGGTCATTTTTTTTCCAGACAGAAGAAAATCTGTAATTACCAATATGACGTTAAGAATACTCTGCTTCGTTTTCAATTTAGACAAATTATATTTTTGATTTTCATGATAGGGAGTGATACGTTATGTTGGATACGTCCCCAGATTTCCTCAACACCCCCCTAAAATTTCTCACAAAGGCCTAACTTATTGTCATAATTTACGAACTGAACACCCCTAGATGGTGTGATTTTGATTGATTTAGTATATTTTACTTCGCTTTTGTGCCACTTTTGGCTAATTTGCGAAGATGAGGATGAGTGATGACATGTTGAAAATATGATGAATGCCCAGGCTGGGATTCGAATCAGAGACCTCTAGCGTCGTGGCGCGATGTGCTAACCACACCACCACCGGAGCCACCCCTAGATGTAAAATTTTCGATAAACCACTTTATGTACAGTCACGGACACTTATGGGTTGGAACGATTGAAAGTCAATTGCATCCTTACAACCCAGAAGTGTCCGAGACTGTACGTAGTAATTGCATACATACATACGCATTCGTGTATGTACATGACGGATAATGCATAAAGGCGCACAAAACAATATACAAGTAAGGTAAAGTCCCACGTCCCAGACCCGCTTTATGCAGGGATAGGCCGGGAATTTTCCCCATCTCGGGAATCGAATCCGGGTCTCCTGTGTGGCAGTCCGACGCCTTACCGACTAGACCACAGCGGCTGCTAAGGCCTTACCGACTAGACCACAGCGGCTGCTAAGGCAATATATAGCTTACAGTCTGTAAGTTGCAGATAAATATACGTTAAAGAATAATAACTACATAAGTCAATTATTTCTGGTATTCTACAGAAACACGTCATCAGATTGTGTTTTCCAATATCAAGACGAACCCACCTCTAGAAATTTCACCTTAGTTTATGATCAGTTAGAACAAGTCTGAATTGAAATACACTTCAGAATTCTGCTGCGATTTTTCATGGTTTTATGACTTTTTGCAAACAAAAACGTTCACTAATTTCGTCGTTTCACAACACAAAATACCCATATGATCGAAATGTAAGAGTAAACAGTCAGTTTGGTCAATATGAGCATGGAAATCGACTTCAAATGCGCGCTACGTTTCTCACTATCGTGTGCCATTATCCACGTTTACGGGTTCCACCACCGTGGCGCTGGTTACCGTACACTGCCATTTGGCGAAATAACGGCCAGCAGTTTCAAGGGATGAAAACTGTGCAGATAAGATGGCCTCTGGGTAATAAAAATGGCTTCTCGATAACGACTTCTTGTTTATGAGGGTTGTAAAATTTCGAGGATTCGGAGAAGTGAAAGGGCTTAAAGATGCAAGTTTGGAACGAACAATGGCGTAGGATCTTTCTGCGCAGTGTAAATTACCTGCTTTATCCATAATGAGTGACCCTTTTGTTTATCTTTCTGAATTTGAATAGAGATTTTTGGTAACACGAGATTTTTCTTTCTAAATTTGAATACAGTGATTTTGGGTAAAACAAAGGATTTTTTTGTGTGTTTTAGTTTATTATTTTTGTTTTAAATAGTACAGTATAGTTGGTGATAGTGAATTTGGAAAGACAGCATAAAATGGGTTCACTTTGTAGACATGCTCAATGCAGAAGTGCTTATTTTCTTCCATTCATAGATGCATATTGGCTCACGTGAATAGGGACGACAGATAAATAACCTTCTTCGTGCCATTTTCTGTATTCTTTAGATAACTTTGAGTGGCTTACAGTGAAAACGTGTATTCCCATTACGTCTAATGGCTTGTCAGTACATGATAATGTGAGTTATGGCCCAACTGTCATTCTAGGCACTACGGGAATTTTCGCCCATCTCCCACTTTGCCTAATTTAAGCTGAAAGGGAAACACATTTTTCAAATGAGGGAAATTTTAAGGAAACTTGTATCAGAAGGTACAACAATCTAGAACATGCCCTTAACATGAACATAAAATGAAAGATGAAGTTTATTCATAAACGAAGTAATCTATTTTGAAAGTGTCGCATAATGGCAATGTAATAGCCAATAGCACTAGGTTAGGATTAGTCATGCAATAGCCTCAGTCATACATTACTATGTACATATGCTATAACCAGATAGGTTATACTGCTAGTAACATTGTAAACGTAAGGTAGTATGACAATAAAAATATTACATTGTCATAACAACATTTGAAAATGGCTAAGTTCAAAGTTCCACATTTGTGCAATATTTATAATAAGTTGTTCATAACAGTTATTTTTGACTGGCAATATGAAAAACAAATATCTTCAATCATATGTGTTCTTTCAGACAACAAAGATATGATATATTCAAATTTATAATTAAATTTATTCAAATTGTGTACATTTGCATTGGCATCAAGGTTTATATACAAAGGTCAACTCTTTAAAATTGTTCAATGTACATTGTGATGTCATACTTGGTATTTTGTATCAACATTCAAAAAATGGTAATTGTGATCAATAGATAAGTATATTGTAATATACATAGTAAAATAGCTGTAACAGAGCAAATATGTACATTTACAACACAAACATTCAAGCTGTTAAGCACTTATGGACAAAAATATAAAACAAAAACAATTGAAGATTGCACATACTAAAAAATGTGGCTTGAACTAGTGGCTCTGATACTAGTTGTCTGTGACTTGAGAAGAAGCTGAAGATGGAACAAAGATAAGGACAGATATATCAATATGGAATGGTGATATATTTGTATAATAATTGTTGCTTTTAAAGATTAAACTGGGCAACGTTATAACAACTTGGATGTTTAAGTGATATAGAAGCCTTTTAAGACTTGAATGAACTTTGATCATGATATAATCTTATAAAGATTCGAAAGTTATGGAATGACACTGATATGTATAAAAGATGCCATGTTGAATTTGAAGCAGTGAATAGGTATCTGTTTTCATCTTCCTTAACGAGCAGGCTTGTAAATGTTACAGTTCCTCAAATGAGTGCTTGGAGGAAGGTTGCATAGAGTGACAGTTATATGTTCTACGTTTGGATGTGGTTTGGTCAGATGATGAATCTTGAAAACTGAAGCTCAGAATTGTGAATACAAAGACTTGCTTTATCCCGGAAGGAGATAACAAAGATATATTTTCTTCTCAAGTATAGCATTGATATGTTATAAATGCTCTTGTAATTTTGTTGTTTCTAGTTTTCTTTTATCAATTTAATAATTATAAAGGTATTTATTATTGTTTGAACATAAACATTATTCATTAGTATATGCAAATTTAAATTTCCTTTTCAATATAGCACCATAGCTACTACCTATTGTGCTGATACTGAGTTTGAATTAAACTGACTAACAGGGTTAAACTTAGATTATGAGACTCAAATGGTACAATTATTGGATAGGAAAGAATAAGTTATTGAGTTGTGAATATTCTTGTTTCTGATATTAGCTTCAATACCTAACATTATGGAGAAGGAGATCACATTGGCTGACATTGTGATGATGCTCAAATCGCAGCAGGCGGAAATGAAAGAAGGTATCTCTGCAGTGCAAAGTGAAATGAAAGAAGGTATCTCTGCAGTGCAAGGTGAAATGAAAGAAGGTATCTCTGCTGTGCAGAGTCAGATGAAAGAAAGCATTGATGCCAGTAAAGCTCAAAGTAAGGAACTTAGAGAAATTAAGGTAGATATTTCACAGTTCCGTAAGGAATGCTTAGATAGAACAGAAAAGTTAGAAAAGAAAGTTCAATTACTGGATCAAAGGATGAATGATGAGCTAGTTTATCTTGCTGCGGATATGGATAAAAAATTAGACGATACAGTTAGTAATTTATCCAAACAGTTTACTTCTCAACTGGATCAATGTCTTGAGGTTTGTGCTCAGTGTAGTGTATCACTTGGTACATTAAGTAATGATCTAATTAAGTTACGAAGTGAAACCAAGTATGCTAATTCAACTGAACCACAGGTTGATGTCAAATCTATTGGCATACAACATGATGAGGTTGATAAAGAAGTTATGTCTAGCAGTGCAAGGCATATTATTATCACTCGCGTTCCAGAGAATGATGCAATTAGGAGTGATGTTGATAGTGATAAGTCGGTGGATATTAGTACAAGGCACAAGTATTATAGAGGTGATGAATTGCATAAGTTGCATGATGTAAATAATAAAGGCAATATCAACTCTTCTTTGGAATTAGGTGTTAAGAATGCACTTCTACAAATAGAAACCAATATCATGAGTGTAGTTAATAATGCATTAACACCATTATCAACTCATGATATAATAGCAGTTAAAAATACAGCTAAAGCACAGAGTGACTTTACACCTCGAATGAGTTCTCACACTGTAAATCAGAGACAACATACAGTTGGGAATAAAGATGAAGTTTGTCATGGTTCACCAAAAAGTAGTCTTGTTAGACATAATATAGGAGTGAATACTGAATCTGAGATGTATAATAGTACAGATTCAGATCATGATAGAGTAAGTATGCTTAGTGGTCCATACCGAAATACAAGATTAGCATCTAAGCGTCGAAAATTGAGGAGGAACAAATCAGTTGCTAATAATAATGTTGATGACAAAATTTCATATGCACAACATGATGCGGGTCATATGACTAATGTTAGTCATTCAGTAGATGTTCCATTGACTAATTGTAATAAGAGTCAAATTAAAGTTCTCATTAAACCACAGGACTTGAGGCATTTCCCTCATTTTGATGGGATATCTTGAGAGTTTGCACCATCGGAATTCTTAGAAAAAGTAGAGGAAAATCTAGATATTTATGACATCAAAGAAAGTCAATTCTTGAAGTACATACCAAAACTTCTAACTGATTGTGCTAGAACTTGGTACTTAGAAGTAAAGAATCAGTTTACCACTTATTCTGAATTTAAAAAGGCTTTTTTGGCACATTATCAGAATGACCGCTGGAAATCAGTAAAGTTGACTCAAACTTTGAATTCTCCTTTTACAAAAGAGAATAATGTAAGCCTGTTACAATATGCGAATAAGAACTACAAAATTTTGAAGTCTACTCAGCCTCATGCTGAAGAACCTCATTTGATAGCACAATTAGCCTCATTATTACCACACAGGATTAGTGAACACATGGTGATTAATAACGTACGTACATTGCACCAAACGTTGCAAGTAATTGAAAATTTTCAATCTTTAAGAAATAATCCTGCACGGTTCAATGACATGAACAGAAATAATTATAATCCAAAGAATAAGGCTAGAGTAGCAAATGTTTCATGTGCTAATGATCAAAATAGAAATAAGGATAGGTATTCTAATAAATTCTATAGAAATTCTAGGACTTTTTCTAATAATAACGAACAAACATCTTCTGATGTTGGTAATCGAGTTCAACAGCAGCATGATAAACAATCATGTGATACAAGGGTGCAAAACACAGTATGCAGAGAGAGCAATAACAATGGTGATGTTTATGATAAAATAGAGTATTACCGATCAGATAGTGACGGTGGCCGTAGCAAAACTTATAGAAACTCTGCTTATACCCGGAGTTCAGTTTCTAATTGGAGACTCCAAAGCCAACAACACAAATTAAATTTAGGAATCAAATAAAATATTTAAGTAGGCATATACATGATACTTATTTATTTATTTTGTAATGTAAAATTGGTGATCTTGTGCAGAAGTTTCTTGCCCAAGTTAGACAAGTGCAAGTTGATGTTTCTTTAGCTGCTATATCTTACATAGATGTAGTAACTGCTTAACACATCAACTTATAAGGGTGGTTGGTTGGGAGTATCTTCTAGACTGTTGGTCTAGGGAGGTATATTTGGCCACAGTACTACTGTTCATCTTGATGGACAAAAATACAATATAATATTTTGAAGTATAAGTTTGTGATTTATTTTATGCACAATTTAGTTGCATGATCACTATATTTAAGTTTATTATACTTAAATATAACTCTGCATGTTTGTGGGAAACTTGGCATTATTATGCATAACAAAAGCAAATTTTAAAACACTTTAATAGTTCATCTATGTAACAAACTTGAATAGCTGGTGAAAGATATTACCCAAGATGTTAGTTAAGCAGTGGTAGTGTACCAAGAATGTAAGTGCATTTAAAATGCTTAAATACGAGAATTATTTTATTTGCTATTAGGGAATTGTTAAGTCAATAATTCCTGAAGATGAATTGTTTCCTCGTATATTTTATGAAGTTGACATGTAGTAGAGACATCCACTAGATGATCCAAGCTCGTCACTCATAATTCCATGCCACAGTTGCATGAAAGCATTGTGAAGTGTTCACGTAAAGGCAATAGTAAGTCCTATTGTGACACTTAATGTAGAAATATTTATTATATGAATATATATATATTTTTTATGATGCACATGTACCTTTGGTGCTTTATCAAGTTTGGATTCTTCCAATAGTAACCATGTAGTGTTGATAGGTTAGGTATTTATGATTTCAAATACACTTATCAAGCTAAGCCACACGATGATGCTGCTATATATGATGATTGAAGGTTGACTATTTCCATATCTTAGGGGTATAAGTTTATGAAGGAAAGATACATATTAAGACCAGTTATACTAGTTTTTTCAGGGAATGTAATGTTCCATTTATGTTATAATATAAATGTACTTAATTACATAAGTGATTACTCTGAGCCACGTGTCTTATATTGATAATGATCGTAAATATCAAGTATCTTTTGAGATAACCATTCTTAACATGTGTTGGATTAAAACTATGTTAGATGTATTTTTGATGACTTCTGAAATCACACATGACTACGTTAAAAAGGTTTTAGTCAATTAAGCCTCAGAGATATGTTATTTTATCAATGCACTTGCTCGGATTGATAAAATATTTACACAGACTAGGATGAAATTTTGTTGGTATGAGGTATATTTTAGTTGTTTTATTCTAAATGAATAACAACGTTAATTTGTGATTTATTTTGACAGCATATTAAAGGACTTTGACATGATCATATAATATCTTTGCACTTGAAGATATTATAATAATGAGCTTTCACAAGGTAGTGTCAGTGTGATGTCATTCTCTATAAGTGTGATCTATATTAAGAGTAGACACAGATTGATTAATTATTTGACAATTTCAGATAGTATTTTCTTAATTGCAAACTCAAAGCAATTCTGATAATCAAAAATTGATTCCTGGTTGTAAATTCTTTTTAATACACACATGTATATGTTTGACAGTGTTATGCATCTGAGATTATATATCCAATATTTATGTTCATACTTCATAAATGTATAATGCAATATTTTCTTCATCATCACAAAACATGATAATGATATCTTAACTGATAACATATTGTTTATTTTGTTGCTTTGAAGGACAAAAGATACTGCTTCGTTTCACAACCATACCCATGAGGGTTGGTTGGTTGAGTTCTTCTCTTAGACTGTTGCTTAAGGGTGGTACAGTGAGTCGCAGTACTTTATGCACAATTTTTCTTTAGTCAGATGTCAATGTAAAAATTTTCTCATTTTTCGTGCTTCTTTCCTTGAGTCTGAAACATTAGTTCAGGTATGAAGTATTCATTTGTAGAGTTTGCCTTAAGTTGATCTTCGAAATCCGACATTGGTCCTCATTCATATATCTTGATCCTTAGTTGTGATTAACGGTGGAAAAATTCAATATAACAAATATTCTTTATGTGTATTTTAGAGTGCAAAAAATGTATAATATAATGTGATAGCATGTGCATAATAGATTTTAATACCAAGATTTAGCTTAAAATCATTTACTAGAGCTATAATATTCCAAGAGTTGAATTGTAGGCTCATATAGAAATAAACTTGACAAGCAGCAAAGACGTGTTGATCCAAGCTTATGTCAAGTAGTAGGTTCCTTTAAAAAATGCTAGAATGCATTATGGCTCCAAAATGTGTTCACAAAGGGCAGAATAGGAAATTCGTGCCGTGACGCTGTGAGTTCAGGAACAACAGTTATTTATGTTTTATAATTTTTGTGCGCACATCATAATTTATACATTTCTTGCATGAATTGATTTGTGATGTAAGAAATCTTAGTTTCGACACTCCGTAAATCTGAGGATGTTTGCTTCTCGATGCAGGGACTTAGATTCTTGTCTTGTTAGCTGATGTTACTAGATAAATGGATGAATTCCCAATGGGAAACTCAGTCATAGGTAACTTACTCTACATATAGAAAATTATAATTAATATATTTTTGGCTAAATAAAGATTGATATAGAAATTATGCTCTCAGATTAAGAATGAAGTTCTGAATGGTGCTTCATTGGTTGATAATAAATAAAAATGTTATGTAGCTTCATTGTTTTCTGTAAAAATGGTTCATATGGAACTTCACTAGATAATAATTGTTGGTATGTAGAACTTAATTTTTTTTTTTGTTTTTCAACATTATTATGTACTAAAAACTCATTATGTGTAGTTGCACTGTATTGGTTCATGATGAACAATTTCTTGTTGTATTGATGAAAAACAAATATTCAGTTATACTCAGTTGATTATAATGCTAAACATGAAAACAGTTTGTAAATATAGAGGCATTATATTAATTGTTATATATTAAAATTCTCAGTAGTGTTCAGATCTGTTGTTGTGGGTTCGTCCCTTGTTGAGCGCCAGTATGACAATAAAAATATTACATTGTCATAACAACATTTGAAAATGGCTAAGTTCAAAGTTCCACATTTGTGCAATATTTATAATAAGTTGTTCATAACAGTTATTTTTGACTGGCAATATGAAAAACAAATATCTTCAATCATATGTGTTCTTTCAGACAACAAAGATATGATATATTCAAATTTATAATTAAATTTATTCAAATTGTGTACATTTGCATTGGCATCAAGGTTTATATACAAAGGTCAACTCTTTAAAATTGTTCAATGTACATTGTGATGTCATACTTGGTATTTTGTATCAACATTCAAAAAATGGTAATTGTGATCAATAGATAAGTATATTGTAATATACATAGTAAAATAGCTGTAACAGAGCAAATATGTACATTTACAACACAAACATTCAAGCTGTTAAGCACTTATGGACAAAAATATAAAACAAAAACAATTGAAGATTGCACATACTAAAAAATGTGGCTTGAACTAGTGGCTCTGATACTAGTTGTCTGTGACTTGAGAAGAAGCTGAAGATGGAACAAAGATAAGGACAGATATATCAATATGGAATGGTGATATATTTGTATAATAATTGTTGCTTTAAAAGATTAAACTGGGCAACGTTATAACAACTTGGATGTTTAAGTGATATAGAAGCCTTTTAAGACTTGAATGAACTTTGATCATGATATAATCTTATAAAGATTCGAAAGTTATGGAATGACACTGATATGTATAAAAGATGCCATGTTGAATTTGAAGCAGTGAATAGGTATCTGTTTTCATCTTCCTTAACGAGCAGGCTTGTAAATGTTACAGTTCCTCAAATGAGTGCTTGGAGGAAGGTTGCATAGAGTGACAGTTATATGTTCTACGTTTGGATGTGGTTTGGTCAGATGATGAATCTTGAAAACTGAAGCTCAGAATTGTGAATACAAAGACTTGCTTTATCCCGGAAGGAGATAACAAAGATATATTTTCTTCTCAAGTATAGCATTGATATGTTATAAATGCTCTTGTAATTTTGTTGTTTCTAGTTTTCTTTTATCAATTTAATAATTATAAAGGTATTTATTATTGTTTGAACATAAACATTATTCATTAGTATATGCAAATTTAAATTTCCTTTTCAATATAGCACCATAGCTACTACCTATTGTGCTGATACTGAGTTTGAATTAAACTGACTAACAGGGTTAAAGTAGGAAAGAATTTCTGATAGGACCTGGCAACAGGAGGGGAGTGTTAATGGAGGAAAAAGAAGAGACTGTTGTGAAAAGAAAGAGAAGAGACGGTTGTGAAAAGTTTCGTGTCGTGGACTTTGATCGTAAAATATTTATTTGTTTGCGTGTATTGTGCTGTACAGGGTGTCTATAAAGTCACTTAACATTTCTACATGAACAGGATTTATGGTACAAAATACAAAATGTACTGAAACATATATCACAGTAGGACATAAAATCAGTATAACTCAATGTGACCACCCCTCAAGTCTAGGCATATTAGCCAACAATCCACCACAGCCCGAAACATAGCTGGTGTAATCTCAGCAACTGCGGCCGTAATGGGTTATTACAACTGGTCTATGCTGTGGAGTCTCGCCCCGTACACCTTAGACTTCATAATCCCTCAAATGTAAAAGTCTAATGGGGTCAGATTGAGGGGGGAGGGGGGCAACTCCCCGTTGCGAGACACGACCAATCCATCTACCGGTGAAAACTTCGTTTAGGCGATCACGAACGATGATGGCAAGATGGGGGTGGTGCCCCATCCTGTTGGTGCATAGTAAGAAGCTTGGTGTGCCCCAATCCACCGTGCTATGAGCCACAGTTGGTAGATGCTGGGATTATGGATACTGAGTCGCGTGGTCGATGCGGTGGGGCTACGTGTGATCGCGTCCTGTTTCCACAATTTGTGGTGTTATGGCTGGCCTACCAGGACGTTCTTCATCCTCAACACTACCTATTCACTTGAATTTGTTGACCAGGTTCTTGATCGCCAGCCTGGTGGGGCCTGGTTTTCTGAATTTCCGAGTGAAGTCGGTCCGCACCTGTTCATACGTCATTCCACGCAGACTTCTATAGAGTACATTTTATCAGATCACTTGGAAAAAAGAAAGGATTTGTCATTAGTTCATTGAAATGTTAAGTGACTTTATAGACACACTGTATAAGCTAGGTGTTACTGCTATATGTGTTTTAGTGCAACAATACAGGGTGATTTTAAAGTCACTATATGTTGGAGAATTATCTCTAGAAACTAACCACGATATATCTTTTTATATATTCTTGTATTCGCAAATAACAAAACTTTTCTCTTGCTCATTTTGCTTTGCATTTGTTTCTATATAACCACTTGCTTATTTTGTGTATATCCAGTGCTTTAAGAAACCTGCACTCCCATTGGTCAGTTCATATCGGGTGCGGTGCCTAGTTGCCGCCATCTTTGCGCGGAAGCTTAATTTCGCCAGTGTTCGTGCAGAAGTCATTCAGGCAACAGCCGAAAGTCACCCCGTTGCGGATATTCATCAAAAAACGTAAGCCTAACGTGGCTACGTTTCATTCAGCATATCAGTGAAGTGCAGTGATATGTAGTTCAGTTTCACAGGAACATTACAGTGCTGATATCTTTCAGTGAACAACTAGTGACGTGTTATTGTAACACCGGCTTCCAATTTCATATAAACAGTTGACTGAGGCAGGAGTGCAGGACAGTGTAATTACGTGTTACGTGTACATATTTATTATTAATATAACGTTATAGTTTTAGTAAGTGCCTTCATTTTCTTTACACCTTAAGAAGATCGCGGTGAACTCAGTTCTATAGTGATACAATCCATTCCAGGGAGACAATCAGGGTCCTACCGGCAGCAAACGCAAACACTATACATTTTAGTGATATGGTGACAAAATACATTTCTTTTGCATGTTATGTGAAGCAATGTTAACAGTAGAAGAAAGAACAACTGTTGTTTATACCTGTCTGCGTGGAATGACGTGTGAAGAGGTGCGGACGGACTTCACTCGGAAATTCAGAAAACCAGGCCCCACCAGGCTGGATATTAAGAACCTGGTCAACAAATTCAAGCGAACAGGTAGTGTTGTGGATGAAGAACGTCCTGGTAGGCTGGACGTAACAGCACAAATTGTGCAAAGTGTACAGGACGCGATCGCACGTAGCCCCACCGCATCGACCAGGCGACCCAGTATCCATAATCCCAGCATCTTCCAACTGTGGCTCATAGCACGGTGCACCATAGCTTCTTACTATGCACCAACAGGATGGGGCACCACCGCATTTTGCCATCATCGTTCGTGATCACCTAAATGAAGTTTTCACCGGTAGATGGATTGGTCGTGTCTCGCAACGGCGAGTTGGGCCCACCTCGATCTGACCCCCTTTTTTGTGAATGAATCCTGCGAATCTCATGTATGAATATGCATATCAGAGTTCATCAAAAAGCTTTTTCCGTACGCATTGCTTACCATATCTTTTCGAGCCAATTTCTAGTTCATACAAAGCATTAATTCTCCTACAACATTCTTCAAATTGCTCGTCCATCTTTACAGATTGTGACTCTGCGCAATGTCTTATGGGAACAAAAGTCTATCGACAAGTATGGTAACAAGTATCGGGTGAGGCGAAAACTAGCAAATGGGTAGCCAGTCCAGCGCCAACTAGGGCATACCAACTGGATTCAGTTCCGTGTGGTGCGGGCTTTATCTGCAATATGAAGAAAAGATCTACTGGTTGTACCGAGGCAAGACGGAGACCACAGTTTGTAAGCCGAGACAGAACGAAGCAGACTTCTGTAAAATCGAGATCAGACAGAGACCTGAATTATTGTGCTTCTTATTCACACATATCAAGGGAGCTGTAAATAGCTTGTTTGTGTGTCTGTATGTTTAAAAGCTCCTTTTCTCCAGTTTGTTTCAATAAGCATTGTTATTTCAAGACGATATCGAGGATTTCCCATTCGAGATAGAGACTGTGCAAATTCTCTCCTTTTACAGACATATTTTTTCTCACGTGCACATTTTCCGGTGTAAAAAGTTGTGTATTTTTGAGTTTGTGATCACTTGTACGTCGGTGCATGTTGACATTGTTTCGCAATACTTTTTCATTGTAATTTCTCTGAAAGAAAGGTTTGCCTAGAACTTGACTTGTTACGGATTCAATTTTCATTGTAAATTCTCATTAATAGATACATCGTAGTGAATACAAAGCATTACTTCTTGTAGAATTCAATTTTAGTAGTTAAAGCTTGCAATGCTATAAATTGGTCTCCGACATCAGAGTGAAATGCTTGGCTATGGAATTAATTTGCTATTACTCTGCCATCTAGTGACGGAAATAGTTGATAAATCGCAAATTGAACTTTCAGCACCTAATTTGCAATTACCTCTCTTCTATGATTTTCTCAGCGTCAGTTCAAAAACTCTGCTTCTGTAAACTGCAAGACATTGAAAGGAATGGTGTCTTAAGTGTGGACTAAGTCCTGATTAATAGTAAAACCACAATATCGTGTATGTTCTCTTGCTTTCAATCGCTGTGTTGTTTACAGTGGCTGATCGAATGTCTAAACGTTAATTTAGCGTTCCTGTATGACCTACGAACTTTTCTATCGAGCGACAAGGCTGACGCTGTCAGGAATTTTTTTCCTCGCACTTATATTTTGAAGGATGTGTACTAAGGGATTTGAAAATAAGAAAAAGGACACCGCACATTCCAAACATATGAGTGATATACGCCAACTGGCGGGTGTTGAAGAGGCCAGGGTATTTATTGAGGATTCGTGGAGGAGACACGTGGGTGTTGTTGAACATCTCATACTTCGCTCCAGTAAAATATATTAACCCATGCTAGCCTAAACATTTTCCTATGAAGCAATCTATCCTATCTATACAATTCAGGAATACCTGAATTGAAACTACAAACGATTATAGTTACAGTAAAACCTCGTTAATCCGAACAGGCAAAGGAAAAAAAAGAAAAGCAGAATGCAAGGTTTTAAATTGTTGTATTGCTTTACATTTTACTGTACTGTATAGTGTATTTAGGCCTATGCCCTTTTAATACACCGTAATAAACTTGTTTTGTTGCTATAAACGGAGTTTTCATGCACTTTCTACTGTTCTTTTAGGTTATTTCAGTTAATCCGGAATTTCGTTAAACCGGTCAACTTGTCTCTCCCATTAGTCCGGATTAGCGAAGTTTTACTGTATTTGCGAAGCTCCTTTCTTTAGTGGACGGTACTGTTGGATTCGGTAAGAAATGCAAAGTGTTTGAAAGTATTACAACATTATTAAAGGCGCCCGCCTGATTTGTTATACCCTGATTACATAACTTGATATAATTTGGACGTAATGAAAAATTTGTCCTTTTTTAAATGTGATTTCGTATCTTAATACAGTCCCACTGCTAGTGTAAGGAAATACAGACACATTACGAGATTTAACAAGGTCGTCTCGCTAAGAAGGAAGTATGCGTCGTACTCTATCTTGTTTCGAACTGCAAGAGGAATAAACATTTACCCTATACCCTTTCCCAGCTAACTGTAGAGCAGGCCCTCGCATATCGGCAGAGGAGGAAGAGGAAAATCGAGTGGTGAAAGCGCAGTGTTGCCAACCGTAAGGTCCAGACCTTAGTCCATACGCTGAATGCACGGCTTGTCACAAGTTGCTCTTGCAGTTTTATCCCTAATATTTCCCTAAGACATTCTTAAACCAAGCGTACGGACCTGGAGACAAAAATACGGTCCGTTTGCCATGTGCGTTCGGTATTATCCTTTTCAAAAGTTGGCAACGCTGCATAGCGAAGGAGGAAGTCGGGTAACTCCCGTCGCCCATTACACAATCCCGTTCCTCTCACGTGTTCATTGGTGGAGCGGTCTCGCGTCACTACTTGCGCAGAGACTTGTTCTCGTTCGCCTGGTCTACAGTTAGCTGGTACGGAGTTTAGTTGCCGTGTTTACCTGTGTACTCTTTATCTTTTGGTGTTGTGTGCGTGCTGGGGAAGGGACGTCTTTCGTCTCCCTGTTACATCTTGACCAAGATAACAATGCCCCTTTGGCGCTGTAGTCGCAGGGCTCACAGGCAATAGGAGAAGCGAAAGGATAAAACAAACCACTGTGCACTTTAGTTCCCGAGTATGCCGGGGGCATTCTTATTCTGGTTAAGCTATATTTCACAATCGAACTTCATTAACTATCAATGAATGATACGCGCATCATTTGGTATTTTCTACGAAAACCGAACGAGTGGAGGTTAACATCTACATTTTGAAACTCACTTTACCAGCGGCGGCTCAAGGGGAGAGCCGCCGTACCATGGCACTACCATCAGAAGAAATGCATACATAGCCCAAGTATTGTTAAATTAATACATTGATAGTTTACAGACAAGGAGATTCGAATCTTGCAATCGGTGAAGCTGACGTGACGACCGCCCCAACCACAGACTAGATATGAACCCCCCCAACCTCCTCACTGCATCGCCAGCTGTTTCGTACCTTCGGCGAGGCAGCGGTCCGCGCCACCCAAGAGCTGGCTTAACCAAGTTGAAACACGTGAGAAGTCTCGGCGAGTAACATTTCCACCATGAGCCGGGAAGAAGGTGGCAGGGGGTGGTGTTAGCCAATGGAGTTTGCCCATAAGACACCAGCCGTGCCAGTTTTCGCTTTGACACAGCGAGGGAACTTTCACAGTGTTGACACAGTTGCCATCTTCAGAGATAAGTCGCTAAATACGACGGATTTGTGAGACACGTTGCGAAAGTAATTCGTGAATAAGGTACTATCTACTTTTCTGCCAACCTAGTATTTTTCCAAAGTTAAATGAACATTTTGATAATAGATAGATGCGCCTAGAGGGCCATCCAGACTTTTTAAATATATAAAAGTAAAATATCCATCCTATGGTGATGCGAGTTTTCTTTGGCATTTCGACAATTTCTTTTTACATCAAATGTCTAGAATATTTTCAACATCCAGTTGGAATACGTGTGCATGGGGGAGGAGAAGGTGAGAAGATTTGTTTTCCCTTCCTCTTGTAATTGTGTTTTTAGTGAAGTGTCCTGTAGTGTATAAAGATAGGTTAGTGAGTGAAGATGAATTGGATTAGTGTGTTATTACTTAAACACACACAGTTTTCCACGTTACCAAATGAGGATAAACATCTTGGCCAGTGGGGCAACCTCAAGGAGGGAGGGGGGGCATTGCGAAGGTTTTTTTTTTTTTCGATTTCTTGATCACGTTGGCACTACCCATCACACTTGCCGCCACCGCACTTTACCATTGTTGTTTGAGTGAAAGAAAGGAAAACTATTAATAATTACGAATGTAAACAATTACATGTATTCACAAACTGTGGCATTTTGTCCCAAAATATACATATCTATAAAATTGTTTTCATTGTTAGCAAGTGATGTTTATAATTTCCACACAAGCAGTTCCATTGCTTTTAAATTCTATGGCGACATCTGCGAGACAGTTCTGTAAGTAACATTCTAATTTGTTGACTTCCTTCATCCAATTTCTCAAAATCATTAAAGCTGTTATCTAAGTATTTTTTTAGTGTTTTTTTTTTTGTGTAACTAATGATTGTTTCCTTTCTTGTTCTAGGTGAGTGTTCAGTTCAGTTCATCATAAGATGACTCAAGCTGTGCAATAGTAAGTACAACTGATTCCAACTATTATTCTAGTAGGACGTGTACTGCTCTTGTAGGGCGAAATTTGGTATTTTGTTTGAAATATCTAAACTGCCATATATTCTTAAAGATGCAACTACGGCAAGTTTTTTCTAAGTCGACTGCGTATTGGACACAGCCGTCTCATCCATGGTTACTTGCTTCATGGGTTTGACGATCCAAATGTGTCGTGTCTGTAATATCATTCTAAGTGTTCGGTTTAATCTTCGCAACAGTTTACCATCCCTGTTGATAGATGGCAGTGTTTTAACAAGTGATTTTATATTTTTGAGAAGAGCTCTTCTCTTTCACTGTCTGTCTCTTTACAACCTTAAACTTTTACTCAAGATGATTTTTACACCCTTTTATAACTCTTATGTAAGGATTTTAGATAAGGGGCTACTTCCCCCGTAGACATTGAATGATTCGAAGCACCCAAACAATTTTAATTCATTCGTTATAAAGGGTTTTCCAATAAGAATGATATGATTTTGAAATGAACTGGCAACTATGCTTCAAATGTTATAGGTCACTATAGTGGAACCACGAGCAAAACAACCTGCGCAGACCCGCGACTCCTGTCCACCGTACTCCCGCGAGTAGGGAAGGGGGAGAGCTGACCATGCTTCTTTATGGCCCGAGGTGGAGGGAAGAAGGGAAAACTGCGCGGGGACTTCTCGTCCCAAGGTTTTTTTCCTTGTGGTCGATCTATAGTTGTAATTTGTATTTAGTATACTGTGACAATTCATTATGGCTAAATACACGCTTCAAGAACGTTTGGTTATTATCCAAAATTTTAATGAAAATACACGTTCTGTTGAACTTGAAACTGATCATAATTTTGGGCATAAAAGTATCTTCTCAGATGAAACTCATTGCTGGTTAACTGGTTATGTTAACAAACCAAATTGTATTTTTTCGTGTGAAAAGAATCCACAAGAGATTCACGAG
Organism: Lepisma saccharinum; assembly: GCF_977018435.1. NCBI lineage: Eukaryota > Metazoa > Arthropoda > Insecta > Zygentoma > Lepismatidae > Lepisma > Lepisma saccharinum. Next base: position 39,014,525 of record NC_139257.1, on the reverse strand, counting down.
AAGACCTTGCATCCGCAAAAGGTCACTGTGTGGTGTGGTTTATGGCATGGTGGCATCATCGGACCATCCCCCCCCCCCCAAAAAAACGAGGTAGGAGATGCAGTTACAGTGTCTGGTGAGCGGTACCGATTGATGTTAACAGAATTTTTGTGACCAAATTTAGATGAAATTGATTTGGAGGAAATGTGGTTCCAACAAGACGGTGCCACATGTCACACTGCTAATGCCACTATCGACGTATTGCAAGAACAGTTTGGTGAAAGGATAATTTCAAGAAATGCAACTGTTAGTTGACCTTCAAGAAGTTGTGATTTAACTCCTTTAGATTGCTTTTTGTGGGGTTATTTGAAATATATAGTCTATGCAAAGACATCACGAACCCTTGATGCATTAAGATTGAACATCGAACGCTGCATTCGTGACATTAGACCAAGTTATTGCATGAAGTCATCGAAAATTGGGTTAATCGAATTCACTCGTGTGCACGAAGTCGAGGTGGGCACTTAAATGATGTGTTATTCAAAATATAATGTAATAAACTATGCTTCAAAATAATATAAAAATATGGTTTTATCTGAAATAGTTTTTATTTTATTTCATTGTAAAATCATATCGTTCTTATTGGAAAACCCTATATATGTTGCATTAAAAAGTGGATACAACTTTATTCATAGGTGGTAGCAGTGTTGTTCGCGTGATTTATAAGTTGCGTTTTGTTTAATTGAAAAAAGGTTCCTGGACCGAATTTAAATTGAGCCAGAAGAAAGGTTCCTGGACCGAATTGAAATTGAGCCAGAAGAAAGGTTCCTGGACCGAATTGAAATTCAGTCTGAAAAAGGTTCCGGGACCGTATTTAAATTGATCCGGAAATAAGGTTCCTGGACCGAATTGAAATACTTTACAGATAAAAAGGTTCTTTACGGTCCAGAACCCATTTACGCTTGCTGAATTTTCTCTCCTTGACCGGAATTGAATTTTTTTTTAAATTCCTGGAGCTTTAACAACCCTGCTTAAATGTTGATCTATTTGTAATCAACTGTAATCACACTCAAATTCGGGACTCAGCTGTTACTTAAATACATATGAGTGGATTCTCCTTTACAACTCTGCTCGTGAACCTGCTGGGGAAAATATGGCCATGAAAAGCAACCTTTATTTCCACCACAAAGGTGATTGTTGTTGGTTACACGTGTGTTCGAGCCAGGCCTCAAATACCGCTTCTATCTGCCCAATCCCCGAACCAGCATGGTTGTTTGTGCCTCTGTTCATTACGAAAGCACAAGGACCTTGAATTAGTAGTGCGTCCATTGTATAGTGGCAGTGGTGCCAGTTAGGCGTGTAAAATTGGTCTAGAATGCAGAGGCGCAACCACGAATTTTTGTGGGGGGGGGGCAAGTACCAGGATAAACGTACCAATAATGATAATAACAAACATTAATAATGGCATTTATATACATATATATTATAATGTTATAATAATAATAACAACAACAACAAGAACATTAATAATGGCATTATTATTCTTATTATTATTATTATTATTATTATTACTACTATTACTAGTGGTAGCAGTAGTATCAAAGACGTTATTATCCTTTTAAATTACGCAAAAGGGGTGGCGGGCAGAAGTCTGTGCTAAAGCATTTGTTTGGAACAAACGATTTGAAATATTTTTTCAACACGTTCATTTTCACATTAGCTAATAATGGAAAACAAGCACACAAACTGTATTCTTGAATGGCAGAAAATTAATGATAAATGCATTCCGAAGATAATTCTTTTTGTACATGAAACATGTATAACTTTCATGTACAACATATGTTTTACACATATGCAACATGGAGAGACATAAAAGAAGAAAACACATATGCAACATGCTAACAGTAAATTGTATACGTATTCTAAGTTAATTCAATATATATGCAACACATTATTTAAATAGTACATTGCAGAAAACAACCATATTGCGAGTGAAGCTAGCAAGACCTTTTTTAGATCCTTCTTTTGAAATTGAAAGCAATATTGATTTAATAGGGTGCCAATAATTTCACTGGACGCCATGGCATTCTCTCTTTCACAACTTTTTTTTTTTTTTTTTTTTTCATTTAGATCATTCGGCGCCCATGGCTGACTCCCACCGCCTCCCACCTACGGCTCTGAACTTGACAAGATTGAGAAAAGTAGATATTGCGAGCGAAGCGAGGAAGAAAATTTTACGAAATGTATTTTTATTTGCATAAAATTTGAAATCGAAAGGGTTATTCCTCCTCTGTGCCCCCCTACAGTTGTCCTTGGCCGTTAATGCTTGCCCCCATAGAATTGACTTCCGTTGAAGGTTGGAGGGGCAATGCCCCTCTGACCCCTGTGGTTGCGCCACTGCTAGAATGGATGAAAGGTTTGTATTTGGTTAATTTCTCAATACAGTGGCTAGAACTCTTGTCTTTGGTGCGAGTGGTCCGGGTGCGATCCCTGGAGAGAGGAGAGAGCTCCAATAGTACAGTCACGGACACTGCTGGGTTGTATTAATTCCATCGACTACCAATAGGGTCGTTACAAGCCAGAAGTGCCCGTGACTGTACATCGTTGATCAAACATTATGAGGACAATTGGGGACCTACTGAAAAGCACTCGGGAGCTTGGAAGCCAGAGCAGACCTCCGTGGTGGAGTGGTTAGCACAGTGCTCCAGGAGTCTCGGGTTTGAATCGAAGTCTGAGCATGGGTGTTTCTTGCGAGTGTCCCTCCGTCAGTTTCATCATCATGTCATCAGTTTCATCATCATATCATCACTCATCATCACGATTAGCCAAAAGTACTAGAAAAGCGAAGTAAAATAAACCAAGTAGATGTCTCCAGCCGGATTGCGCACACTTTTCCGGTTTTATCAGTGGTATCTGATAAGCCGTTGACAAGCAGTCACAATGTACAGGTTTGGGCACAAAATAATGAGGCGATGTTGTCAGATGTTAAATGTTCTCAAGCCGTTGTCACTTCCGTTGTGTTAGTTTGTGTGTGTGGACTTACACGTGTTTTGCTGGAAGGGTAGCTTTAGATAGGCATAGAGGATGAACCTGATTGGTGGATTAGAATGTAATGGTCGGTGTATCTCCGTATTTATACCGAAGGTCACGAGCTTCGATTGACACAAGCGTTTGTTGTGCAGTCACTCCTAACCTAACCTAACTTTTGAGTTTGAGTAAATTGGTTATGAAAATTGTATCTTGAAAATATCAATAGTGACTTACTGTATTATGTAAATTGGTATGAAAATTGTATCTTGACTTGCTACATTTACTGGTCAAATTATATTTTTTATTTAATCCTTAAGAAATTTACTATTTTATTTCTAATTTCTCTCTCTCTTCTTGTCTAAAGAGAAAAACAGTTTTGCGCACAGACTTTAAAGCTATCAAAGTTGCAACGTTGGATCAAAATCTGTGCGCAAAACAGGTTAGTGAGATTTGTGCGCAATTCTGGGTCTAAAATGTGCGCAATTCGGTTGCGGCGAAATAGATCAATCAATCAGCGAAAGTCAGAAAACGTCGGCGATGGGATTCGGAAGTGCTAACGACGTTTCAAAATTGAAAATCCTCTTGACAGGCCCTGGCTGTCACACCAAGCAATTTAGTTTTTGTTTTTTTTATTCTGTTCTCTGTAGAATAGAGTTCATATTTGTAGTTCGCATAGTTTCCAAAATGTGCCAGTCAAAATATCAGATCCTCTGTGAAGCTAGTATCTTATTAATCTTTGCCCAAGAATTTTCAATTTCCTTAATATTTTTATATCAAGAAGAAATTTACTATGGTTTCACAGTATTTCATCGAATTTGTTTAAAAGCCACGCCCTTGCAACCCTTATCTATTCTGTTCCTAACAGTACATGGTGGTCACAAAGTGGGCGTACCCCTCCCCCCTTTATTTTCGACACTACGATGGTAATAGTCGGATTACTGTACTTATACATAATGAAAATCGATTACACAGTTTCACACCGTATTTTATATATTACAATACCTTTACCAATTGACGTGACTAATGTACAATTTACTGCAAGAGCGAAACAAGTGCAAAAGGAAAATCTATTTTTGTTCACATTGAATTTCAATAATAAAATTTTCTCCTTTTCCGTTGATCCATTGATAATTTTGTAAGAAAAATTTGTGAAAATTATTTTTATTTGCATAAAATTTGAAGTTGTGGGCGGTAATTACCCCCTGCAGGTACACTTGGTCGTCAGTGTTTGCCCCCCTTGAACTCATTTCCGTACAAGGTTGGGGGGATGCCCCCCTGTGGTTGCGCCGCTGTATTATATTTAATTTTTCCTAGCAACTTTATATGTAGTATCTGTATGACGATTTTTTTATAAGTTTAATAATAGAATATAATTAACGTAAGAACATTTTGGAATATACAACACTAGTAAAAAGGATCCCATATTATACAGGCATATTTCTATATGCTTCTAACGAAACTATTAACATTAATATTTAATAATTAAATAATGTAATGAATGCCTCTATATTGTTAATGTCTTTTGTATTTGTTATAATAAAACCTAGTACATGATACGAGGTATTATATACAATATTTTTTCAATATGTGTTCCGAAGGACGAAAGTTAACTTATGATCGATCATTCATTTCTGTCCTCCTTTCCAAAATATTACCATCCACCTTACACTCTGCGGCTACGTTCTGCCTTCATGTCGCCCCGGCGTCCGTGAAACATCAGGGGGGTACGGCCGTGCCAGTACCCCCTCTGGAGCCGCCGGTGTATGAACACATACCTGTGTATTTGATTAACCAGCTGTGGGACTTCTTGTGGAGGTCCTTCAGAATGTTATTGAGGAGAACATCACGGCCCGGAAGAAGCATCGCGAAGTGTGGCACAATATTTTGCGGAGTCCGGCCGTGCTACGAAAAAGACTGACTCAAGCATTCAACCATAACCATCGTAGTGTCGAAAATACAGGTGTGTGTGGGGGGGGGGACGCCATGTACAAGGAGAAACGTCCACAGAGTTGTGGAGACATTTACTGAGGTATAAGGGATGACCCAAATCCAAAGACACCAAAATGTTAATCTCATTTCCACGTAGTACACCCTGGACTGCATTTTACAGACTAACGAGGTTCTGGTGTTTCGTCTATATGTGCTGAGTACCCATTTACAGCGTGAGCTTTTTACTAGGTACGGAGATTTTAGTGTTGTTTAAGCTAAGTTTTGGTCTCCGTATAACGTGAGGGTGCAAATAACCTCAGTGTTCACGCACACATTATTTTCCACTCAATCTCAATCCCTGTAGAACCGACCCGACAAAATAAGTTGTAATATGAAATATAGCATACAGATATTAACGTAATTTATACACGACGTACCTTGGATAGTGTACCGTTGATTGTGATCAGAGCATGTGTTGAAAGTGTCTGCCGTTTACAAGAAGGCAGCCTCCACCCGCATCTGCATATTCGCCGAGAGTCACCGCAGTGTTTCTCCGGTGATGTTTTTGATTTCAGCTGAAATGCTGTCCTTTAAAGCTTGTAACGTACGCGGTTTGTTTGCATACACCCTGTCCTTCAGTAAACCCCACAAGAAAAAGTGGGGGGGACCGGCGCCTGGACACTGCAAACACGTTCGTACGTGCACCGCAGCATAAGTGCTGCCACCTGTCGGACCATCTGTACACCATTCGACTCAGCACAGCCCACGGATTATTATGTATAGACCTCGGATTTTTAGGTTCTAAAAAGTGTGATTTTAGGTTCCTAAAATAGGTTCTAAAAATCTTAAAATAGGCTCGAAAAATCCTAAAATAGGCTCGAAAAATCCTAAAATAGGCACTAAAAATCCTAAAATAGGCTCGAAAAATCTTAAAATAGGCTCTAAAAATCCTAAAATAGGCTCGAAAAATCTTAAAATAGGCTCGAAAAATCCTAAAATAGGCTCGAAAAATCTTAAAATAGGTTCTAAAAATCCTAAAATAGGCTCGAAAAATCCTAAAATAGGCTCGAAAAATCTTAAAATAGGCTCGAAAAATCCTGAAGTACGTTCACAATTACTGAAAAATATTGATTAGGTACAATAGTTAAAAACAAACAAAGTTTCAAAATAATCGCAAGAAATTTTAATAAGTTGAATACATAAAAAACAAATATTAATTTTCTAACCAAATTTTCATTTGTATATATCATTTTTAAAATTACCCACAAATTATTGTAAAGTAGTGGCATTAATTCTGGACACTTTTAGTAAAATGTTATTATTTTTAAAATCTCGAATGTATAAACTATATACAATATACATATAAACTATATTCTGTATAGAAATATTAAACAAGTTTAAATGACATCGTTCAGTAACTTCAATAATTGCATCTGAGTGCAGCATTGTAGTCTGATTATTATTGTTATTTTCAACCAACAGAACGCTTGTGTGCGATTGTTGTATAGGAGGTCAACTGTGAGCATCATTCAATAACTTCAAGAATTGCATCTTACTGCAGCATTGTTGTCTATTTTCTGTACTGTACTGTGGGCCATGTGCGAGCTGCATTGTTTACAGCAGTTGGTAACTGACTTTGGTGAAGTGAACATCTTTTAGGTGCTAAAAGTGTCCAGAATTAATGCCACTACTGTAATACTATACTTGTGCTGTTAGCAAACGTTTCTTGTCTATATGAAAAATGAAGTATGTATAATTTGCTGCACAATACTAGGGTAGCTACTCACTGGGAATTCCTTGAATTCTGAAAATTATGCGTGAAAAATTGCAACTTCTATTAGTCCAAATCCCATTGAATTCATACATATTTTTAAGTGCCGAGGCAAGTTTTTGAAGATGAAGGAAAAGAAAGCTGCGGAGAAAATTCAACCGAATTCTCTCACTCCATTTACTTTGTTAATGTACTTTGCAGAACAAGCTATCTGACAGACAGAATATTATTGCAAATAAGATGTGTTGAAGTTGATTAAGTAAATTTGAGTTTGAAATTCTATTGTATTTCGAGCCTGAGTATATTTTAACCATATGCAAGGTGTACGAGTGTAAAGAAAAAGAAATGTTTAGTTAGTTTGCCACCAGATGGCTTTAATTTGAAAAAAGAGGCGTGGCTAAAAATAACAGAGGTCGGAGGAAAGCAAGCCTCGTGTGGTAACTTCACTTTCCCACTGATTAGCAGAGGTTCAAGCACGTTGAGTTCTCTTTGAGTGTTGAAAGGGGTCATCTCGGAATGGAACAAAGTACAGGCAGTAGTTGTTTTGTAGTGGTTTAGTATTTTTAAGTTTTTATGTAGAGTATTTAGTTGGGATTTTTAGTTAAAGCACAGCACTCTTTGTTCTATTCTGAGATAGGTCTTTTCGAGGGAAATTAATATTAAAATGAAATTACTATAATCTCTTTTTGGTTAAATAACGTGTAAGGAAGTCTTAATTATGTAAAGATTTAATTGTATAATTTAATTGTTTCTTTATTATTTATTGTATTTATATTGGGGGTTTATATTCTTAAAATTAGAGCCCGGGACTTTATGTCCTATAAAAGTTAAAATATGTATGTAATTATGTCATATAAATTGGAAAATATGTCATGAAAAATGCAGAAATATTCCCAGTAAAGCCAAAATTATGCACAACAGTATTTTCGAATTTCTCCCATACCCGATAGAGTAGAGTAGGGGCTGTAATGTACCGAATGTTATTTTTACTTTTGACTGATTTTTGTGAAAACGAAAAAGGCAAAGAAATGAGAACGAAACTTCTTCACTTCCGTGCAACAATGAGAGAGAACATTTTTCCTCAATAATGTTTGCATGGCTAGCAATTGTCGGCGGGATAAAAAAAAAAAGTCTGGTTTTATTGTTCTGTACTAAGAAAAGACGGCCCTTTCTTCCTCCGCAATTTCCATATCCTGCCATCGACAATATGAACTATCCGTTGTGCTAAAGCTACGAAGAAAAAAATTATGAAATAACCGATTATGTGCGAGAGAATTACGAAATTATACAGAAATATGTCTTATTACAACAAAATTGAAGAAATATGTTGTAAAAATGCGAAATTGGTGTGAAATATGTCAAAATATGCTTTGTCAAGTTTGTCTATTTCGGTTGATTTTCATCAGATATGTAAAGATATCACCCCAATATTAGATCCAAAGCCAATTGAAAAATATGTTATAACATAACATAATCTTCATTTATGTAGTCTCAAGCCCTTCAGGCATTTTGTTGTTAAATAAACCTCTCTACTATCAAGCCTTTTATATATAATTCCTCTAAACCTACAATTTTACGGCTTAAGCCTTCCACTGCCATATCTTGAATTCTATATTTCTGCTAGGTTAATATACAGACTTCAGTTGCAAGCCTTGTGTCCTAATGAAGAACAATAATTCTTAGTGAATAATTGTAAAGGACTTGCAATAAGAAGCTGGTCATAATGTGAAATGGCAAATGTAAACCCCCCCATCTTAAACTAAATATTTTCAATACGTTTACCGTTTAATTGATTTGAATTAGAATTTTGGATGCATTGGAATCACACGGTCCCTTTATATCGTTAATATATTTGTGTGTGTCTGTGTGCAGGCGGTAATACAACTGGCTGAAATAGGGAAAAACATCTGCTTGTATCTGCCATCACGACTACATAAGAATCAATATATTTCATGTTATCCACAGTCAAACTCTGCCTTTTGTCTGTAAGGATCATCTTACATGCTGAAAATGATCTTTCAACACAGAAGCATTAGCAGTGGCGCAAATTTGATTTTTTTTTAGAAATTTTGAAGTTTGCTATTTGGACTGTGCAGGTAGCAGTGTTGCCAGACATGTTGTTTAAAACTTTGAAAAACCACCATGGACTTGGTCACTGAATTTTTCGTAAAAATCCTTCAAGACATAAAAAAATATAAAAAGGTTTGATTTAGGTGCATAGCCCTAAAATAGGTTCTAACCATAGGCGAAGTTCTGGAGGGGCCAGGGGCGGCCTGGTCCCCCAACTTAAAAAAGATGAAAAAAAAAACACATGATTAACTTTAGTTACTACATTTTTGTTATGAACCCATACCGCAAATCTTGACGTTTGGCATGATGGCATGTGCGGTAATTGCGCCGCAATAGCGGGTCTTAGACGATTTGTATGATGTGTACAGTTTGAAGAAAGAAAAACGTAAAATGATCATCAATAACTTTTCAATTTAATTTTTCTAAAATTTCTGAAGCTTACTATTGTACCGTAACTTTTTTAAAGTAATACGAGTATTGTATCAATAAAAAATTAATGAAATGCAAAATGCAATAATCGTACTGTTTTGCTTTTTTTTAAAACTGACAACCAATGTACTAATTAATATTTGTTTACTTAAGCGAGGAAATTTAACATTTTCAAATCTTTTATATATATATATATATATATATATATATATATATATATATATATATATATATATAATTAATTTCCGGAGGAAGGCCTCCGAACCCCTTATAAACTAGGGGATATTCAATAATCCTCAGGTATATCATATTCTCCCAGAGTCTACTTACTAATTTAATGTAAAGCAATTCGTACAGGAGGGTACTTAATTGCAAAAAGGGCCCGAAACACCTCCACCATGTTGTAATCCCGTTTTACCTGGGATCTGAGGTCACAGGGAAGTTTCAATTAGACATTTAGGTAGAGCTTAATAATATCTGTTGGCTGAACGAACCTGCTCCGATTAGGAGGGTAGAGATATGGAAAGTTGATGTAAAGGTTATTCACGCTTGTTCACACCTGGTAAGTGTGTGATGTTATTGTCCTGATGCTTCTTGCAGACCGACTCGTGACAGGTGCCAAGGTTCTAACCTTCGATCCTCAGCTCACCAAACCGAGCAATCCCTTGCGACTTGTAGCAAGCTAGGCAGCGGTAACTCCGTGTCCCATCGTCGTAGTTCAGCAGTGTAATGTGTTGTAAAGTAATCAGACTAATTATCCATGTAACGTCGATGAGTGTCAAAATCCAAAAGGGAGCGAGCTCCGGGTAGGAGCTTGCTTTTATAATCTCAGGCGTCGAAAGGATGTTAAACCTTTCGAACACGATGGATCTTGTTTAGATCCACGCGTTTGCCTTTCTGTTCCTTGTTTAACGGAAGGTACAAGTTAGCGCATTCTTGGGATCACTCGCTGGTCGGACAATTCCAGGAAATAAACAAGTGTGAATATTAACATGACGAGGTTTTCTCGGTTTAATAATCTCCATATCTCTACAATATATATATATATATAAAATATAATTTCCGGAGGAAGGCCTCCGGACCCATTATAAACTAGGGGATATTCAATAATCCTCAGGTATATCATATTCTCCCAGAGTCTGCCCCCCCCCCGAAGCAAAAGCTCAAACTCCGCCCATGGTTCTAACAAGCAAAATAGGTTATTTTAGGCACTATAAAAGTTCCGTCTGTTGTTGCGTTTTTTAAAAACAAAACGCAGACGTAACTTGTTATTTCTTACTTACCTGCAAAGGAAAAAAATACGTTAAAAACCTAAATTCTGAGGTCTCATTATGTCGTAATTGCGATCTGTTATATGCATCGCCTGCAACATTATGAGCAAATTCATCAGGCTGGTTCTACAGAGTGTCCGAAAAGTCACGCAACCCGGTGTTTACGACCGTATAACGGAATAGCGAAACGGAATGAGAAGAAACGCTTTCCGCCAAGAGAATGCCCTGTATATTGGGAAAATTTAGAGAGACAAACGTATGTAAGAACATGCATGTTTTAATAACAAATAAGCAAAGTGTTGCCAAAGGCGGAAAAAAATATATTTGCAAATCGTGTGTATTGATGCACAGAACGCACTGAGGTAAATTATTGCAACTTTTCACAATACCAACGAACAATTTGGATGGCCATCTATTGAATTTGACAGAAAAAGAACTTTGACGAAGTTTCAAAAACATTGCAAAAGGGAATAAATGGGCTGTTCCAAAAATCGATGTTTTCACAATATTACGAGGGACACTGGCAACACTGTTGGTGTCACGTGTCACTAACAGACGTGTTTCACCTGAGTCTATCACACTAAGGCACTTTTAACGACAAAGGAGAAAGTTGGTTATTCTCGAACATATGCAATAAATTACATACACCTTGCAACCCTGAAATGTGGGTATCCCTAAATGCCTCTCTTACAAGAATATGACGATGTTCGGATATATTCTTCAACAATAAACACTCTTTCCTGTGTAGAATATGGCATTTTAAAAACACACATACGACGTCAGCATAAGTAGACACAATCTGGAATGCCGTTCGCGGCAAACAGCAACCACCTAAGGCACAGAAAACAACAATTGATACATGTTCTTATGTACCCACATTTCAGGGTTGTAAGGTGTATGTAATTTATTGCATATGTTCGAGAATAACCAACTTTCTCCTTTGTCGTTAAAAGTGCCTTAGTGTGATACTCAGGTGAAACACGTCTGTTAGTGACACGTGACACCAACAGTGTTGCCAGTGTCCCTCGTAATATTGTGAAAACATCGATTTTTGGAACAGCCCATTTATTCCCTTTTGCAATGTTTTTGAAACTTCGTCAAAGTTCTTTTTCTGTCAAATTCATTAGATGGCCATCCAAATTGTTCGTTGGTATTGTGAAAAGTTGCAATAATTTACCTCAGTGAGTTCTGTGCATCAATACACACGATTTGCAAATATTTTTTTTTCCGCCTTTGGCAACACTTTGCTTATTTGTTATTAAAACATGCATGTTCTTACATATGTTTGTCTCTCTAAATTTTTCCAATATACAGGGCATTCTCTTGGCAGGAAGCGTTTCTTCTCATTCCGTTATACGGTCGTAAACACCGGGTTGCGTGACTTTTCGGACACTCTGTATATGTATCACCCTGCAATACATGCATTCTTGCATAATAACAATGCTCTGGTGCCTGAACTCTGCCAATATAATCCTCTGTGGAGCTCGTGATTTTCCTTTCATCATTCATCTTAGCCAAAAGTGAAAGAAAAGGATTGGAATTAGTACAGCAACACTTTTTCTATCGAACCTAACCTCACATTGTCTGTGCTTCGCGCTAATGACGTCACGTCAGCCAGTCAGATTGCTTAAAACTGTTGTGGCAATTTCGAGGAAATAGCGAAGTAAGATCTATCAGTTCCCTATATTTAGTGAAATTATATATAGTTGGCAACACTAGCGAAACCAACACTGATACAGCTTCCATATCTCTCGTATTTTTCAGTTCACTTCCTCCTATTCATCTCCAGGGTTTTTTGTTTGCGCATAACCGATCGCGTACATTATTACTATTCAAATTTCTGCCTCCCCGCCGAGATTACCTGAGACGAGTTTTCGAGTTCTGTCGCTTTTCCGTTAATTTCGCGGCAAATGGATGTTTCCTCGCCTTCAGATGATCATGGTGAGGTGGGATTTACGCCGGAATATCATTTGCATGAAGGGAATTTGATACTGAGTTAGGTTTTATCAAAATAAAACATTATGATTTTATAATAGGGCGGCATAGTTTTTTTCGCTTTCAGTATTGCATAGAACTAAACATTAGAAATGCGTATTATGCTTACATTCACAAAATGACTACGCATTATTAGAAAAGAGAGAGAGAGAGAGAATACGAGACTTACGGAGAGAGGAGGGGAGAGAATGAGAGACTTGTAAGGAAAGGGGACAGGTAGAATGAGAGACGTGAAAGGAAAGGGGCAGGAGAATGAGAGACGTCTGAGGAAAGGGGACAGGGAGAATGAGAGACGTCTGAGGAAAGGGGACAGGGAGAATGAGAGACGTCTGAGGAAAGGGGGGCAGGGAGAATGAGAGACGTCTGAGGAAAGGGGGCAGGGAGAATGAGAGACGTCTGAGGAAAGGGGGCATGGAGAATGAAAGACTTGTAAAGAAAGGGGCAGGGAGAATGAGAGACTTGTAAAGAAAGGGGCAGGGAGAATGAGAGACTTGTAAAGAAAGGGGGCAGAGAGAATGAGAGACTTAAAGGGGCAGGGAGAATGAGAGAGATGTATAGAAAGGGGACAGAGAATTGAGAAACTTGTAAAGAGAGAGGGACAGGGTGAATGAAATGCTTCCAGAGGGGAGAGAGAGAGAGAGAGAGAGAGAGAGAGAGAGAGAGAGAGAGAGAGAGAGAGAGAGAGGAAGAGAGGATTGGTGTTAGTTAAACCTCATCCCTCATAAAGAGAAAAGCTCTTCAGTACACGTCTAATCCGTGCGATGTCTCTACAGAAGCAGCTACAGAGGATCTCATTACGAACACAATTCGAATGAATTTTTCAGCGAATCAGCTCGTTCAGATATCGATCATGTCTCTCGTGTTTGAAGCTGACAACTCAACCAGTCACACAAGAGATCCACTTTTTCAGTACTCACTTGTCGACAGCACTTGTCGACAGCGCTGCAAGAATTAAAGAATGAATGCGGGATTAATATTAATTAGAAGATTTGAGTCATCTGCCATGGTAATTTCTGCAACCTCCTACATTTTGCAAGTTGCTTTACTATTGGATGTTATATCAAGGTACTATCTCGAGTACACCAATCTGATAAGTAGGGTGCGATTTTTACATGTTGCTTTTATTCCAATGTATTTAGACATAAGTCCTTGTTGGTTCAATGTCTTTGGATACAATATGGCGGCCTAGTCATTTTTCTTGTGAACTATACCGTAAGTGCCGAAAAGGTGTTGGCAACACTGTCTTCGTGTGATCATCGTTCACGGCTGCAAGACGTCGTTTTGTGTTTGTGCATTAATATCCAAGGGCGCCCGCAGAGAGGAGCCAGTGGGGGCAAATTACCCCCTGAGATTTCTGGATAGAGTTAATGTAATTCAAATGGTAAAATTGTAGAAATATTTTATTACAAAAAGTATTGTTTTCTGTGACTTTACACGCTGTAAGTTACAGCAATGATTCCAATTATTATTATTATTATTATTTGCAGAAGGGTTATATAGGGTCTACTAATTTGAACGTCAGATCTTTAAAATTAGATAGAATGAAAACCACAAGTGACAAGACACATATATATATTTTTATTTCGAAGAGCAAATAATGGCATTGTGTTTTGAGCAACTGCTTCGGTGGGTGGCTGAATGTCCAATTTTCCAGGCCTCCCCGATGGCACAGTGGTAGCGTCGTCGCCTGGTAATCAAGGGGTCCCGGGTTCGATACCCGGTTGAGGCACAAGTGGTTCGGATCCCACTTTAAACTGTAGGTCCAGTTGCGATTAGCCTTACTGTGCATAAAGTGAACTTAAAAAGCCAAATCAATCAATCAAGCCAATCTGCACACATATTGAGCGGTGTAGCCTCCCTCAATGGTTCGTTCGATGTTTCGTTTCAGGTCACGAACTGTGCGTGGCTTAGTCTCATAGACCTTAGATTTGACATAACCCCATAGAAAATACTCCAGGTGGGTTAGATCACATCACCCTTTCTGGACAGAACTCGTCCGGTTAACTTTTCCTGCAATAATTCCATTGTTTGGCGAGCTGTGTGGCAAGTTGCACAGTCCTGTTGGAAAAACACATTGCTGATATCAATATTTGCCAGTTTAGGCCACAAAACTGCACCACCATATTCCTGTATCTCTCCCCATTGACAGTCACGTAATTTGCATGTTGGTCCTCAAAAAATAATGCCGGATCACGCCATTGGCTCAAAAACCACACCACACATTCACTTTCTTAGGATCAAAGGGTACGTCCAGAATCACTTGCGGATTTGATCTGCCCAAATCCTAGTTTTGTTTGTTCTGTCGGTCGACCATGTTGACCATAAATTCCTCTCAATGCATGAAATGTCTGTAGAACTGAACATTTTGATAATAAATTCGAATAATTTCTATGCGTTGTTGCATTGAGTATCTCTCCATGATAACTTGCCACAGACTACTGCACACAGTTGTCAAGAGTTCCATCTAGTCATTCCAGTCAGTGTTGCCACAACACTCTTTCAAAGTTCTGACGTTCAAATTGGTAGAGCCTTTTTATTTAAGCTTACAGTCTATTTTACACTGATTATCTAATTATAAGAAACACTTTTTTTGTCAGTATACAGTTATGCAAATTGTATATAGATATACAGAATATGAACATTACAAATGTATGTAATTTAAAAAAACAAAAACAGTAGTAGTAGTAGTGATAGTAAAAATAATAGCTACAATAAAGCAGTAATAATAGCGATAATAATAATAATAAAAGTTTCTATGACCCTGCCCCCCCCCGAAAAAAAACCTCCAGGCGCCTTTGTTAATATCCCTTTTCATCTCTGCGACAGGGATTGTATTTATGTAACCAGTTAATTGCGTGTGGTTATTAATATGTATTTCACATAAGGTGAGTGTCTGCCACACCACCGAAAGTTTTACTGGAATGCAGAGGCGTCTCGTGAACGCATGCGTCAATTGTGGGAAAAAGGACAGCTTGCTCTGAGACGACATTCATGAGCATTTCTACATTCTAATTTCTTCATATATGAGAAGTATTTATTTTACACGAGAGAGCGCTGAACTATAAGCGTATATTACATTTCTTGGACCTGAAGTGAAAGAAAGTAATAATTGTGTTCCCACAATTGATGCATGCGTCACTTCAGATCCAATAAATGTAATGTAAGCTCAGTTCAGTCCTCTCGTTTAAAATAAATACTTCTCATATGAAGAAATTAGGATGTAGAAATGCTCATTAAAGTCGTCGCAGAGCAACCTGTCCTTTTCCCCACAATTGACGCATGCGCAGCATGCACCGCATGCGTTCACGAGACGCCTCTGCTGGCTCCCCGACAGACCTTAATGTTTTAAATTCTTGTTTTGAGCTTGATAATTAGTGTTGTCCATGGGACGAGACGGGACAGGCTTTTAAAAATTCGAGACGAGACGAGATTGATCATGTGTCCCGAGACAAAGGAATATTTTCGAGACGAGACAGCATATCCACGAGACGAGACAGGCCAAAGTCTCGTCTCGTGGGCAACACTAATGATAATGCATTCTATGGTGCCTATAAGTGCCTGTGTTGAGGTGCAGTACCTGTTATGCATAATCGTGCCTAAAAATGTCAATCGCTTTGGCTTCCTCTACAGAAGAAGATAATGTCTTGTTTTACGAGTACCCTTCATCAATCTCATCCGTGCAACATTCATCATCGTCGCCGCGATTAGCCAAAACCATTGGCGTCCGGAAGATGGGGCAAGAGGAGGCTACGCCCCTGCACCCCGTGCAAAATAAATGTCAACCAGGGGTAGACAAAACTGAAAATAATTCTCAATATTTCTAAAGAAATATTGGGTTGATTCATAAGTTCGTAGGTTTTTTCACCTTTTCAAAAGTATTTTTTATTTGATACTAATTTGAGATGAACAAAAAACATAAATTAGTCAGTAATTTTCCTTCATTATCTATGAATGTCTACCAAGGATGGATCAGTTTTTCAATTCAACGCCTGAAGAAATCTGCATTTGGGGTTAAAAAGGTCGTCAAGCCAAGTTTGAAGAGCATTTTCGTCACCGTAGGAGCTTCCTTGAAGATTGATGGATTGAGAGCTGAAAATTTAGCAATCCGAGAGCGCAAGATCGGGGTAGTAAGGAGGATGTGGAACAACTACCCAACCAATCAATTTGCTCACCTATTTTACAAGTTTTTACTTCCTATGAATCTGCAAGCTACAAAGCTACAAATGAGTCATCTGCTGGCCTTCACGGTGATCACACTGTCGTGCTTCTCAATCCCATGATGATGGTGAGGAATCTCGTATTTGTTAATGGCCGTACCTCGAGACATGGAAGTCCGCTAGATTTTTGCCAGGGAGAGGCAAGCAAGGTATTTTTATCAAGGGGAGGGCAAAGTAGCATACTTTCCCCCATAATAGTGATACACCTTCAAAAACACTGCTTCAGTCTGAAATTATAATATTTCTTCAATCTGTCTTATATAAATAAAAATGTATGTATGTATGTGTGTGAATGTGTGTTTGTTCCAGCATAACTGTCGAACGTCTGGAGTGATTTCAACCAAACTTTGTACACGTATCACTTGCAATCCGGAAATAAATACTTTGACTGTAAGACACCCCTGGCACCCCTAAGGGTGCGGGTGGGAGGGGTGACGTAAAAATAATCGAAAACCACCGATATTAGTGTGGAATCCCATATTTTTCGGGGTCGCTAAGATGAATAGTGACACTTCCAATGCCGTTCAACTCCAAGTTCATTTTACACTATAGTTAGAATTAATTATTTTCCTGTCTAATAGAAGATTGGTATAATTAAATACCCGGGCAATCCGCTAGTGTTCTTATAATAATTAACATAATTCCTGTGACTGAAACGAAATTATGTGTGAAATATATAATTTTTAGGTGCACGTTCATTTTCCGCACGTCGATGCCTCGACATGAATATGGGTGGTGTTAATGCAAGCGAATGCCGTGCCTTTATGGGTCCTAATCATGCAGATTTGAAAGTATTTTGGATGAAATGTGCATTTTCGCTGTTGAACACAATCGCCAGTGACGATCAAATGCAATTTAACGCTTTTCACCGCTTTGATTCAATCATTGTTCGATCACCCGTTCCGCTGCGTGTGCTCCAGGCAATTTAAGAGGGCGCTGTTTAGCGATGCAAATCTCTGCGTAGACATGTTTTTCCCTGTCGCTTTTATATGATCGGTAATTTTGAAATATGTAAAAACAATTTATGCGCTGTATCTATCATGAAAACAAAAAATTCTCATTTCCCGTATCGATCGTGGATTTAAAATGCGGGAATTTTCTCGTGTGTGTATTCGTATTGTTTTTGCATAAGATTGATGGTATACTGAACTTAAACGTGGTCTGCAAATCATCGCATTTCTAGAGAAAGATAAATCGGTAGTTTTATTTATATTGATACTTTTCACCTATTTTGTCAATTTAAGGCATCTTCAATTGTATTTATTTTACACTAGAGCGCTCAACAAAGCTTATAGTACATTTCTTGGATCTGAAGTGAAAGAAAGTAATAATTATTTTCGCACAATTAACGCACGCGTCACTTCAGATCCAAGAAATGTAATATAAGCTTAGTTGAGCGCTCTCGTGTAAAATAAATACTTCTCCTATATGAAGAAATTAGAATGTAGAAATGCTCATTAATGTCGTCGCAGAGCAAGCTGTCCTTTTTCCCACAATTGACGCATGCGCAGAATGAACCGTTCACGAGACGCCTTTCCGGAATGTCTGGAGTAAGAACGCGAATGCTTCCTGGGCGCACGTTGCGGGTGTGTGCCTCGTCCAATGAACGCGCGGAGGGAGTGGGCGACTCGACTGGTCATTCGCGGTCCAGTAGTTCTGTAGTAAACATGACAGCGCTTCGTTCCCCACCTAGTCTGGCGCCGCCCACAAGCTTTCGCCTCAGCGCGTCCCTACTCCACACATTCTGGAAAAGTTGTATACGTCACGTGGAAAATTTAATGAGCTGGATCTATTTTTACGCCAGCGTATGTCCGTAAACACGGTCTCAAATGGAAGGAGATTGCAACACTACAGTCCTGAGCATGGCTGTTGATAGTAACACGCGCGGTTTTGTGCGAATGAAGTCCGTATGACACAAGCTAGCAGAAGGAACCGGTTTCCTCTGCATTCTTGCTGCTGACAGCGCCAGATGCAACACAAATCGAAATGTGTTCCCGAGCGCAGTGTTGGCAGTGTTGCCACATGATGGGAAATTTCCCTTTTGCAGGGAAATTCGGCCAGAAATTTTTGCCAAAAGGGAAAAGGGAATTTCGATTAAATATATCACAATTTCACCGAAATGTTAAGACTTCTGACTACATTATTACAGTATATGTTAAGTTCCAGTTTCATTTTCACATTTTCATTTTTTCTGTTCTTTTTTCTGCTCCCTTGAATATAGCCTGTATCTATTTATATTTCTGTTAAGTATCGCTTTTCTGCACCTTCGGATAATAGTAACGATGAGAATTAACGATTAAATGGATTCCTTGCCAGGTTTCCAAACCTGGGACATCTGGTCAGGAAGCAATGAAAGTGACATGTATGTGAAAAATTTAACATTTTTTATTCACACGGACATGGACCAACGAAAATACTACTACTACTGCTTCCACCACCACTAATAATAATAATAATAATTACAGCTACTGCTACTACCACTACTAATACTTATTATTATTATTATTGTATGATTTGCTTAGGTGAAGGGAAAAATTGGTCCAAAAAGGGAAATTTTCTGCCTTGGGTAGGGAAATTGTGCCCTCATATTGCGGCAACACTGAGTGTTGGCCGAGGTCTGATGAAGCGAAGCAAATGGCAGGTGAAGTGGTGTGGACACATTTTATGTTTTTTGATTGATTGATTTAGTTTATTTTACTTCGCGTTTTGTGCCCCTTGGCTAATTTGCGAAGATGGGGATGAGTGATGAAGTGATGAAATTGATGAATGGACATTCACAAACAACCAAGCCCGACCGGGATTCGAACCCGGGACCCTTGGCGTCGCAGCGCGATGTGCTAACCACTCGGCCACAGGGTCGGGCCATTTTTGTTTTGAAGGTGATTGCGTTCAATTAATAAGTATAATAAAAATTATTTGCATTACAGGTTGGTTTGCACGTGCGAATAGACAGAGACCGCTACTGTGACCAAGGATATGTGGGCCTCCCCCATGGCGCAGTGGTAGCGTCGTTGCCTTGTAATCAAGGGGTCCCGGGTTCGATACCCGGTGGAGGCACAAGTGGTTCGGATCCCACTTTAAACTGTAGGTCCAGTCCCAATTAGCCATACTGTGCATAAAGTGGACTTAAAACACCAACTCAACAACTACTGTTTTTTCCTCGGTGAGTTTTGTTTTTGGATTCTGAGTACCTGTCCTCAGAAGACGAAAGCTTTACTTTGGGAGACTGCGTAGCTGGTCGACTTCTTGGAGGTCACGAAGGAGCAGATCGATCTCAGGAGGGTCTGTTAGATGATCCGAAAGCATGCAAGGACACTCCCCACTCATCCATCCCTTAACGGGGGAAACCCGACGCCACGTGGACGGCAGCTCAAGGGGAAAACAACCCCCGAGAAGCTTGTTTGCCCATACGGGAGTCGAAAGGGGGTTAATTGCATTACCTTGCATCTCGGATTACGTTTATTGGCTTCCCGTCCTAAGAGAGATCGGGTTACTTCACCCTGTGATTCTCCAAACAAGGTTTAACGATGAGGATGAATGATGAACTGATGATGGGACAAACTGAACGATACGTCCCAACATGGGCGCCGACTTGTCAAATTTTTTTTGGGGGGCCCTGACACTGAAAACAAATTCATGAATGACTCACTTACTCCCTACCTTTTTTGAGTTTTGGCTCCAGTGTTCGTAATCTCGTAAAAGCCCATGAATTCCTCAAAAATATTAATTTTTTTATTTAAAGTTCGAATTCAAAATGTCAATTGTTCACGGATAGATATGTCACAAGTTTCGTCAACCATAATAGCAAAATATTCCCGACTTTTAATATCTGCTACCACGGAGCGCAGAACAGATCTCCTTAATATATCAATGATCTCGTTCTGAATGTCTGAGAGCCATTTGTAGCCCGAACGTCCCATCCACTCTCCTAGTTCATGCACATCTTCTTTTGAAACGCTTTTTAGTAAAAATTTTAACAATAGTCATAATTACATACTTAGTATATAGTAATAAGTCATGTGTTTTGCTGTATGTGGTCATGGCCCCCCGAAGTTGATGGTTTAGCGGTCTCAGCCCCCCCCCCCCCCCAAAGTTGATGTTCTATAACATTTCAAATGTGTACTTAAAGTTAAGTTCATGTGGCACAATTCAGAGTAAACTTTACAAGAGAAGCAAAATAATACATTAGATCCTCTTAAGCAAAATTATTTGGGGGGCTTTGCCCCCACATCCCCAAGCCCCATGGAGTCTGCGCCTATGCGTCCCAGTAGAACCAGCATTAGCGATTGTGGCACCCGGCCCGACGCAGGCACTCTATGCACCTCCCCAATTTTCAGAGCGTATCGTTCTCATGCAATGATTAAAAAACGACTAGATTTGCTTAAATATTTTTGAAATAAGTGTACTTGGAGGAAAGTAGTCTATTGTTTCAGACTGTGGCGTGTCCAAGGGGGTTGTTGGTGTTCATCCTCCCTTTGGCTCCAGTATTTATATAAAGAAACAACTTCAAAAGCGGAAAAGATTTTAAAAAATGAGGGCTGACTACCAAAAAACTACACTAAACCGCCCCTTCCCCCGTTTTCAGCAATCCTGGGCACGTCTTTGGTTCAGATCACTGTAAATTTGCTTTCATTCTTCCTGTATTCCCTTTCTTCTTCTATGATTACCTTTCTTCCCCTGTATCTCTCCTTCCCACCCTCTCACTCAACTCTTATTCTCTCGCTTTCTGTCACTCATTCACAGTGTAAATATATTTTTTATTATTATTTCGTTCTCTCTGCCTCCCCGATGGCGTAGTGGTAACGTCCTCTCCTTGTAATCAAGGGGTCTCGCGTTCGATACCCGTTTGAAGCACACAATGACTCTGATCCCATTTTAAACTGTAGGCCCAGTTGTTATTAGCCTATGTGTAGGTTTCTATTAATAAATGTTTTGGAACAATAAAATAATACAATTTTAACGATGCAAATATTTTGCAAATTGATTTCCGTAATCAATACATTGTCTATAGCAGTGGTTCTCAACCTATTTCCTATCACGACCCCCATTTATCACATCATCGGCGACCCCCATTATGTAATTTCTGGTTTGTAATAAGCGTCTATGTGTGTAAGCACATATACAACTCTGCGAAGAAGAACAAAGGATCCCAAACGAAACCAATCCATTTCCAATTGTCGACGAAATCACTTCTCATTTGACCTTGCAAGGAGGGGACAAAACCATTTTAGTTGTTCAAGACAAGGTAAATGCTTTTCAGAAGAAATTAGGAGTTTGGGCATCCAGAGTCAAAACCTACAATTTTGAAAATTTTCCTCCGACTCAAGAGTATTTCAACTTGCGATTGTTCTTTTGACATGAAGACGCTGTCCAGTTTAATGTGCAAACATCTAGAAGGGCTTCAAATACAGATAGATGGTAGAATATATTCCCTTTGATGCAAATGCCGGTTCAAGAGTTTTACGTTCCCCGGATTAATCTCAATGGATCCACTTACTTTTATTCCTGAACGGCGAGCATGAGACTTATCAGCCTACTTTGAAGCCCTCAGGTAGTGGGAAATCAGATAAGGATATGTTTACGTAAACCTTATTCATTCTCGCACACCAAAAATATATTTATTTCTTTGAAGAGGCCATCAAAATAGCCAATCTAAGCCCACAACTTCTTGACGAACTGATAAAATTATCGTGCGACAAATCTTTGGACATTCTGTAATGAATACCTGGATAAGTTCTGGCTGAAGAGAAGAATATCCTGGTTTGGTATCTGCTGCTTTAAAAATTATAATTCCCTTTGCTACATCGTATCTGTGTGAAAGTTGTTTCTTTTCCATGGTAAGCATTAAAACAAAGACCAGAAAACGCGTGTCAGTTGAGAATGACTTGATAATGTGCGTCACGAAAATTGAACCGGACATTGCCGCCATCACACCAGGCTCAAGTTTCACACTAGCCTTCATTTGCATTGTATTTCAATATGCAGTTTTTATTGCATTTTTCTTGTATTTCAATATGCCGGTTTCACTAGTTTCATACCTCTTTTATTTGAATTGTTCTTTAAACGATTCTTCATCTGTTAAAAAAATGTTTAATATTTTTTGCTATATTTAACCATAGTATAGAAATAAAAACATGTATCAAAATAATTTAAAAAAATATTTTTTCCGTTACTAGACCCTAATTACATTTATCTTTTTCGCCTCCCTTCGCGACCCCCAGGTTGCGAAACCGTGGTATTTAGTGATGCAAGGGTATCCCTTTGTATTTATTAGCAAACGCACACAAAAAAATATTATTGCAATTTATTTACAGTAATCATCACAGTGTAGATAATATGTAACCATTGGCATTATTACATAATTTATTCGATTTGTTTTGCGTAACACAACACAATGGTTTTGATTTCTTTGTGTAAAAACTAGAGGAAAAAATATGAAACTCTTATTTATAAAATGGCTCCCTTAATTAGTTCTGCAGGGGGAGAGGAGTGCAAAACGACTGTAGGTATTAACGTTATTCCTGTATCAACATTATCGATATGTTCCCAGATTCGATTATCAGTGGTGCCACATTAATATTTCAAATAGATCCAGTACCGATTAGCCTATTTATGTTAGCTTTTTTCTTTGTCAATCCGGAAGGATTCTATTTTGTTACTCGAACATATTTTGTTTGTTGGAGTTTCACATCACCCCTTTCCATAATACTTACTTATCGTTTTTGTGGGCCATTGCCCCTGTATTCCCCTCTTAATCCGCCAATGTGACACCATGTATAATAATTTTGCCCCGCCCCAATTAAGAATTCGAGGCCACGGACCTGTCAATATTGAAGTTGATTTAAGTTTACTTTTCTATACACACATACTTGTAATAAATTTTAAACGATTATTATGCACAGTAATATGTTGTAAAATGATTTATGATCCTTTGCACGTATGCTATTATTATGTCGTTCAAGGTTTTATCCCAAGCAAAATCATTGATTTACATTGATCACAATGGATTAGAACATTGTATCGGCCAGAAATTAATTGTTGGCATCTAATAGTTTGAAATAACTTGATATACAATTGTGTTCGTAATTTAATAAATCAAATTGTGGATACACACACTTTCAACGTGGATGGGTTGAAATTTCGGTTTAATAACTTGTATTTTATCCGTACTGGAACTCTTTCAATCGATAACTCCACAGTGCTCAATAGATGGCAGAGTTGTAATTCTCTGTTTTTCCAATGTATCCGAAATACTACTTAGAAATAATATATGGTCTTCTTAACAGTCTTTAAGGTCAATATTACTTTAAAAGCATACATAAAAATAGTTGATTATATTTCCACTAGTTTTATTGCTTATTTCAGATTTTTATCAAGTATTGAACTTACCGTGACCACATTGTAAAGAATTACCTTTAAGATAAGAACTACTAAAATTTCTGTTATGGGTGTTCTTTTAATGAACCCTGGGTTCGAATCCGATACTTTTTGAAAACATGTGCTTTGGCACGTGTTAATTTCCTCAAACAAAAACAATCTTAGCAGTTGCACTGTAGCAAGAACCTAAAAAAATACAAAAAAAACAAACAAAAAACATGATTCTTTATTGAATGCAATAGGATTGCTGTACTACGGTCAAAAAATACATAATATGTTTTCTTTTCTGAATCGAATGTCACGATGTGGAAAACGTGTCTTCGTCTGCAAGAAAAATGAAAGGAAGTTTTGTGAAGTTCACGAATTTATCGTGTGAATCTGCAAGAGGTTTTTTCAACCCCACAGCAGCTAAAGATAGTCTTGAAACATGTAAAGCCAAGCCTTGCTCTGTTTCCAAAACAGGGTGTAACATTCCGACGGGGATTATTATAACAACATAGATAAGCAATTACTTTTTTACTTAAAATAATGTCGGCAACACGCACAAAGAACGAGCAACAAATCATGGTGTATGTATGTATTTATTTAATGTATGTATTTGTATGAGTGTATAGAGGGACTACAAACAAGAAACCTTCGGCTAAAATCGTTCGCGCACCTTCCCCTCGATCCGTTCAGCTCGGGCCATAAGGAAGCATGGTTCACCCTGCCCCTCCCCGCCTTCGAGGGAGAACGGTGCACAGGAGTTGCTGGTCTGCGTAGGTTATTTTGCCTGTGGTTCCACTATAGCATGCATCTCTCTCCAGAGGCGTCTCGTGAACGCATGCTGCGCATGCGTCAATTGTGGGAAAAAGGACAGCTTGCTCTGCGACGACATTCATGAGCATTTCTACATTCTAATTTTTTCATATAGGAGAAGTATTTATGAGAGCGCTGAACTAAGCTTATCTTACATTTCTTGGATCTGAAGTGACGCATGCATCAATTGTGAGATAAGAATTATTACTTTCTTTCACTTCAGATCCAAGAACTGTAATATAAGCTTAGTTTAGTGCTCTCGTGTAAAATAAATACTTCTCCTATATGAAGAAATTAGAATGTAGAAATGCTCATTAATGTCGTCGCAGAGCAAGATGTCCTTTTCTCCCACAATTGACGCATGCGGAGCATACACCGCATGCGTTCACGAGACCTGTCTGTCTCTCTCTCTCTCCCCTTCTTTCTTTCTATAGAGTTGCTAACAGCATGGGATTCATAATTAGATTAGATTTTGAATTATAAAAGAGGGGGGGCACTCCAGTGCGTGTTGGTCAATTAGGATGAAAACAGTTCAGCCGGTTTCTTGCATGAAGGAATATATTGTACACAATGAGGTCGCGCCACTTAAGTAAGGTGTGCAATTATAATATAACTGAAAACTATACTCAATGGTACAGTAGCTTTTGTTACAAACAGTATTTGTTTATTTTTTGTGTTTGTGTATAATTCTGTATGCTTGGGTTTCTTCCATGGTTCTGTGTTGTTTAAAAGAGCCAATGAGATTTAAACTTTAAGCCCTCCACCATGCGACAAGGAGGAAGTATAAATATGGCCTCTGACAGAGGACAGGACAGAGTGTGTTATGAACCTGGTAGCAGAAGGGAGAGTGATCTTCGATCTCCAGTGGCCTCCTTGAGAAAAAGCATCCCGAGGCAGTTCTGCCGATGCTTAGCTTCCACTTGGCAGTTCTGCCGATGCTTAGCTTCCACTTGGCAGTTCTGCCGATGCTTAGCTTCCACTTGGCAGTTCTGCCGATGCTTAGCTTCCACTTGGCAGTTCTGCCGTGGGGCTCAAGTTAGAGGAATGTAAATAATGTAAATTAGAGAATTAATGGAAGAATCCTAGCCTTGTTTGTTGAATTGTAAATAAATGTACGAGGTTCATCCAGAAAATAAAGACAGTTTGGTTATACAAAATGAAAAAAACAACATTTATTGGAAGAAACAATTCTGTTACATACCTGAAGCTTCCTTCACTTCTCTACATAATCACTTCCTACATTTAAACATTTGTCAAATCTGGGCACGAGCTTCAGAATTCCCATGTTATACTCTTCTGCCGCCAGTTGGTCACTGCATTCAAACAAAAGACCGCTCGCGCATTTCCGCCAAAAGGCACTACGATCAATGCAAATCGTTATTGTGAGACTCTTAAGAAAACTACGGCGAGCCACCCAAAAGGGAAGGCGAGGAATGCTTTCTGGAGGAATTGTGCTTCTGCACGACAATGCCCGCACTTACACTGCTTGTGCAACTCGAGAATTGCTGGACCAATTCGGATGCGAAATTTTTGATCATCCACCCTATAGTCCGAACCTTGCTCCTAGCGATTTCCACCTTTTCCCTAAGCTGAAAAAGTTTCTGGGCGGTAAACGTTTTGGAAGTGATGAAGAGTTGGAGAATGCAGTGACCACCGGGCTTAATGAACTGGCGGCAGAAGAGTATAACATGGGAATTATGAACCTCGTGCCCAGATACAAATGTTTAAATGTAGGAGGTGATTATGTAGAGAAGTGAAGGAAGCTTTAGGTATGTAACAGAATTGTTTTTTCCGATAAATATTGTGTTTTTCATGTTGTATAATCAGTCTTTTTTTTTGGGATTACCCTCGTATAAAGCCCATTTCTGTGAGTTTTCAGCAATCACCCTGCAACATTAATTCAGTAAGTTCTTGCCTGTGATTGATTCTTTGGTTCCGAGCGCTCTGGTGAGGAACGGGATGGGAACCCAGGACTAACGAGCCTATTTAGTTGTTTCTTTGGGTTTTTCTTGCCAGAAGCGGCCCGGTAAGGGTGGAGTTTTGCGGAACACCTTGTGATGTCGAAGCAGCTTTCTCATTGGTTGGCTCGTTGAGTCCAATCGCCACTGTTTTCTGGCTTTCGAGACCTTGGTCCGCTACGTCTTGTAAAGCAGCTCGCCAGTTGTCCTCACGATATTGGGTCAACACCGAAATTCACAAGAATATAACGCCACAGTTTTTGTCCCGTGTGCGCATGCGCATTTATAGCCCCAACTCTGTGCTGTGGCTAGAGTGAGAAGACAACGTAAGCTCGGTAAACACACCGGTATTCAGAATTTTATTTGTTGGGGGGGGGGGTCCATATCAGCAGCCGCCATATAAAGGGTGGGGGAGGGGGGTTAGGAGCCCTGAAGATGAATTTGTAGTTATGTTACAATGCTTGCTCACCGGCAAGTTTAGAAGCATTTAGAAAACAAAAGCAAGCCATTAGGATTAAAGCAGGAATAAATACTAGGGAATCGTGCAAAATGTTGTTTAAGAAATACAAAATATTAACCCTTCCTTCACTGTACATATATGAAATTGCATTATACGCGAGAAAAAATATTACGCTACGAAGTTCAATAGAACATACATATAACACCCGAAACAAACAGCTTCTAAAACCATACCTCACGAGGCTAACATTAGTTCAAGAAGGACCCGAACAGGTGGCATTAAAATATTCAATCATTTACCAAATGATATAAGAGCAGAAAGTATGACAAGTTTCAAACACAAATTAAAAAAAAAACTGTTAGTTAATAAGGAATATTATAGCGTTAGTGAATTTTAACACCATTAAGCCTTGTTTCCATGATATAAAAACTAAATGTGCTGACCATGGCAGAAATTTATTTTATTATAAAATATAAATTAAATGTGAATATCTAAATTGTAAATTATAGAAGTTTTGTAATTACTGTACTGAACTCTCCACAGGGCCGCATGGGTTCTGTTGTTTTTATAATTTTGGGTGTTTTACATGCATTTGAACTTGCTGATGCTGAAACTGGCATTAGTTTTCTCACATCACGCAAGAATTTTTTACAATTCACGATTTTTATATGTGGGTTGTAGTATGCACGTTTCAGTGTAATTGAAGTGATTGTCGCTAGATGTCACTGGTACGTTTCAAAATTATTTAACAAGTAATAAAGACAAACAAGCTTTAAATACAGAGAAGTTTTGTTTTATTTAAATGAATTAATATGCTTCTTGCCTAAATGCTGAAAATAATACTATGTAAAACATTGTAATATCATTTGAAATTAATTTTATATGTAACTCTCAAAAGTCCTAAATTGCATGGTGTGGCCATTGCATCTCGTGGTTGTCTGAATAGCCCAGATATGTTTTGCTACATCTGCGGTGAATTTGTTCCCCGGGTACAGAGACAGGAAATTACAGATTTTGTAAGAAGAGCATATTACGCATACTTTAAAATGAAACTAGGAGATCAAGATAAATTGTGGACCCCACACAAGGTATGTAGATCATGTGTGGAATCTTTACGAAACTATTGGACGGGAAAGCGGCCATCTATGCCATTTGCAATACCTATAGTGTGGAGGGAGCCTCAGGATCACAGCAATGATTGTTACTTCTGTTCCTGTGAAATTGTAGGTCGAAATATTAGAAACAAGAAGAGTATAGTGTATCCCAATATTCCCTCTGCAATGAGACCTGTGTTGCACGGTCCAGACTTGCCTGTACCGACACCTCCATCAAGTCTTGAGTGTGTAAGTGACCCTGGTTCACTAAGTGATTCAGGGGAAGGAAGTGAAATGGAAGATGACATTTATAGACACCCCTCACGGATCTTGTGACACTATACCGTTCACTCAAAGCGAAGTCAATGATTTAATTAGAGACCTAAATTTATCTAAAGAATCAGCTGAGCTTCTTGGTTCCAGACTTAACGAAACTAACTTGCTGGCTCGTGGAACAACATTTTCCTGGTACAGACACCGAGAAAAAGAGTTTGTGCCTTATTTCTCGAAACAAGATTCTCTCGCGTTTTGTTGTGATGTGTCCGGTTTGCTGACTAAGTTAAATTTTCCTTGTCTTTGAACTGATTGGAGGCTATTCATTGACTCGAATAAAACAAGTTTAAAATTTGTTCTGTTACATAATAGAATGTGTAATATTGCTCATTCTGTGTCACTAAAAGAAACCTACAGCAATATGCAACTTGTTCTTATAAAATTAAATATGTGGACCATGGTGTGTGGTGATCTTAAAGTTTTGAGCATTTTACTTGGACTACAATGTGGATATACGAAAATGCCATGTTACATCTGTGAGTGGGATAGTAGGGCACGAAATTACCACTGGGAAAGAAAAGAATGGTCAATACGGAAAACGTTGAACCCGGGTTCAAAGAACATTGTACAACAACATTTAGTCAGTCCTGAGAAAGTTGTACTTCCTCCTCTTCATATCAAATTAGGGCTGACTAAACAATTTGTGAAGGCACTTAGCAAGGAAGGACAATGTTTCCAGTTCATATGCAACAAATTTCCATCCCTGTCGTACGGAAAAGTGAAAGAAGGTGTTTTTGTTGGACCAGACATTAGGAAATTAATGAATGATAAAGACTTCGAGGAAACAATGACTGTAGCTGAAAGAGATGCTTGGATAGCATTTAAAAGTGTAGTGTTGAACTTCTTGGGGAACCACAAAAGTCCTGATTACAGATCAGTTGTTGAGAATATGTTACTTAAATTTCAAGAGCTGGGTTGCAACATGAATATCAAATTACATTTTTACATTCACACCTTGATAACTTTCCACAAAATCTCGGTGAATTAAGTGAGGAACAAGGCGATCGGTTCCATCAGGACATGAGGGATATGGAGAAAAGGTATCAAGGACGTTGGAGTGTTAGCATGATGGCTGACTACTGTTGGGCATTGTACAGAGAAACGCCAGAATCACAAGAAAGTTAAAAAAGCTTACAGAACTGAAAAATATGTATTGTGTAATGATTTTCTTGTGTGTATATTATATACTGCTATATGTCGTTTTCTATATTATATGGGTCCTTTGTGTCTGTCTATATTCATTTTAAAATAAACATGTTGATGCGTTTAGTGTGATAAGCTACTTATTCTGATTGAAGAAAATAAACATTATAATAAAACAGTATGCAATATTGGACAAAGCCCAAATTTTGAAATTTGATTTGTAAGAAAACCTTGCGTGATAGAGAAAAACGAATTTCATATTCGTGATCAGCATGGCACAAATAATAAAGTTCACCCATTAAACAAAAAACAACATTAAATTGAATTTAATTTGCGGCCCTGTGTTACCAATGTATATGGTTTATATGGAGTAATAAATTCAAATTCAAATTTATACAATATGTTTAATCCTACTAGAAAGTAAAATTAGACTATATGACCGCTATTCATGATTTAAATTAATTACTGTACTTGTAGGATTTCGGGAGGCTTCAGCCCCCGAGCCTTCCCTCTGGCTACGTGCCAGTCGGTAAACGTAGAAATATGTTGTGGGTAAACTGCCAATAGGATGATAAAAAAGAAAAACAACTTTGGAAACTAGAAATTATACATTTTGTTCAAAATATTGTGTAAATGTTTTTCTGTGGCGGAGTGGTTAGCGCATCGCGCTACGACGCCAGGGATCCCGGGGTCGAATACCGGCCGGGGCATGGATGTTTGTGAGTGTCCATCAATTTCATCATATCATCACTCATTCCAATCTTCGGAAATTATCCAAACGTGGCACAAAATGCGAAATAAAATAAAGCAAATCAATCAATCAAATACAGTTCTGCAATCATAGGCGTAACTTGGCTGGGGCAAGGGGACACTGCCCCCCAAACTTTTCCCGTTCATTAAAATTTACAAGCTAGGGTAGCTGAGTAGTAAAGTAAGAAAGAGTAATATTTGTAAATATTATCGGAAAGTCACAGCTATTTTCCAAATAATCCTGGACACCATTTTTATGGGATGAAAAACTTTTTGAGTCTCTTCCCCTAAAATTATGCCTCAGGTTTGATACTGACCCCTCAAAATTAGGGACAGTAGAATTCTCTCCTCTCAAAATTACGCCTAAGTTACGCCCATGTCTGCAATTATACGAGTATGCTTGATTTTACCAAGAAAGTTTCTTTAGAATATTCAAGAATTGCATTAGAATATTAAAATAAATGTTATGTAATCATAGGCGCCGACTCCATGGGGCTTGGAGGGGTGCTCGACCCCCCCGAATGTTAACGATGTGGGGGCAGAGCCCCCCAAATAATTTTGCTTAAGAGGATCCAATGTATTATTTTGCTTCTCTTCTAAAGTTTACTCTGAATTGTGCAACAAGAACTTAAGTTTAAATACACATTTGAAATGTTCTAGACCATCAACTTTGGAGGGGCTATGACCAGAGACATCAAAACACATGACTTATTACTATATACTAAGTATGTAATTATGAGTATTGTTAAAATTTTTACTAAAAAAATTATCAAAAGACGATGTGCATGAACTAGGAGAGTGGATGGGACGTTCGGGCTACAAATGGCTCTCACATGGTATTCAGAACGAGATCATTGATATATTAGGGAGATTTGTTTTGCGCTCCGTGGTAGCAGATATTAAAAGTCGGGAATATTTTGCTATTATGGTTGACGAAACTTGTGACATATCCATCCGTGGACAATTGACATTTTGCATTCGAACTGTAAATGAAAATTTTAATATTTTTGAGGAATTCGTGGGCTTTTATGAGATTCCGAACACTGAGGCCAAAACTTAAAAAAGGGAGAGAGTGAGTCATTCATTAATTTATTTCAGTGATCAGAGCCCCCCCAATAATTTTGGCAAGTCGCCGCCCCTGTATGTAATCAAAGAAATACAGTTTTTCGTGCAAAATGTGTGCAAAATAAAAATAAATTTTGAGTTGTGTATAATTTCCAGAATAGTTAAGACTCCTCGAAAGACCAAAATGACTGAAAGTAAAGGCTGCTAGGAGTACATGAGTACCAACAGATACTCTCAGATAGCGATATATCGGTATCGGCTCATACCTAATTTTGTGTGATCATACTTAGAATTATCGTATATATAAATAAATCTCATTGGTATAGTTATAAAAATGTTTAACCAATACATTCTGATGCTCTGAGTTGCACCCCTTTGATCATAGCACTGTGACGTAATGAATGCAATTTCGTCATTTACACCAGCTCGTAATTTTGTTCAAATAATTTTCAGTCTGCATTGTTCACCAATGGTCACTAAAACGTTATGGATAATAAACCTTTTCCAAGCAAGGCCTCATCTCCAGGAAGCTATGAACTCGCGGCAAGCCACGGCACCTAGCGACCTGTGGAGTGAGATGAGTCAAGGCAAAGTGGATAATAAACCTTTTCCTGCTCCCACAAAAATAGGCAATAATTAGGCTGGAGAGTTAATGAACTAACCGATCTCTAACTACGCACTGGTAATGATCAGGTTGGAAAGTTCATACAAACTAACCGATCACTGCATCACTAAAATGTTATCCATGTCTGTACGTTTATCATAGATTTCTGGTAAAATATATTTACGGAGCATTGAATTTGAAAAGTGCGCGTTATACTTGAAATACTGATTTTCCAGTAACCTCAGAAATTTATACAGACAATTTGAATACGATTCAACATGTTCAAGGTGGAGGTAAACATGTTTTCAAATCAAGTAGTAATAAGCGAGATAAAGATGTTGACGTATGCTTCCATCTAGCGGACAATTATGGAAGTAGCGTTCTGCGGGGATGCGATTCTCATGTTGGTTTTGTGATCCACCTGTTACGTCACTATTGCCATGGTTTCGTACATAGATGCATTATATTCGCAGTCTCATCGTGTAGAAGCGTTCCCAGAGAAAATTCCAGTTCACCAGATCGATCTGTTGATGCAGTCATCACTCAAAAACATCGGGAGTATTTTTTTGTTCCGAGAATTGCAACCGCTCAGGGGCAAAATGAAGTTGTCAAGGACGGAATCGGGTAAACAAGCTACTGGTTATTTCTTCTCTCCTTTTTGTGGTTTACCTGTTCTTACCAGGAATAGAGAAAGATTTCTTCTTTGATGTCGGCTTGTTATTGATGTAAAGAGAGAAGAATTGGGTCGTCTTAAGGGGTTTTCAATTTTCATATGCCTGAAGCTTCTAGTTTTCGGCTGATGTCGGTGGCGCTTGTTGACATTTGTGCTAACCTTTGACTTTTATCAATTTCCACAACTGTTCTATGTAGGTGGGAGTTGTTAGTGACTTCTTATGAAGCTAACGTTACGTACTTTCCTTCTTGACTCGTGCGTGTTATGTATAAGTAGTACAATAAGCCGGGTTCTGCGCCCGAAAATGGAGCTCGGTGGAGCTTGCCTTAATGGATTTCTCTCGTAAGGCATGAGCTCCATTTTCTCGCAGTGTTGCCAGCTCCTCACCCGAAAAAAATCACCAAGGTTTTTGGGTCTAACCTAACCTAAGGCAAAGAGTTGGCAACACTGCAAAGCAAGCCTCAAGCAGTGTTGCCAACTTGTTCTTGACCTATTTTTTATTTTACGACGTTTTATGCACTAAACTAACCTACAATGAGAGTAGAGCAGCAAGGCCGGTTCACCAACCGAAAATGGCGCTCGGTGGCGCTCGCAGTGTTACCAACTCCTCACTTGAAAAAATCACCAAGGTTTTTGTTTTTGGGTATAACCTAACCTCAAGCAAGGAGCTGGCAACACTGCTTGAGGCTTTTCTCGCAGTGTGGCCAACTCCTCACTTGAAAAAAAATCAGCAAGGTTTGTTTTTGGGTCTAACCTAACCTCAAGCAAGGAGCTGGCAATACTGCTTGAGGCTTGTTTTAATGGATTTTTCTCGTAAGGCGAGCCTTATTTTCTTGCAGTGTTACCAACTCCTCACTTGAAAAAAATCACCAAGGTTTTTATTTTGGTCTAACCTAACCTAAAGCAAGGAGCTGGCAATTCTGCTTGAGGCCTTACAGTGCATAAAGCAATTTGCCAACCTACTGGTATTTTTACCATAGTTTTTTTACAAAAAAAAAGAGAGAGGGAAGAGTTAAACAACCGACAGTATTGCCAACACCTACCTACAGCTTTTTTACTTGGCAAGGGTTTAGCCAATTTAGCAAGGAGTGCCGGCAACAAATATATACTGCTGTAAAAGAGAAAGAGATGGATGGATGGCAATACAGTATGTGTGTGCGTGTGTGCGTATAATATGTAGTATTATTAACTAGAGTGTGTTGGCAACCCATCTGCAACTAAAAAAGATAGAGATACCTATTGCTGTAAGATAAAGAGAGAGACCTAGAGCTGGCAATAGTGGTGAGCGAATACGTATTATTTCCAAGTCCCGGGCAACACTGGCAACATCAATTGCGGTTCAGTGCTGCCAACTCACCTCAAGAATATTTCACCATATGATATTTTACAGGCGAAGCTAACCTACGAATGGGAGTTGGCAATACTGACTAGTGGAGGTAGCCAGGGCTGCGTCCGAATTAGCAACAGATGTTACCTAGAGCGCTGTTCCATCCGGGACTCAGCCAATCTCTGTTGTCCGAATTTGCGGTAGACGTGGAGTTGGAGGGAAGAGCGGAGAGGCGCGACAGATGCATGCTTGAACTTGCTGTGACGCTGCGCTTGGCAGCCATATTCTAACTTTCATTTTGTACAGACAATATTTACTGATTAGAGGATGTAAAACTCAGTTATATTTTAATATTTTATCGATAATACTGAATGCAGAAAAATTGTAAATGATGAAATAGCGTGTTATATTTTTAATATGAGTAGTAAATAGGTGGAAATTATTGTCATGTTTGTTTGCGCCCCAGAGCGCGGTGGGTGAAGTTCGGGAAAATACCTGGCGGGAAAAGTGACAGCCGTACTACAAGGGGACATGCAGATTCGGACGACTTGGACGTGACTTCGACGGCATGCGAGAGCAACGGGAGAGAACGGGATGGAGTGCTTGCCAATCCGGACACGGCTTTTTCTCTCGGGAACGATGTGCTACACATACATGCGCGCGCCTATTTATCTATCATGGGTAGATCATGTTCTGCGCATTTATTTGTTGCGCTGACACAGCGTGATGAGTAAATGCATTTTCTTATTTTTGAAGTATGAATGCATCTTATCGTAATCTTCCAAGTCCCGGGGACACCAATGTTTGTATATCGCGATTTTTGTAAACCTCTCTCGGGAACAATGTGCCACACACACATACACACACACACACCAATATTGCTGTAAGATGAGGAGGGAGAGAGACCTATAGCTGGCAACAGTGGTGAGCGAATACGTATTATTTCCAAGTCCCGGGCGCCAATGTATATCGGGATTTTTGTAAACCTCTCTCGCGGGGGAACGATGTGCCACACATGTGTGCGCGTGCTTCTTATTATTTTTGTATTGTGATGCAAACAAACAAATAATAATTGTTTTTTTTTAGGATTTCTGGCCTCTATAACCTCGCCAGGGTGCGCGGGTGCTCAACACCAGTTCTAACGGTCATAGCTATCAAAAGCCTAATGCCTCTGTAGAGTTTTGTGAGTTATTATTTTTTTAATTTGTGCATCGAACTAACTTATATTGGATTTTGATCGTAGTGTGCAGTGTTAATTTGATCAGAGGTGCCTTATCGGCTGGATTGTTGTTATTCTGCAGCACTGTTGAGGTGAAATCCAAATTGTACATGTGCTTGTCGAAATGTTTTTGTATGCGTGGAAGAGTGTGCTTGGACCAGTAGGGAAATTTATTTTTCGCACCGAGGTCTGTCGCGAAAGTCTTTGTGCTTGAATTATGCGAGAGAGTTGTTGTCGAAGATTCGTTCAATAGGAGTTGGCAACACTGACTAGTTGCTTCACAAATTTTTTGTTTTTTAAATATATGATATTTTACAGGTGAGGCTAACCTACAAGTTACAAGTTGACGGCGTAATCTTCTATAAGATGATAAGTATGCAATAAGATGAAGAAGATGCTAACTGGCAATAGCGGTGTTAATGTTTCCAGCTTTCTACCCCTTCTCATCGGGCTTCCTCCCTCTTATGGCGCAGTGGTATTTAAGGATTCGATACTCGCACAAGTGGTTTTTGAAACTGTAGGTCCACCCCTGATTAGTCTTACTTACAGGGGACTCTTGTAAACACTACGGGAGTGAAAAAACATGCATACTTCTGTTTTTCCACATGTATGTATGTATGTAATGCGATTTGTGTGGGGGCCAAAATTTTGAATTTACGGCTTAATTAATCTGCATGAATGCTTAATGTTTGATTTTTTTTATTTCTAGTTCGACATGAGATACACACAATTTTTATTTTTTTGAAGTACAGTTAATATTACCTAGTTCGGGTTAAGCTGTAACATACAACTAGTGATCGACACGACCACCTGACACACAGACAGAGAGAGTGTGAGTAAATTCAAAGTGTGATTTATTGTGAACTAAACTAACCTCACTCACCTACCCACATATAGTCTTACAGGTAACTTAAAAAGCAGAAAGTAGTACATAGCATGACAAGTCGATCTATCGTAAACTAAACTAACCTCACTTGCCCACTCACATATAGCCTTACAGGTGACTCAAAGGCAGAAAGGCAGCTATATCACTTGTAAGGGTCAACACACAAGATTTATTGCAAACTAAATTAACCTACGACATAAGCCATGGACACATCTTCCAGATAGGGTATAAGCAACTCACCTCTTGCAATTGTATAACGGGGAAAATTAACCTACAGCTGGCAACACTGTTTGAGTTGTTTTCGACGAGCCAAACTTATATTTTGCAAATAGGCTAAAGCTAATCTTCTACAGCTAGAAGCTTGAAACATATACCCTCGCAGAGTATGCCAACTTACCTCATGTAAAAATATTACCTAGTACGGTTAAGCTGTGACATACAACTAACGATCAACACGACCACCTGACACACATACGGAGAGAGTGAGACAGCTTATACGCAATATATTCCTATACATGTACTGGGTTTAAAAGGTAACTTGCAACAACTATTTCACTCACTCCCTATCAAAATCTCCTAACCACATGTTTTTGACACTTGTCGCCAGAACATGGTGGTTTTAGACTGTAAATTCAACCCGATTATTCTATTTGTGCATGATGCCTGCATTTGGAATATTTTATTCTTGGCATACGGTATTTTGCGTGCTCCAGTAACCTTGCGCTCGATTCACGGAAGCTATGACGTGTATTTCCTGTTTTGCGAACATGCGAGAATTTTTCACAATAGATAATATATTGCAAGAGCGAGTTGTTTGTGTATATAAATCTAGTTTTGGAAATAGACATGAATATAATGTCAAAAATTATTGCATAACTTAAAAATATTGATATTTATTGCACTAGCAAAGGTAAATGTGGAATGCCCCGGCCCCTCAGCTGTTAGGTTAAACACTATAAAAATTTTATTACTGATAGCAAGCATTTTCATATCGACAAAACAGATCTAGTAATGAGCTGTCTTGCAAGTCTCCCGAGTGAAGGAATATGATGCCACTATAAACTGTAAACAAGATATGCAGTCCCTCGCATGAGATGTACGAGGCTTATGAACCTCGACCTATAGAGTTGTACAATGGATGTTTTTTTTTTTAAGCATAGCGGTGTGTTTTCGTTTATTTCAATGTCATCGAGCGGGCATGTAAAGAAGGGGAGAGAAAAAAAAAGGAGGAGGGGTTATAACGGATAATTCATATTTCGATTTCAATATTTTTGCTAGTCACGATTCACCTGCTATCTAGAAGGACACTGGACGAAGGCTAAAAGCGAGTGAAGGAGAGAAATGTTATTTTTTGATTTTTTTGATTGTGTGTGATGAAATAGTTTTAGATAATAATAGTAGGCTAATAGAATTGTAGAAAACGGCTGTATCGTGATGCGAGGCTGAAAGCAATTTCGAAAGCAGTCTCGGGTATCTTCGCGTTCAGCTAACAAGGAAAATGCACATGGAGGGCGCAACGGTATTGTCTATGGATGGTTTTTCTGAATAAACATACATATCAGTTTTTGCAGTCTCCAGATGGGACCGGAGCTTTTGTTTTGGTTGGACAAGGGGGTTCAGATAAATACATGGACATCAAAATAAAAGAAAAAAAATTTACTCCACTGCTCACATGTATTGAGTCTTCCAATAACACACCTCGCGGGGGCGTACCTACATGTATGCAAAATATAGTTAATGTCTTATTTCTCGAACCTGTGGTCTGTAGATTTGCTTTTGTTGGCAACAGAAACAGAAAAAATGGCACCATGTTATTGAATGCTGATATGGGTGTACTGTAATCATAACAATTTTTCTAGTTAAAAATCTATGTCGAAAAGCAATGTTGGGTGACTTGTCTGTGTTGGGTCTTATTAACAACTTCACAGCTGTACCTGCACAACTCATCGACTACAAGGCAACAATGTTAGGAAATGTGTGCGTGGCTCCGAGAATACAATTTAAAATCACTAATGTGGCATGAACCCCCTCCACTTGTGTGTATTTGAATATGCGAAAATTAGACATTTTGAATAATCGATGAGAACAATCACAAAATCAGGTTGCACCTGTATGACGTGTTCAAACTTCAGACGATTTTTGTTAATCTACAAAAGCCAAGTGTGAACGGAGATTACTACGAAAATTGGGAAAAGAAAAGAAGCGAGGCTATTTGGCTAATGGCAACGATGAGGATGAATAATGGTTGTTTTGATAAAATTGACGAAGTCAATATGCCTAGCCTAAAATAAAATTCAACAATTAATGTTAAACATTTGCCACTCTGAAATGGCGACGGCTATCATCATAATATCACTTGTTTCTAACCTGTTCATATTGGCCCTCTCTCTACCCCTCCATAAATTCGATTCGAAAGGCACAATCATTCCAGTTCTTGAATAAGACTCGCATATGCCCTCAGAAAAAACAAGAGAAGAAATAAATAAATCAAGTCATGTATATTCTTCATCCCCGAATTCTCTTCCACAACACCGCACGAAGCCTCGAGTTTCGGATATTGTTGTTGTGCGACAGGATAGGATAGATGAACCGTATGTTTACCGAGGACCAGACGTAATCAAACATTTTTTTGAAAAGATAGTTGAAGAGGTTGAGACTATTGGCAGCCTCTTACGCGAATCGAAACCAAATGCTCCTATTATCCAGCGATGAACTTCAATCTCACAATAACATTGAAACGTGTCCGGTGTGCGATCAAAGGTTTTACCGACGAGAACCGGAAAGTAATTTCATCATAATTATTTCACCGGAAACTACATCGGTGGAATCTGTAACATAATGTATTTATGTATGTGTTTGACAATCATATATCACTTACTAGAACAATTTTCACATTGTTTTCACTATGTAAGATGATATTTTATTTATATTTACGATAAAATAGAGGTTTGGGTGTAATAACAGTTTTTATTAATTAATTTAGAGATGTATTTTTTTATTTGTTGAGTTAATGATTAGGTTAATTTGTTATTTTCTCGCGAAAAAAAAAGAGGGGACCACAGCTGAAAGAAAATACACAACTTGTATTATTGAGGTCAAGAGTTTGTTTTAACATCACTTTTTGCACACATAGGCTAATCACGACTCGGGATATGTTTAAAATGGAATCTGAAACATTGATTATGCGACCTGACTGGAACTCGGAATAGGACACACTGATTACAAAACGTCGATATATTACCACTTGGTAAGAAATTGAAGTGTTTCAATTCACACACACACTCACAATTTAAAACAACTAAACTGATCGCAGGCCCAACTGGTGGCTGGCATACACAACTATCCATCCACCAGTTGTCTTCTGGGGCGTGTGTCTCGATGAGTGTCAACAACCCCCATTGTGAAGTAAAATCTGTAGGGGTAACATCACTCTCCAATTACAATGTTGGCAAACTTTCCAACTTCATCGTGAACGACGACAAAGGTATCGGCTACCTGATAAAAATTATCAACACGCTGCCTCCGAGATTCTGGAACGTTGCCGAAGGAAAGGGACTCGTGAACGACATCATCAACAAGTTATTTTTCGAGATGCATTTACCTGGCTACCAATACTGCGAACCGGGTACCAAACTCGAGAAAAGATTGGAGAGAGGAGACAAGGGTGTGAATCCGTTGGACGCGGCATGCAAAGATTACGATATTGCTTACAATACGCACACGAATTTGGATGCACGTCACGAAGCAGACAAGAAATTGGAGCATGTCGCTTTCAGGAGGGTCATGAGCAGAGACGTTTTTTTTTTTTGGGAGAAAAAGTTGTAGCATTGGGCATCACTATCGCCATGAACACGAAACAAAAATTTGGATGGGGAATCCTACCTAGAGTTATTTTAAACTGGCAACGAGGTGATCTTGGTCAGCACGACGAACCCTCAGCTGTTATAGAAGATATCTGAAACCAGCTTACACTAGTTACTTATAGCTCCCCCAATTTTCTCACGATGGTGGGTTGCTACCCGCCCTATACGTAGGCCGGATAAATTCCGACCAGAGCCGGATTCGAACCTATGCCGTCTCGCAGCGAACAATCTCAAGACGAGTGAACGCCGTAACTCGCTCAGCTACGGAGGAGGACTCTCTCTCTCTCTACTCTTTCTCTAATTTTCATCATTATTGTTAAAATTAATCCAAGAGAAAATATATATTTTGTGTTGACATGGGAAATATGCAATAAAAAAATGCATGATCAATAGTTAAGGTCAAAATCTGAATAAACAGTGAGGGTGATACACGCAAGCTTCCAGGCATGTGATTTGCACAGAATTAAATATAAAATGAGAGATGGAAGGTTTTTGTTACTATTAGAATTTAAGGACGGAAAATATGTACAGCGAATGAATACTACGTTTGACTAATCGTGAAGATGAGTATCACAGTACGTTTTTATCGTTCTTATATAAACGTTGAAACGTTCTTATACGTTCTTAAACGTTTCAACGTTTATATAAGAACGATAAAAACGTACTGTGATACTCATCTTCACGATTAGTCAAACGTAATATTCATTCGCTGTACATATTTTCCGTCCTTAAATTCTAATAGTAACAAAACCTTCCATCTCTCATTTTATATTTAATTCTGTGCAAATCACATACCTGGAAGCTTGCGTGTATCACCCTCACTGTTTATTCAGATTTTGACCTTAACTATTGATCATGCATTTTTTTATTGCATATTTCCCATGTCAACACAAAATATATATTTTCTCTTGGATTAATTTTAACAATAATGATGAAAATTAGAGAAAGAGTAGAGAGAGAGAGAGTCCTCCTCCGTAGCTGAGCGAGTTACGGCATTCACTCATCTTGAGATTGTTCGCTGCGAGACGGCATAGGTTCGAATCCGGCTCTGGTCGGAATTTATCCGGCCTACGTATAGGGCCGGTAGCAACCACCATCGTGAGAAAATTGGGGAGCTATAAGTAACTAGTGTAAGCTGGTTTCAGATATCTTCTATAACAGCTGAGGGTTCGTCGTGCTGACCAAGATCACCTCGTTGCCAGTTAAAAATAACTCTAGGTAGGATTCCCCATCCAAATTTTTGTTTCGTGTTCATGGCGATAGTGATGCCCAATGCTACAACTTTTTCTCCCAAAAAAAAAAAAAACGTCTCTGCTCATGACCCTCCTGAAAGCGACATGCTCCAATTTCTTGTCTGCTTCGTGACGTGCATCCAAATTCGTGTGCGTATTGTAAGCAATATCGTAATCTTTGCATGCCGCGTCCAACGGATTCACACCCTTGTCTCCTCTCTCCAATCTTTTCTCGAGTTTGGTACCCGGTTCGCAGTATTGGTAGCCAGGTAAATGCATCTCGAAAAATAACTTGTTGATGATGTCGTTCACGAGTCCCTTTCCTTCGGCAACGTCCAGAATCTCGGAGGCAGCGTGTTGATAATTTTTATCAGGTAGCCGATACCTTTGTCGTCGTTCACGATGAAGTTGGAAAGTTTGCCAACATTGTAATTGGAGAGTGATGTTACCCCTACAGATTTTACTTCACAATGGGGGTTGTTGACACTCATCGAGACACACGCCCCAGAAGACAACTGGTGGATGGATAGTTGTGTATGCCAGCCACCAGTTGGGCCTGCGATCAGTTTAGTTGTTTTAAATTGTGAGTGTGTGTGTGAATTGAAACACTTCAATTTCTTACCAAGTGGTAATATATCGACGTTTTGTAATCAGTGTGTCCTATTCCGAGTTCCAGTCAGGTCGCATAATCAATGTTTCAGATTCCATTTTAAACATATCCCGAGTCGTGATTAGCCTATGTGTGCAAAAAGTGATGTTAAAACAAACTCTTGACCTCAATAATACAAGTTGTGTATTTTCTTTCAGCTGTGGTCCCCTCTTTTTTTTTCGCGAGAAAATAACAAATTAACCTAATCATTAACTCAACAAATAAAAAAATACATCTCTAAATTAATTAATAAAAACTGTTATTACACCCAAACCTCTATTTTATCGTAAATATAAATAAAATATCATCTTACATAGTGAAAACAATGTGAAAATTGTTCTAGTAAGTGATATATGATTGTCAAACACATACATAAATACATTATGTTACAGATTCCACCGATGTAGTTTCCGGTGAAATAATTATGATGAAATTACTTTCCGGTTCTCGTCGGTAAAACCTTTGATCGCACACCGGACACGTTTCAATGTTATTGTGAGATTGAAGTTCATCGCTGGATAATAGGAGCATTTGGTTTCGATTCGCGTAAGAGGCTGCCAATAGTCTCAACCTCTTCAACTATCTTTTCAAAAAAATGTTTGATTACGTCTGGTCCTCGGTAAACATACGGTTCATCTATCCTATCCTGTCGCACAACAACAATATCCGAAACTCGAGGCTTCGTGCGGTGTTGTGGAAGAGAATTCGGGGATGAAGAATATACATGACTTGATTTATTTATTTCTTCTCTTGTTTTTTCTGAGGGCATATGCGAGTCTTATTCAAGAACTGGAATGATTGTGCCTTTCGAATCGAATTTATGGAGGGGTAGAGAGAGGGCCAATATGAACAGGTTAGAAACAAGTGATATTATGATGATAGCCGTCGCCATTTCAGAGTGGCAAATGTTTAACATTAATTGTTGAATTTTATTTTAGGCTAGGCATATTGACTTCGTCAATTTTATCAAAACAACCATTATTCATCCTCATCGTTGCCATTAGCCAAAATAGCCTCGCTTCTTTTCTTTTCCCAATTTTCGTAGTAATCTCCGTTCACACTTGGCTTTGTAGATTAACAAAAATCGTCTGAAGTTTGAACACGTCATACAGGTGCAACCTGATTTTGTGATTGTTCTCATCGATTATTCAAAATGTCTAATTTTCGCATATTCAAATACACACAAGTGGAGGGGGTTCATGCCACATTAGTGATTTTAAATTG
Source organism: Lepisma saccharinum (assembly GCF_977018435.1). Taxonomy (NCBI): domain Eukaryota; kingdom Metazoa; phylum Arthropoda; class Insecta; order Zygentoma; family Lepismatidae; genus Lepisma; species Lepisma saccharinum. The sequence goes on along the minus strand of NC_139257.1, from coordinate 38,971,179 downwards.
TATTCTCGGAGCCACGCACACATTTCCTAACATTGTTGCCTTGTAGTCGATGAGTTGTGCAGGTACAGCTGTGAAGGTTGTTAATAAGACCCAACACAGACAAGTCACCCAACATTGCTTTTCGACATAGATTTTTAACTAGAAAAATTGTTATGATTACAGTACACCCATATCAGCATTCAATAACATGGTGCCATTTTTTCTGTTTCTGTTGCCAACAAAAGCAAATCTACAGACCACAGGTTCGAGAAATAAGACATTAACTATATTTTGCATACATGTAGGTACGCCCCCGCGAGGTGTGTTATTGGAAGACTCAATACATGTGAGCAGTGGAGTAAATTTTTTTTCTTTTATTTTGATGTCCATGTATTTATCTGAACCCCTTGTCAACCAAAACAAAAGCTCCGTCCCATCTGGAGACTGCAAAAACTGATATGTATGTTTATTCAGAAAAACCATCCATAGACAATACCGTTGCGCCTCCATGTGCATTTTCCTTGTTAGCTGAACGCGAAGATACCCGAGACTGCTTTCGAAATTGCTTTCAGCCTCGCATCACGATACAGCCGTTTTCTACAATTCTATTAGCCTACTATTATTATCTAAAACTATTTCATCACACACAATCAAAAAAATCAAAAATAACATTTCTCTCCTTCACTCGCTTTTAGCCTTCGTCAGTGTCCTTCTAGATAGCAGGTGAATCGTGACTAGCAAAAATATTGAAATCGAAATATGAATTATCGTTATAACCCCTCCTCCTTTTTTTTTCTCTCCCCTTCTTTACATGCCCGCTCGATGACATTGAAATAAACGAAAACACACCGCTATGCTTAAAAAAAAAAAACATCCATTGTACAACTCTATAGGTCGAGGTTCATAAGCCTCGTACATCTCATGCGAGGGACTGCATATCTTGTTTACAGTTTATAGTGGCATCATATTCC